>NC_133455.1:68996792-69321792 GCF_048565385.1 Saimiri boliviensis
AGCTACCAAGGAGGCTGACAGACATGAAGGAGGGCAGGGAAGGACTGAGAAATAGGAAGGAGGCACTAAGATCTGGTCACAGCCCCAGGGACAGCAGCTGGGGGCTTTGACTAGGGAGTGGCCCCTGGCCCTGCCCTGATGCCATAGCATCCACCACTCCTTTCCACTGTCCTGCTAGTCTCTTCTGGAGACCCATACGTGGCCCCACCGCCCACCTTACATTCCCTGCAATCATCCAAGGATAAGAACCCCAAACCTAGTCCCCCCACCATATTCTTCCTGGACCCCGACACTAGGCTTCTTTTCAACCCGCTAGCTGAGGCTGAGTTGCTAAGCCAAAAGGCCCTGACATAGAAGATACATGGCTCTCATTCCAATCCTTTTCTTTGGGGTTTGGGATTTGAAAATCCACAGTGGATGTAGCTTTCTTCACATTGATTGACAATAAAGGCAGGCATGAAATATTCACCCAGGGCCACTCTCTCATACTAAATATTTAACACAACATTAGAGAAGGTTTTTCCCAGACTTCGCCAGGCACCGGCTGGGCGGCTGGCGCACTGCTCACCACTCGTTTATGACTAATCCGACTCCCTAGCCAACGGCAGCACAGCAAGCCAGACAAAGTTGGGACACTGGCTTGCAGCTGGGCTGCCTCACCTTTGGGAAACTTCAGATACTCTTCCAGGAGTCTCTCTAAAGACTCCAAAAAGGTAGTCTTGACACCCAGCTCTGGCCAGGAAAAGAGCGGACTTCTTCAAACTCTTGTGAACGGCCGATGATTCTGCAGGTTGGAGGGGTAAGAGTCCCTGAGATTTAAGGGAAAGGATTCACTTCTCTGGGGAAATCAGGCAGTGGGGAAAGAAGTCCTCACTCCCACCCTTCTGGTGCTGATCACAGGGAGGAGGCAAGACCCCCATACGTGAGAGCCCTCCTCCTTCCCCCAATCCTGGGGGGAAAAAGAACAGCAGCTAGAAAAAAATACAATTACCCCCTCCCAGCCACCACCCTCGCCCATCCCACCGCCCACCCCACCCCAACCCTCTCTCTCCTCCTTTGCTCGGGCTGTGGTATGGAGAGAAGGGGAGTGACGAGAGAAAAACGAATACAAATCTGCAATTGATTTTCATAATGTTTCTGCGGTGTTTGCAAACCAATCGCCTGAACGTCCCCGATCTTACCTAAGAGAGAACCCCTCCTACGTCTGCGAAGTGCTCCGAACTGATATATGACAATATCTACTTTGGATCACGTGCTCGGGGAGAGAGACTAAGACGGATAACGCGTCATCTCGCCTTCCCAAATTTTCCCCCCTCGCTAGACCGGGTCCAAAACCTCCATCCGGAGCCGGCAGGAGAGGAGAACGATGTTTAACTCGGTCAACCTGGGCAACTTCTGCTCGCCGTCGCGCAAGGAGAGGGGCGCTGATTTCGGCGAGCGAGGGAGCTGCGCCTCCAACCTCTATCTGCCCAGTTGCACTTACTACATGCCCGAGTTCTCCACGGTCTCCTCCTTCCTGCCCCAGGCCCCCTCTCGTCAGATCTCCTATCCCTACTCGGCCCAAGTGCCCCCGGTCCGGGAGGTCTCCTACGGCCTGGAGCCCTCGGGCAAGTGGCACCATCGGAACAGCTACTCCTCCTGCTATGCGGCGGCCGACGAGCTTATGCACCGGGAGTGCCTGCCTCCTTCCACCGTCACCGAGATCCTCATGAAAAACGAAGGCTCCTACGGCGGCCACCACCACCCCAGCGCCCCGCACGCAGCCCCCGCCGGCTTCTACTCCTCAGTCAACAAGAACAGCGTCCTGCCTCAAGCTTTCGACCGTTTCTTCGACAACGCCTACTGCGGTGGCGGCGACGCGCCCGCCGAGCCCCCCTGCTCCGGCAAGGGCGAGGCCAAGGGGGAGCCCGAGGCGCCCCCGGCCTCGGGACTAGCGTCCCGGGCTGAGGCGGGTGCCGAGGCGGAGGCTGAGGAGGAGAACACGAACCCCAGCTCGTCCGGTTCATCCCACTCTGCGGCCAAGGAGCCGGCCAAAGGAGCCGCCCCCAGTAGGTAGCCGCGGCCGGGGAACGGGCGGGCAGCGAGGGAGGGAGCGGGGGAGGGAGGGCGAGAGCAGGGGGGAGGCCAGGGGAGCAGGAATGGCCTCGTGTTTTGGGTCAGTCCGATTTTATGTGGAGTTTTATAAGCATTCAAAGGATTTTATTATAACCTACAAAGCCCTCTCTCCCAACGACTCGACTTTTTACGATGGAGAAGGGGTGGGGAGGGAGGGAAAAGGGCTCTTTGGAAAAGCCGGGTGAACCCCCCTCCCCCGTTATCTCCCTCGGTCTGTGAAATTTTTAAAAGCGCCACCATTGCGGGCGATATTAACTTTGATCGTGAACTTAGAGGAGCATTTAAGGAAGGATGGGGAGCCGGGCTGCCGGGGAGTGGGAGGGAGGGGAGGGGTGGAGGGGGAGAAAGGGGAGGGCGAGGGAAAGACAGGGAGAGATCCACAGAGGGGGAGAGGTGGGGGAGAGGAGCAATGGAGCAGAACCTGAGACCGGGGAGGAAAGCCAGGGCCCCTCCGATCCTTTTAAAAACTATTTTTGAAAATGCTCAAACTACGTGCTTGCGGGTCCTCGAGCAGAAACCCGAGCAACCTTGGGGTCAGCGGCGACAGGAGAACGGGGAGAGGCGGCTCAGGGCTCCACTGCCCTCCAGGCGGGGGTCTAGGCGTTTCTCCTGGGTCCGCGGCCTCTGTGCCGGCCTAGAACTGCGGCGTGGAAGGCGCGGCCCCGCGGGCGTCCCGGGGCGCTAGGGCCCCGGAAGCGGCTCTCTGGGGTCCGGGTGCCTGCTGTCCGGCTTCTTCCCCGCCTCCCCACTGCTCTCGCCAGATCTCACCGCTTCGCGCCGGTTCTCGGCTTTCCCCCACGGACTTCTGAGGGAGGGGGTGGTGGGCTCTCCGAACCTCTAGAAGGGCGGCGCGGGAAGGGCCTGAGGGCCGTGGGGAGCAGGCAGGGGGTCCCCGAGGGGACGCACGTGGCCCCAGCGGCTTTTCTCCCGTTCTATGCCCTGTCAGCGGCGGCTCTGGCCTGAGGACGGGGGACGCTGTCGCGCAGTGGCCTGGGGTCGGGACCCGCTAGAGCTGGCAGGGGGTCGAGGCTTGCCCCGGCGCGGCGCGGGGGCCGCTGGAGAGGCGGTGGGCTGGGAGAAGGGCCGCGGAGCGCTGAGCGGGCTCGGGTCGCCCGGGTCTCACGTGTCTCTCTCCCCCCTCTCCTCGCACTTGCCCCCTCCCCTCCCTCCAGACGCCCCCCGCACCCGCAAGAAGCGCTGCCCTTATTCGAAATTCCAGATCCGGGAACTGGAGCGAGAGTTTTTCTTCAACGTGTATATCAACAAAGAGAAGCGGCTGCAGCTGTCCCGGATGCTGAACCTGACGGACCGACAAGTGAAAATTTGGTTTCAGAACAGAAGGATGAAAGAAAAAAAACTGAGCAGAGACCGGCTGCAGTATTTCTCGGGAAATCCGCTGCTGTAACCCGCAGATCGGGCCCTTTTAGGGGCGGGGGGAGGGGGAAATTATTTTATTTTATTTTTATTTTTTATTTTCTAAGTCGTCTTCTTTCCGCTGGTGGAAAACTGGACTGGGCCAGGGCTGGCCCCCACCGCCGTGGCCGGCACTCCATTCCGGAACCTCCTGGACCCTCGGCCTGACTCGCGCTGTGGGACAGGGACCGGGCCTGGAAAGGGGGTGAAGGGAAGTGTCTGACGCACGGCGAGTGAACACCGTTGGCGCCGAGGCCAAGACTTTTATTTAAAAGAAAACACACCTCGGCGACAAGGTCTTGCTGCTCGGATTGGGTGGGGGAGGGGCGACAGTAGTAAGCGCCTGAGCCGAACAATCCTCAAACTAAAAGCCTTCCCTTGCCCAAGTGAAAAGATCCGCTAAGACAGCCTGTCTGCCAGCGGAAACTTCTCGGGCTCCCCACTCCCACCCCACCTTGCCCCACTCCTTAGGGGGCAGCTAAATGTGATCCTGCCTTGCTGTGAAATTTCCGTACCTTCGACCTGGTGTTAGGTGTGCAAAGTCCGTGTCCTACCTCCGTCTTCGCCAAGGCCCTGCCCGAACCTAGTTGCTCTCCCCGTGAATGTGTAGAACCTTCCTTTGAAATTTCTTAATCGGTGCATTGAGGTTTCCAAACCTTTTTCGAAGCAGTGCCCCACTTCATGGATTTATAGCTATAGTCTATGCGGTTGTTACCGCTTTTTTTTTTTTTTTTTTTTTTTTTTCTTTTTTAAGAAAAAAAGATTGGGGTGGTGGAGGCAGTAGGGAGATGGGATTGGGCGCCTCCCCCGTGCTGGGGCCTGGATTTTTGTAAATAAATTTCCCAAGCGCTTCTTTCCATCTGGAGGGGAAGGGGGGATGCCCCAATGAGATTCTAATCACCCATCTCTCTCCCTGTGCGTGAGTGCATGTGTCCATGTGCACTCCCACCCTGCTCCCATCCCAGAGGGATTGCTGTGAACATTTTTTTTGGTGGCAAATAAAGATAAATTTCATTCTGTTCAATATTATGATTTTATTTAACCCGTTTATTAACCCCTCTCCTCTTAAAATCCTCCATGCTCCCAAGGCGGCGGCGGAGGAGGAGGCAGGCGGGCAGAGCCCAGCGGGTGAAGACGGGCACACTGAGGTGAGGTAGGCCAGTGCTGGCCGCACGGGCCTGGAGCTCCTGTCTGCTGGCAGGGCCAAGAGCATGGCCATAGTTTCCTCAAGCTCTCAAGCTGAGGACATTCCACAGCTACTCTTAAGCTCTCCTTTCTCACGTGCAGCTCGAGCTGTGTCCAAACGCCCAGCAACGGCTTTCCGTTTAAGTACACGTTTGTTGTGGAGTTAATTGTAACCATCATCGAATTTAAATTTATAGGAATTTTTTTGGCTCCACCACCCTTCTGCCAGATGTCTCCGTCTGTCGCAGTTAAGTGTGTAGTGTGGAGGGTAGGGCTTTTTTTTTTTTTTTTTTTTTTTTCTCTATGAGAAGTCTGTATTGGAATTTTTATATACTGTTTTTAAGGAAGGAGGGGACAGAAGGAGAAACCAGCCCCCTCCCTCTCCTCTCCACAGCTCCTGGGGGTGGGAAGGTGGGGCCTGGCTGCTTTCCCTCTGGCACAAATGGCCAGGCTCTCCCAGACACAACAAGACGCCTAGGCTGGGGCCACCCTCATGTTTATACATTGGGTATCCCACAGTAGAAAGCCCCAGAGATTTGTTTTGTAGGGGTTGGCACTGGGGATGGAGGTGACCTGTGGGGAAGGTCACCATACCCATCTATATTTTCGCATGTTTCTTCTGTGTAAAGATAATCATGGCCCTTGTAGTGTTTTCAGTGAGGGCACTTCATTGGTTTCTGTTTCAAATTCATTATTTGGGGGCAGAAGTTCGGGACCAATTACCTCATCTTTCTCCTCTCTTTCTGTCTTTGTGTAATTCAAAGAAAATGTTTTTGTTGATACAATTCTGTTGGATGAAAGGAAAAAGCATCGTGACTATCAAATCTAGGTTCTGTCATTTTTGATGGTAGGAATTCCTGCAGCTTAGGTATCTGAATCTTAATTTGTAAACGTGGATCGTGAGACAAGATTTGCAAACTAGGATGTATATGCAGCCCACAATTCCCTCATGTGCTCATACACACACATTTTATTTAACTCAGTGTGCCTATAGGCGCAGATGAGAAGGAATATTATTGGTGTGCTTTGTCTGTTTTATGGAGTAAACCTGACCACATGCACATCTAGAGCTTGTGTCTCTGTGGTGTGTGACCACTGGCAGTCTTTGTCGAGTGTGGGCACGAATGCAACTGAGGGGCCTCTGTACGTTTGTGTGTGTGTGACACTTCTTAGGATGATGTTTGTCCACTAGCCACATTAGGAAATATTAGCCTGCTGGTCATGTTTCCTGTAAAATTAGGATAGAAGAACCTATTTATAAAGCAAAATATTAATCTCAAAATGCCTCCTGATTTTGGAGAATAATATTTAAAACCCGCAGGTACTACTTTCTCTGCAATGTGCAGTCCAGAAAATGTCCTCAACTCCAGAAGAGATTTCTGGTAGATGAGAGGAGAAGGTCATCATGAAAGAAAAACAAAGGCTTCTGTGACCCAAGCCAGGAACCTGCCAGTCCTTGGTGACCCTCTAAAAAGGGGGGAAATGGGGTTTTTAGCCCCCAAACAAACCCACCTTCGGACTCCCAAGATGTCCCACCCCCCTTGCAGGTCAGGGGCACTCTGGGCGCAACCTCTTGGGGTAATCCCCTCCAGCCACAGCACTGCCCAAGAACAAAAGATCCTCGTCTAGACGCTGCCATAAAGCACCCCCCACCACCACCACCGCCCGCGTCTCTAAACTCAGTTTCATTTCGACCTTAACGACCCAGTCTGGCCTGTATTAGAAACCGCTTCCGCCCTAAATAGTAAACAAACCTGTGGCGGAGGGTCTTGGCTCTCCCCACACCCCAGATCCCACCTCCTCAGCCCCGTGCCCCACATTTTTCCTCTTTTCTCCAGCCTTTCTCAGTTCCCAGCTCCCCGGCTCCTTTCCTCCCCACAACCCCTCCCTCCCCCCCACAGTAAATAAACCTGAGGCCGAGTTCAAAGTTTCCCGGAGCTAAGGAGGAATGTTGGTTGTAAAAATCCAAGTTTATAGCGCACGTGGGAGTTTACAAGGGTATTAAGTGGTGTGGGCTGAGAGAGCACTCTGGGCCCCTCCCCCTCCCACCGTGGGCTTTAGGGGTGCAGGAGGAATCAAGGGCACTCAAAATGAGAAATGGGTTTGGGAGTAGCCTTGAGTTTGGGATTTCTTTGTCACTCGGGCTCTTAGATTGCTGAGCAATGGCGATGCAAGGGCCCTTTGTAAGAAGCCTCAAAATCCCTGCTAGGCACCTCTGAGAGAAAGCCCCTTGGCTCTAGGTGTCCCAGATGGAAAGATTGGGCAGCTCTGTTAGGGGAGAGCAAAAAGGTGCAAACCAGGTATCTGAAAGGTGAACAGAGTTGGGGATACTAGAACCAGTTCTTAACCAGAGCGGGGAGAAACCACCTTGGGCTAATTTTTCGAGTGGGCTGAGAGCAGAGAGGGCTCTTCTCTTAAGGGCAAAGAAGAACTTTGAACTTCAAGGGAGTCAAGGGCACCACCCCTTCGCTTTCCCCGCCTCTCTCAGGAATCCGTAGGGCAATTGTTTCTGGGCCAGTATTCCCTGAAGGGGGCAGCCACTGGGGTTTTCTGGTGCCCCAAGGTTGGATAATGCTGTTTGCTAACCCCTCCCTACTCAGAGCCCGCCAGAACCAGTGCACGCGACTACACTCTTTATCATTCATATAAACCTTTGGAAAAGGCAACGCCCGGGAAGTTTTTATAACTTTGTTTGGCATAAAAATTTTACAAGATTCCCCATCCCTTTAAAAAAAAAAAAAAAAAAGCTTAAAAGTTTTGGTCTTGCCATAGGATGAAATCTCAAGTCTTTGAGAGGCAGGGGAGAGAGGGGCTGAGGGGGGTGACAGTGCAGGGAAGGGAGTGAATGACGCTGTCTTTCTCTGTCTAAGGCAAAAAGCCTTGAAAGTCTGAGTCAGTCCTTCCTGAGGCTCATCTTGGACTCAGTTTTGGGGCATCTTTGTACAGAGTCCTGTCCACTCTGCTCTTGAGTCACACTCTTACAGACTCCAAAAGTTGGGACAATATCAGCATGGCAAGATCTTCGCTCATTACACCCTCTCATTCTCCTGCAGGCACTTCTCTCTCTCTCTCTCTCTCTCTCTCTCTCTCTCTCTCTCTCTCTCTGTCTCTCTCTCTGTCTACACACACACACACACACACACACACACACACATGCATCTCAGCACGCTCCCCCTTCTAACCCACTGCACAAAGCAGAGACCCATAACCTTGACTCAGACTGCTGACTGGGGAGGGTCTCTGCACACACAGCCCTGCATGCCTGCCTGCCGCCTGTGAAGTCAACAATGGGTTTGAAGAAAGAATCCAAAACACCAAGAAACTCCTGCCAGAGGTTGCAGTGGTTGCAGGACCAAAGGAGACAGAGGGCCTGCAGGGCTGCAGTCCAGGAGCAGAGAACAAAGGCAGCCATGTGGGAGATGGCCTTGCCCACGGATGACCCCCGGATCTGCCCTTCAGCCTAGGACTGACAGAATCCCACTCGCTCATTTCCCCTGACTCCAGCCTTGGGAGCGCCAACTGGGCTCAACTTTGGAGCCATTTTAATGTTTCAGCTCTGGAGGTCAGGACAAAGATGGGACGACTTCTCCAAAGGTAGGCCTGGTAGACAAGGCTCCTTTGGGGTGATGGAAGTGAAGATATATGATTCCTGAATCCTGGCACTTCAAGAAGCCATCAGTATTCGTGGGAATGTGCCCCAGAATCCGATTTTTCCTGCCCTAATGATGACTGCTGGGGCCTGGCTGCTGGCGGCTGGCAGTCCTACACTTCGCCTTGTGAGGTGGAGCTGAGCTAAGGCTGTAGGCGGGAGAAGGTCAACTCCAAGCCTTAGCAGCTAGGCTGGGGAGGCATGCGACTGAGCCTGGTGCTGTCCCCTTCGCTAAGCCCAGCACACCAGAGAAAAATAAGAAATCTTAGGAAAGAAAGTCAAGGGGAAGGAAATAATTGGTGAGGAAAAAAAAGGAGCAAAGATTGAATTGTATAATATAGAAAGAAGGAAACGAGGAAATGTGGGAAGTAAGGAAGACAATTGAGATAGGATTGGAAAAAGAAGGAAATAATGAATTACAGGGAGAAAGGAAGAAAAAGAAAAACCGAAAGAAGCAAATAAAGAGGAAAAAGGACAAAACAAGAAGAAAGAAAGAAGAAAAGAAAGAGAAAAGGGGGGGATAAAAGAAAGGAAAGGAAGGCAAACAGAGATCTTTGAGAAGGAAATTAACCGGTAAGAAAGGATCGGTATTTTTCTCCGGAGCAAGCCAGCCTAACCACAGCCCTGACTCGCTAGAAACCTGACATACTGGGGCAACTTAGAAGCAAACCATTAAAGTGGGGAGCAGGGCCTGCCCCCTAAGGCATCTTTCCACCTGTCTCCTTCCCCCAAAGCTTCCCTCGGAGGTGTCTGCGGTCTGGTTTCAATTCAGGGGACAAAAATTAAATAACTGGCTAGCTTCGGCAGGGCCAGGAAGCAGTCAGGTTGGCGCGGGGTATCAGGCTTTGGGATTCAGAGATCTCAGACAGCGCTTTGGGTAAAAGTCAATATTTGTGGCTGTGTACACACATTTAAGTGCAAGTTAGACACGTGTATAGATGCTGAACTCCGTAGTATCTGTGTGCAAGTGTGTACAATGTCCAGATGTGAGAGCTTCTGTTGGCCGAGCTGCCCCGGAGGCTGTGAAGTCTAGAGCAGACCAGAGGCCCCGCTAAGGGTCCTCAGCCTCCCACCTCCCTCTAGTACCTGTTTGTAAATATTTTACTTTTCTGGGTCTCTGGGCATTCTGAATTTTGCCTGGAATTTCCCTGCTTTCAATTCAGCTGGGGCAGAGCCTGGTGCTAGTGAAGAAGAAAAGCAAATCTTTTTCTCAAGTTTTAGGAAGAGAAGGATTTATCTCGGCCTCCAAAGCAAGAGGAAAAATCCTGTAATCTCTGGTGTGATTCTGTTTTCTCGGCTTAAAAAGATTTCAATACACACACTTTATTTTTATTTTATTATATAACCCCAAAGGGAAAGACCTTTTTCCTTTTTCACTTCATCTTCAGAATTTCCCAGGTGACTTTCTTAACCTCTTGGGGAAATTCTGAACATTTTTGCTGGAGAATCCAGGGTGCTCTTGGGGTGTGTTGAGGGCTACAGCCAGGAAAGTAACCAAAGTCCCTTTTTGTTCATTGAGCATATTTTCCTTCTGCTTTCATGTGGGGACCCCTAGCGCCCCAGCCCTTGGGCTGCCCTGTGGAACCCGCTGGTTCCTCCCGGAGTATTCACGGAGCTCCTGAACCCTCCTCCTCTGCAATGCTCACAGCCCCACAGGCGGAAGGAGGCCCAGCCCCGTCCTTGCTGCCTTTCCAGGACCTGGGTACCCAGGAAGGGTGAAAGGGGCCAGGGCACTGGGGTGGGTGGAATTTGTCAGGAGGAACGCAAAGTCTGAGCCCCATTGTGGCCTGCAGCCCTGAACTTTCATGTGCCCAAGCTGAGGTAAGAAGGGGGAGCCCCAGACTTAGGCGTAGGCACAGGTCTCTCGGCACTCTGGGAAAGTTGGGGAAATAGATTAATAACAGTCCATAGGTGGGTGATTCTAGCAACACAGACTTCCCCTGGTTCCCCATTCAGTTGCCAAGGACACAGGCCGAAGGGTCTTGGCCCTGTGGGGCAGGGAGGTGGGTGCCTGGCAGTGGCGGCAGGCGGGGTGGCTGTGGCGGCCCGCATGCCTTTGAACGCCAGGCGCGGACAATAGGACGGGAACAGCCTTTGCTCGTGGCCTCGGGAAAGACCGAGCCCAAGGGGGCAGGGCTGGGACCCGGAGCCGCACAAATGCTCCCTTCGCCAGGTTCCAACACTCACTTTTTCCTTCCTTTTACCTCCACTGAAGCAGAATCCCAAAGTCTGTGAAAACCCAACAAGTTATTCAGGTCTGCGTCCGAGCGGGCTCTAGTTTAACAGCTCCGGGTTTTCGTTTATCTTGCGTAATTAGAGGCAAACATTTGTCCCACCGGGGGTCCCACTTAGGCTGATGAATTTGATTTCTTTTTTCATTAATGGGCCGTGTTTATCATACTTCTAATTATTTCAACTTTAAACACTATTCGTTCTTGTGAGGAGGTGGGAGTCGAGGCGGGAGGCTCCTTCTCCCGGGAGTATTATTTTCACTGATAATGGCAAGGATTCCGAAGCGACTCCGTCCTCTCCCTTGGCTAAGGTGAGAGGTGGGCTTGGAGAGAAGGTGGGCTGGTGGGGCCCCTGAGGCCGACGGTTCTGCTGCTCCCTTTCTGCTGGTTCCCCTGGCTACGCCTTGGGGCTTGTCTGAAGTTTATCTCCTTCACCCCCTCCCCAGGCTTGGCTCCAATCCTTTGACGCTCTTCCCTGCAAACCTTTCTCTGATCCCAGCCTGGCCTGGCTGGCCTGGGCAGAGGCTCGGGTAGCGCTGCCCTGGCCCTCAGCTACTAACATTCAGAGAAAAAACAGGAAAGGCTGAGGTGGCCGAGGGGCACTTGGCCGTGGGGAAAAGGTCCCACCAGACTCCAAAATGGGGAGTAAGGGTAGAGAACTGGGACACTAAACTCCTGGGAAAGGCACACCAGGCAGGAAAATAAAGGAGCCGTGAAAGAGGGGGGAGGGAACCCCCAAAGCCATATAATTCTCAATTGCTTTGGTATTTAATTTCATCGTCCCATAAATGAGGAAATATCAGTTCCCATACTAAATTTTTATCCCTGGCTGATAAATATGACGGGAAATTTTCGTTGGGTCCTCGTAAAAGGGAACGGTTTCGATCAAACTGGTGGAGAAAGACTTATGCAGATAATACAAACAGAGTGGCCATAAAGTCTCGCCCGTTTCCCGCGGGATGGGCGGTGGGACAAATGGCTCCCTGGATTGACTGCTGCCCAGACTGTCCCAAGTCTCGTCTGGGGCCTAAACAGCCTAACCTTGCCCTGGATAACCCCCATACTGAGGCCACGGTGACCCTGCAAATGAAAATACAAAACCATTCCAAATCTCCCCTGGCCGGTCCTGCCAGCAAATCGCACACTCCACATTTCCTTCCTGGTTTCCCGAGGTTCAGGAACCCCTGCGTCTTCTCTCTCCACCCCTGGATGGGGGAATTCCGCGGATTTCTTTCCGCAGTCTTTTAGCAGCAGCGGGCTTGGGCCTCCCTGGAAGCTGCCTAGCCTCCTCACTCCTCCATGCCAGGGCGCTGGGCTCCAGTCCTTTCCCCGCCAGGCTCCAGCGCTTTGGAAAGTCTGAACCCCAGGCTCTGTCCAGGGAAAAATGTGGGGCGACCGGAAAGACAAGTTGTTCTCCAGATTCCGTTTCCTGAGGAAGGGGTGGAGAGTTTAGTTCGCTTTGGAAGAAGGCGATGGAGAAACGGAAAGAACTATTTGAAACATACGGTTCCCCTGATTTCTTCCTTTTATTTAAAAACAACCACAAAAATAAACTGGCCTGTCTTCTTTCAAACATGCTCCCAGCCCATTCGCTCTGTAAAAGACACTTCTCTGGGTCGAGTTTTGTTGCGTCTTGCATGCTGGTTTCCCGTGTGATACGTGACTCCTCCAAACTGGCCGAGGCTCCGCGGGTTCCCTCTTTCTTTCCCGGAAGATTCCCTGTTTTAGTGGGGGCAAGGTCAAGCGGAGAGCGAGGGCCGCCAGGGCCCGAAGTAAAGCCGCCGAACCGACTCCAAGGCCAAAGCCTTGCGGGCCCCTGAGATGGTGACCCAGGACCCGCCACCCTGCCAGGCCCAGGCCGCAGCTCCCGGGTCGGGGATCGGGTGCCTCTGGTCTCTGGCTTCCTCCTCCCATTACCCCGCGTCCATTCGGAACCTCCTTTCCCTAGCAGCCGTGAAGTGACCGTGACCCCCTCCCTGGCCCTCCCCGTCACCCCCACAGGAACTTGCAACTCCACCGACTCCAGCGCCGCGGCCCCTAAGCTTCCCGCCCCGAGGGCCAAGCCCGGGGAACGCGGAGGCGGGAGAGCAGAAACTTTAGTCCTGTTTGGGATTCCTTAACTTTTTTCCCCTTTCTCTGCTCATCAGATCCCCCACCGCCCCCCCAAAAAACCTCGCCCCACTCCCACCCCCAAGGGAAGAAGTGGGGGCAGGGGCCGGGGAGATGAAAAAGGGAGATGAAGAGGGGGGAGAAGTACCTGATACGTGTCTCGACCTTTTAATTTGAATTTGACTGTTTTGAGCCCGGTTGCCTCGCTCTCTCCCTCTCTCCCGCATTTTCCCCCTCTCCGCCCCCTTCTCCCCAGGAGTTACAGGCTGGTTCCCGGGTAAACAAACCCCACTCTCCCCAGAACCGCCACCCCCAACCCTTTCCACCCCCCTACCGCCCCTGCCGCCCGGGGGGCGCTTCCTTTGTTCGCGGCGAAGGGCTCCGGTGCCCCTACCCCGAGGCCGCTGCTAGGTGGCGCTGTTACTCCACTCTGCGCGCTCCGCCTGCCGACAACTTGACCCCGCTGACGTCACGGCCGTCTGAATCATCAAGGCCATTTTCAAATCCCATTGGTCTAGCCGTCACATGGTGAGAACCGAATGCACGGATAATTATGGAGCTGATATTTCCCCCCTCCCCTTCTTTTTCCTCCCTCCCCTCCAACCGCGCCCCCCCCCTCCCGGATGGGGGAAAAAAAAGATGTCAGCTCCTCCGCTGTAGTATTGCTCCTTAAAAACCCCTCTCTCTGAAAATGACATGCCCTCGCAATGTAACTCCGAACTCGTACGCGGAGCCCTTGGCTGCGCCGGGCGGAGGAGAGCGCTATAGCCGGAGCGCAGGCATGTATATGCAATCTGGGAGTGACTTCAACTGCGGGGTGATGAGGGGCTGCGGGCTCGCGCCCTCGCTCTCCAAGAGGGACGAGGGCGGCAGCCCCAGCCTCGCCCTCAACACCTATCCGTCCTACCTCTCGCAGCTGGACTCCTGGGGCGACCCCAAAGCCGCCTATCGCCTGGAACAACCTGTTGGCAGGCCGCTGTCCTCCTGCTCCTACCCACCTAGTGTCAAGGAGGAGAATGTCTGCTGCATGTACAGCGCAGAGAAGCGGGCGAAAAGTGGCCCCGAGGCAGCTCTCTACTCCCACCCCCTGCCGGAGTCCTGCCTCGGGGAGCACGAGGTACCCGTGCCCAGCTACTACCGCGCCAGCCCGAGCTACTCGGCGCTGGACAAGACGCCCCACTGTGCCGGGGCCAACGACTTCGAAGCCCCTTTCGAGCAGCGGGCCAGTCTCAACCCGCGCGCCGAACATCTGGAATCGCCTCAGCTGGGGGGCAAAGTGAGTTTCCCTGAGACCCCCAAGTCCGACAGCCAGACCCCCAGCCCCAATGAGATCAAGACGGAGCAGAGCCTGGCGGGCCCAAAAGGCAGCCCCTCGGAGAGCGAAAAGGAGAGGGCCAAAACTGCCGACTCCAGCCCAGACACCTCGGATAACGAAGCGAAAGGTAAGGCCGCCTGGGCCGCGGGCGCCACTGGGACGTTCGGGCACTTGGTCTTTTCGCGGCCGGGGAGAGGGTTGGGCCCAGGAGGCCCCTGACGATTTCGGGAATGCGACCCCGGCTTGAGACTAGTGTCTGCTGAGCTCCAGGCTGGTGGCGCGTCACTTAGCTAGGGAAGGTAAGCGGCGACGTGGAGGTGCCGGCCCGGCCCCGGCCGGGGGTGCTAATGCGCGGGCGGTGCGCACCGCGGGCAGCCTGCAGCCGCAGTGTGCTGCCCGGGACGGGTGGCTGCTCCTGGGCGCGTGCTGACTGTGCTTTGCTTTCTCAATGCTGGTGTCCTGGGGAGCTGATGTCCCCCAGCTCGAGTCAGAGGCTTGCAAAAAGCTTAAAATGGCGTTCTTGGGCCAGGGACTAGAGCAGGCTGGGGAGATGAAGGGTTTCTCTTTACTGCGTTTTCCCAGTTGAAAATTGTTTCCTGCGAAACTCGATTTGTTGTTTGTGGGTCTGGATTGTGCGTGCGGTTTGGGCTCCTGAGGCTTTTGGCTCGGCCGGGGGCCTTGGGCAGCGAGGCTGGGGCCGGAAGAGGTGGAGGTGAAGGGCTGCCCGCACGTCCCTCCCTCCTCCAGATGCCTGGTTTGGATGGCGTTGGAACAGGGCATTTGGAATGTTGTAAGTTTTCTGTTTCCTCTTTTAATTTTTTTTCTAGTTAAATTATCTTTTTTTATTGGTTTCCAAAAACAGCTTACAAATGAGTGGTTGGGAAATTTCTGCGTGCGTGGCAAGAGGTTTTCTCCTGAAAGAGAATGTGGCTTTGGTTGGATTTCATTGTAATTTTGGTTGGAGAGAGAAAGCCCAGCCAGAGTTCAAGCTCAGGGTTCAAGATTCATTTCTGCTGTGGGAGCTGGGGGCCTTCAGGATCTTTCTCTGACACTTTCGGAAAGAACCTGGAGGGAACGGGGGCAGGGGAGGGAAGCTGAGGGGAAACGACTTTTCCTGAAAAGTTGAAGCAAAGAGCATCAGAAAAAGGCCCAACCAACGGGGAAGAATAAACCTGTTCCCCACAACCCTGGCTACTGGCGACAGTATGTGAGGGGCTCATTGGATGTAAAGGTAGATGAAATATGGAGAGCGGAGCAGGGGGCGGCCTGGATCTCCCGGTGCTTTGTATATGGATACGACGCACACGCATGCCTACGGGCGACCTGTGTCACACTTACACACACCCATATTGCATGCTCCTCACACACTCACGCATGCCCGCTCACACGCACAAGCATTCTTTTGGCGGGCAAGGGCAGAGCCTCATCCTCTTGAGTCTGCAAAGGTGGCCTTGGCAAATCAGCCCCGTAGAGACACTGACTGAAGATGAGCATGGGTGTGTTCCTGAGGATGAGGGGGAGAGTGAGGTGCCCACGGCCTCAAAGGCTTTCCTGTGGCACATGTACAGTGTGAAGGTTTTCATCTTACACCCTCTCTACAGACCCTGAGCTTGGTTAGGGAGCAGATTTGGGGCAGGAAAAGCTGCATTCTAGCCCTACCAAAAGCAAAGTCAAGGTTAACAAGTTCACTTCTTAACTCGACCTGCACCCATTCCCACATGTTCTCCTTTTCCTCTAGCTGTCCCCACGACAACCTAATCCCTCCCACCCCAAGGAATCCCTCTTACCCTGTACCCTGTCTGTACCCTTCTTTCCCCTCGTCGTGTATTGGTGTCTCTACCAGGCCAAAGGCAAGAGAGCTTTTGGCTAAACTTCCCCATTTATAATTTCTCTTGCCCCCCCCCACCTCCAAACCTGACAACCCCATTAAGAAATTAAATAGGACATAGTTAGATGTGGAGAGCCTGTGAACAATCTGGCAAGAAGCTGCAGGTGCAGAGGCAGGAGAGAAAATTAAGGACATTCAGATTCTTTAGACTGCAGCCTCAAGTTTGCATTTTTTGTGTGTTTTCTGGTCCCTCTTAGGCCACTGCCCCAACCCATCCCCATCAAGACAAGATCGAGGAACCTGACAGCCTCATTTGGCATAGGGAGGAGAGAGAGCTCAGAGCCATCAGCAGGGTCCTTTGCTGGGTGCCCTCTTGGGTCTTTGGACTCTGTGTTTTATCCTTAAAAAGATGATCAGGTTCCCTTCTGCTGCTTGAGAAGGAAGGCTGGTCCATTTCAGCAAGAATGTGTGTCAGGGAGAGGGGCTGTCAAGATCATGGGAAATACACAGTATTCTATAGACTCTCCTTATATAAATAGACACGTGTACGTATCTGTGAGTGTGTACTTACGTGTATACGTGTGTGTATCTCCGCAGGTACACATATGTACTTGCAGGCATACATATCTACGTATGCACAGACTGGGCAGGGGGTTTCTAGGAGGCTGCATTTCCTCAGGATATGTCTCTCCCTTGACCTTAGATCCTTTGGCCAGAAAAGTTGTTTGAGAACCCCTTGGGATGCCCCAGCTCTGTTTCCCCTGACCTCTGCTGCTCTCACAAGCTCCCCTGCCTCAGCTGCACATACCTGGGGGAAATGATTAAGAGAGAAAGAGATGGCAGTGAGAGAGTTAAGGAAGCAGAGTCACTCTGTGGCAGCTCAGGTTGGGGTTAGAGCTGGGGGCCCAGTGCAGGGACCACTGCAGTGGCCTCTGGCCACAGATCCTGGAACAAAGTCCCTTCAGTGAGTTGAAACAGGTCAAAGCTCTCTGGGAATTTCTCTGTGCTGTGGGTGGACTCTGCTCTGGTCTGGGGCCTGGAAAATGCTTTTCCATCTGGCTGGATTTTTCCAGACCTGGAATGGAGCAGAGAGAAGGGGAGACCTGGTAAGATTTAGGGAATCTGCCAGGGTCAGCCGGCTGGGGGAAAATGAGGATACTCAGGATCTTTTAGGTTAAGATGAACTTGGGCTAATTTAAATATAGTAAACACTTGGAGGCAAGAACTTCCTCCCTTTATCTCCCTAAGTCTAAACCCCAAAGCAATTGTAAGAACCCTGAGCATCAGAGGAGCCCACAGCCAGGCCCCTGGGGCAAGAGCAGCTCCCCTGTCCTCCCTCAGCCACCCCACAGCAGGCTGGCAAAGGCTGCAGCACTAAGAGGGTTTTCGTCTTCGAGGGATACTTATGTAAATAATGTTATTTTTAACAGAGGAGATAAAGGCAGAAAACACCACAGGAAATTGGCTGACAGCAAAGAGCGGAAGGAAGAAGAGGTGCCCCTATACTAAACACCAGACGCTGGAATTGGAGAAAGAATTTCTGTTCAATATGTATTTGACGCGAGAGCGCCGCCTGGAGATTAGCAAGACCATTAACCTTACAGACAGACAAGTCAAAATCTGGTTTCAAAATCGCAGAATGAAACTCAAGAAAATGAACCGAGAGAATCGGATCCGGGAACTGACCTCCAATTTTAATTTCACCTGAGCGCGCGGCCTCTCCTCCTCCCTCCCCCTCCTTCTTTTCCCCGCCCCTCCTCCCTTTGTGCCTGGTGATATTTTTTTTTTTTTCCTCCCTGAGTATAAATGCAACGCGCCTGCAAAAAAGGCAAAGACCTCAGACTCTCCTTCCAAGGGACCTATGGTTCGTGCTTCGAAGATGCTTCCACTTAAAGCATGAGAAATGGGGTGCTGGGTTGTGGGGTGTGGTGTGTGCCCTCATAGATGGGGGTGGGAGTGTGGCTGGTGTGTGTGTCAAACCCTCACTCACCCACGCACTCACACAGAGCATTCTGTTCTCCATGCGAAGTTAAGATCGAATCCACCCGCTTGAGGGGAAAGGAGAAAAAAAAATTAACCAGAGAGGGTCTGAAATCTCGCAGAGCACAGGCAGAATTGTTCCTTCCTTGCTGCATTTCCTCCTTAGAATAATAGACGTTTTGGAAAGTTCGGCTAGTGGTCCTGTGTTTGTCGTAGCACCCAGAGCCTCCACCAAACCCTCTCCGTATCTTTACCTCCCAGTCGCTCTGAGAATCTGCTTGAAGTCTCGTATTTGTACTGCTTTCTGCTTTTCTCCCACCCCTCCCAGCACCCCCACGTCCTCCATCTACTAACATCTCAGAAATTTCATCCAGAGGAACAAAAAAATTTAAAACAGAACATAGCAAAGCAAAGACAGAATGCCCCCCCCCCCCAATATTGCCCCGTCCCTGTCTGGGAGTTGTGTTATTTAAAGATATTCTGTATGTTGTATCTTTTGCATGTAGCTTCCTTAATGGAGAAAAAAAATCCTAATAAATTTCCAGAATCATAATCCTCAAATGGGTGGTTTTTTGTTTTTAGTGTTTTTAGCGACACCCCCTCCCCCGAAGAGGCTGAGTGTGTGGATGTGTGTGTTTTGTGTTTGACTCATCTCCTAGAGCCTTTCTAGAACGTCTCTTGGCGGGTTTAATGTAAGTGAGAGACCATAACGTTGATTTAAATATTATCCAGGTGACCACAATAAGTCAAGGTCATAAAACAGTAATGTCAGGACGGTCTTGGTGCGCGCGAGAGGTGGATTTTATGATCTGCAAATATAATGTGGTGCTGCAGTAAAAGATGCATTTAAAGGTGACTGGAGGAGGGAAGAGGCAGAGAGCAAACTGCAATCTTGAGGAGCAGACGGATCTGATTGCCCGGGGTGCTGTGCTGGGCGCACCCCACTGCTGCTGGGGGGCACCCCAAGAGCCCCCACCCATCCAAAGAGAGGACTAAACTTAACCGCTGGAGGGGCAGGAGGAGCTCAGCAACCCCCCCCCCAACCTCGACAGCAGCTAACAGAAACGCCAGCAGCAGCAGGAGGAGGAGGCAGCGACAAGGTAAGAGAAGCGGTTTCTTGTTCTTCTCTTGGCGGCGGAGTGGGGACGAGCGGTGTCCCCAGGTGCCCGGCGTGCAGCGGACAGAGCCTGGAGGAAGGTGTTTAGGGCATCCGTGCTTGCCGAGAGCCCAGGCTTTCCTTGCGGCCGCTGGCAGCGGAGGGCAGCGACTGGGAGCTCCCTCTCCTCCCCTCCCTGGCCCATTGCCGTGGGGTTTCCACAGTTAAAGGGATAAATTGATGGTTTTTGGCTTCTTTATCTTTTTGGGCACTTTGGGTCTCCTCGAGGTCGACATTCCGGTCTAGGTGTTGCTCAGTCTGGTCGTCTGTTGGTGGGGGAGGGGGAGTACAGAGGATTGGAGCTTGAAGCTTAGATTTTCCTGCTTTTTGCTGGTTTGGGTGTGAGCCTCGTCCAGGCTCTTGTTCCCTATGCTCCCTGGCTGTAGGGCTTTGCCAGGCAAGTGGCCTGATTGGAAGTGGCTCCAGAGCACAGGGCTGTGATTCAGTCGCCCATATTCGCTGAGAAGCCTAAACCGAGCTGAGAGGGAGCGGATCAGAGGAGTCTAGGAGGGAAGCGCAGGAGAGCCAGATGGACAAGACAGGGGACCCAGCTCCAGAGTGGAAGGAAGATCCAGCTTCCCCCAGGGCCAGGGCCAGATGCAGGGGAATAACTCCACTGCGGTGCTGGGGGTGGGGCAGGGATTTGGCGGCTATCAGTCCCATTTCACCAGATTTTTCCTGAGCGATTTGCTTAGACCAGAAACTAATGAAGGCAGTCAGACCCCCTACCCACCCAGCAATCCAAAGTCTACTCTCGAGTCCTTAGGGAGGTTGTGGGGGCGGAAAGGGGGACGGGGCTGAATTTCTTCCTTCCCCAACCCCCTTCCCTTCTCCTCCGGATAGATGCAAAGCTGAATCTCCCGCCCTGCTTGCTCAGCTGATCTGTGGCTTAGGTAGTTTCATGTTGTTGGGATTGAGTTTTGAACTCGGCAACAAGAAACTGCCTGAGTTACATCAGTCGGTTTTCGTCGAGGGCCCCAACCCACCTCTCCCGCTCCTACCCTCCCCAGTGGGACTGCCCCACTGCCCCCTCCCAGGTAGGGCAAAGTGGGTGCAGACCAAGGAGGGCAAGCTGAGTGGGGCCACAGAACAAGTCTGGAGAACGCTGCTTTATTCAATCCACTCCTCAACCTGTCCCAATCCCTGTGACTAAGGGAGAGGAGTTTTCCTGCAGCTATTGTCTCCTGGGCCCAGCTGATGGAGACAGACAAAGAGGGTCCAGCCAATTCCAAGGAAATTCAGGAGTTTTAGTAAGAGGTGGCCTGGTGGGCCAGCTCAGTTGGACAGCAGGGTGGGGCAGAGTCATTAGCAGAGACAGGAGCACAGAAAGAGAAGAGGATCTCTGGCATGGCTAGCTTCTCCCACCCACCACCTCCAGGTGACTGGGGCTCGAGAATCGCCTTAGAAAAGTGGGGTACCTGGAGGTCCCAAGAGTTGGGGAACTCTGAGCGCCAGCCCAGCCATTTCCCTTCCCCTTCTATAGCTCCATCTCCAGGGCAAAGATATATTTGGGGTGTTAGTAGGTTAGAGGAAAGCCATCAAGTCCAAATAGAACCCCTCACACATGCACATGCAACTGGGAAACATCAGGGCAAAAACCTGACTCTGGTCTCTGTTGAGTCATCTGTGGCCCGTAGGCCTCAGTCTCTGTGTCTGTGACTGGCAGGAAGCTGCCTGTCTTTGCGCGCTGTGGAAACGTCCAGGTGAACAGAGGTTGCCCGTGCCCACCATTGCTATGTTGGTGGAAAGGCTGTTGGCGGATGCCAGGGCGAGGAGGGGAGGAGAATGGGGTAGAGGAAAATCTGAGCAACGTGAAACTTTGCAAAGCTTCTTCTAGTCCTTTCTGCCTCTGGTTCTTCAATTCTGCCCCTGGTTGCTACAGAGAAAGTTCTCAAAAGAGGTTTCTTTGCCTTCGGGGGAGGGGGGAATAAATGGGGGAAGGGTTAGGGAGACTGAGGAGATACACCCGTGTTCTCAGAGATACTGGGGAAAAGAAGCCGAAAGAAAGAGGTCAGGTTCTTGGTTCTATTACTTTGAAATTGTTATGATTATTAAAACATTATAAACTTCTAAACAGGGAATGAAAATTATGTCCCTGTAACAGAATATATACATGGAGTTCTATATTCTCACAGTCATCTGCTGGGAGGGATATACATGACCTTGTATTAGTGTAAGGCTCTGTGCCTATCTGTCTGCTCTAGGCGCTCTTAAATACCCTGTATATATTTATATGCATACACATTTATTTTTTTCTCTCTCTCTTATGCAAACATTTATTTTGACTCTCAAAGAAGCTGGAGGAGAAAATGGGAATAGAGCTTCTCAGTCTCCCTAGCTGAATTGTTGGTCTGTCTGTCCCCCATCCCTTTGTGGGAGAAAAAATTTCTTCTCTTGGAGAGAAGTATTCAAACCTCTCTATGGCTCCCAGGGAAATAGGGAAGTTTCCAGAGAGTCAGGCCAGGCAGTGGGAGGTAAGCAAGGGTCTCTCCTGGTTTGGGAGCTCCTAGCAGCCTCTGAGTCTTCAGGCTGCCCCAGGCACACAGTCAGTCGGGGTGAAGGGTGGCCCAGGCAGGGACTGGGTCCTCAGGAGCACTTGGCTTGGAGATAGTGTCCCTGATGGGCCGAAATTCACCACTGAACGACTTCTGTGCTTTGGGTCTCTGTGTCCCCATTTTGGTTTCAGAGCTGTTGGGCTTATGGGTAGGAGGTTATAGAGCCAGGGGTTGAGGTGTCTCCTTCCCAAATCCGGAGAAATGGAGCGAGGTCTCATAGGGCCAAGGTGAGGGCCAGTCTGGTGGTCAGAGTCCACCTCCGGCCAGAGGCCGTGGATCATGGCTAAGGCGGTGGTAATTATTTATTCGCTTCGCTGGAAGGGAGTCTTCAGAAGGAACAGCGTGAGGAGAAGAGAAAAAATTATCTCTCTCGTCTGCGGATATTAAGATGGATTTTTATTTCTTAAAGGACCCTCCCCGCCGAGAGCGCATAAGCGTAAACTTAATATATGCTCCGCAGCCCAACTCCAGAAATCGCAATAAAAGTTAAAACCTCCCCTACTGGTTTTTTTTAATTATGATATGGGAAAGAGGAGCAGGATTTATAGAGCTGAACTCTCAGTGTGTGAGTGTTTGAGACTTGCGGGAGAAGGAGGAAAAGGCAAGAGCTCGCCAAGGCGAGCCTTGGTCTCTGAGACCTCTCGTCGGCTGCTGGGGCTCCGGCTTAGCCCGGAAGATCCGCTGTGGCCTCTGTGGGACCTGGCCCCGGCCCACCGCCTAGCTCCGGCTCGGAGATGCAGCCCTTCCCGAGAACAGGTGAAGGAGGCGGCGGCAGCAGGGACTGGGGGCTGCGGGTGGGAATGCCAGGGCTCAGGGCTTTTGTGTGGGTTGTGCAAGGGGCGAGGTTCGAAGTCCTGGGCCGGGCCGCAGCCCGCTTGTGGCCGGGAAGGCGGCGTAGCCAGGAGGGGTGTCCGGGCCGGGCGCGAGAGCACCGGCAAGGTGGATCGTGTATGGACTTTGGCCGCAGACAGAGCAGAGCGGGCTCCCGGGCTGTGGCCGGCGGCAAGGCGGGCAACTGGATGTTGAGTCTGTAGGAAGGACCTTGAGGTCTGCTGGGTGTTTGGGCTGCCCTGGGGGTCGGCGGCCCGGAGTGTGGAGCACGCGGCGCGTGGGGCGCGGCGGTCGGCGTGGGCGAGGCAGCAGGCCCCGCGCACCCCTGCAACTGCCCGGCCTTGTCCGGGACGTCTGAACTGAGGCCGACCAATGGTCAGAACGTGCAAAATAAATGCCATAGAAGGTCTTTCTTTCTTTTCTTTTCCACGTAAGAGGTCCTTTCTTTTTTCTACCTTTCGGAGATACCTGGATTTGGTCCAGAGCAGGTTGCCCGCGGGAGGGCCCCGCGAGCGGCAGCGCGCGAGGGAGGGAGAGAGAGGGAGGGCGAGAAGGAGGGAGGGAGGGAGGGAAGGAGGGCGGGCGGCGGCGGCCGTGGTAGCCGGGGCTTCCCTCCCCAGGCGGGAGGCGGCTGCCCTGCAACTGTGGCGGTGGGGAGCGGAGGAGCAGGTAACGAAGGAGCTTCCGAAGCGGGATTGGACCAAGCCAGAGGGACCGAGTCTTCTGGGTCTCTCTGCCTGAGGCCTTGGAGGGAGAGAAGGTAGGGAGATCGGCGCTCGCCGGGCCTGGGAAAGAGGCCTCGGGAAATGTTGAACCTGTCTGTGATCTCAGGCTCACACTCATGTTGTGGGTCTGTCTGCCTCAGGAGATGCGGTTTGCCTTTCTGTCTGAGACCCTGGGCTCTCCTTCCCAAGGCTGGAAAAAATCGGGAAAATACGGCGGAATTTGCACTTTCATTCATTGGGTTCTCTGCAACTCAGCAGGGCTGGTTAAGTCGCCCCCAAGTTGGAAGGGCGCTTTGCTTCTGTTTTCTGGATGCAGAGTCCTCTGACTCCCTCCGCCACGGGCTGAGTTTCCGGCTCCAGGTTCGCGTGTCGCCCAGAGGTTTGAGGCCAGACAGCTCGCAGTCGGGCAGGGAGGGCGGGGGAGAGACGAGCGGCTCTGGCCCCTTAATTGTACTTCGGACCCGTATTGTCTCTCCTTTCGCCACCTCCGCTTCCTCAGTCTGGGCTCCAAAGTCACTGCAAATTTCCTTGCGACACATACATCACACAAAAGATCAGGTAACAAGGCGCTCAGGGCCATTGGGGCTCCGGGCAGGGCAGGGAGCGGCTCTAGCTCTGGGGCGGCTCCCCCTCCAGCCACTCCCCAGGCTGCAAAGCCAGATCGTGTAGGGGGAGCCGGAAATAGCCCCGTTTGCTGCGGAGTGGCAGGGCGGGGGCGCCGGCGGGAATGCAGGGCCGGCAGGCCGTGGCGTTGAGAGGGCCACGTTCACAGGCCCTAGGGATTTCACTCCTACTGGGCTTGGGGACCTGACTCCTGGTGTGTAGGGATCCCGGATACCCACCTGGGGTGGGGGCAGGACGCGGGTCTCCTCGCCGCGGGCCAGGAGAACTCAGTTTCTGCTTCCAGCGCAGGCCTTAGCTAGGAGGAGTTGTGTGTGGGTGTGTTTTTCCCAACAAAGAGGGATCAGGAGAGAGAAGGGGGGAAAGTAGAGGGGAACCGGGGAGGGGGCGGGGAGGGGAAGAGGGCAGTGGAGAGGTGAAATGAGCCCATTTCAGGGGGAGAAGGAAAATGAAAGCAAATGGAGTAAGGCCTTCTCCGCGCAGGGCGGGTGCTGACGAGCCGGGAGCGGGTTCCCTGCCGGAGGCAGCCGGGATGGCCCGCTGGGGGCACCGGGAAAAGCCTGTTTTAAATTTAATCCGAACTTGACGGTGTGGATTGAACCGGAGGGAATTTAAATCACTAAAAGGAAGGCGCGGGGCAGGGGGAGGGGACGACTCTAACCTGTCTGTCTTTCTGTCTGTCCTTCCCACGGTGCTAGTTTGGTTGTGGCCGCAGCTGCCCAGGTTTCAGGTGATGGAGTAAGGGTCCCCCTCCCTCTCAGGGGTCTCTCCGGTGCCCAGTGAAGTCCTCTGGGGGTGGGAGGGAACTCTAGGAACCAGAGTGACTGCACAGCTGCGAGCTAAAGCTGGGGTTTCCCCCTCCCCAACAAGAACTCCCAGGGGCCTTCGGTTTCTCGGTTTGCCCCAGCGGCGCTGAGGAAAATTGAAGTGAGTGGTGTGGGTGAGGGGGAGTCTGGCGTATGGCAGAATATTCAGAAGAAGTAACTGAACCCTAGGAAGACAGACCTTCCTTCTTGGTACCCCAATATCCTTTGTGCCCCGCCCCCCCACCTACAAACCTGGATTTGAGGGAAATCTGCAGGTCCGCTTCAAAGCCCTGGTCTGCCACCCCCCCCTGCAAATGTGGAGAATGGGGGCTACAGGCCACATGCAGTTGTGGACCTGCGAGACCTCCGCCCAGTGGACTCCGGGACTCCCAGCCTCTGCTAGCCCCCCTTCCCAAGGCCGCCTCTCTCTGCAAGGCACAGGGAAAATGAGGCATTGGCTGGGAGGGGGCTGTGGGCGAGGCCTGCTTCCTGATCCACAACGGTGCCTGCCTCTGAGTGGGAAGGGTTCGGAGTTCCTGCTCCCGGAAAAAAAAAAAAAAAAAAAGAAAAGAAAAAAGAAAGCGACAATCTCTTCCTTGGTTTGGCAGCGGGGATCCTCACTGCCCGCTGCTGCCGCCTCCGCAGAGTGGGCAGGCAGGGTGCGCAGGCAGCTCCAGAGTTGAAAAGAAGGCGGTGTTCCAAGGGGTAGGAGAGAAGGGGGCGTCTCTTTACGGCCCCGAGGTCTACTCGAGGGACTCTCCCAAATAGCAGAGGCCCATAGGAGAGGCTCCTTAGGGACTGTTTTCTCCCGGAAAGCTGTGGCTGGGGCAGCTGGCCCTGTCGCCTGGAGAAGACGTGAAGGAGGAGCAGGCGTGAAACCTCCTTCCTCTTCTGTTTCTTCGCTCCTTGACTAGAGCATGGCTCAGCCCCCAGCCGCCTGGGTGGCTGTCTGGGCCAACACGGGGTTCTATATCCCGCAGGCTTAGTGTACCCACCAGAGCAGCTCTCCTGGGAGGGGCCGGAGAGGAGGCCTCTTCCGCCTTTGTGTCCAGACAGAAGTGGCCGCCGCGCCCGGAGCCGGTCCCGCGGCAAAGGCCCGGCAAGCCAGCGGACTGCACAATGCCACGGCTGCTCCGCCGGCTCGCCCCCTGCCCCGTCCTGCCGGCGTACGGCCGCCCTTCCTCCGCCTCCCTCTCTGCACGCCTGCCTTTCTGGGCTCTCCTATGTCTTTTCATCTTGCCTTCCTTCTTTTCTTCAATTCGCTCCCCTTTTTCTTTCTATTCTGATGCTCCGTTTCCTTCTTTCCTCTCTTGGGCCTGCCTCCGCGTTTCAGTTGGTCTGTCTCAGGCTGTCTCGGGTTCAGTCTCTCTCAGGCTCTGTCCCTTGATGTCCTCTTGGTCGCAGTCTGGCCCCGGGCCCCGCTGAGGGCTAAACATCTCTGCTCAACGCTGCCAGCAGCCGCCCAAGAGCCGGCCGGGTCCTCAGCTGCCCTGGGCTGGGGGAGGTGCTGGCTGCACTGGGGATTTGGAGAAAGCCTCGGCAGGGGGACTGGAACCTCCTGTCTTTTCCTTGAACTAGTGAGGAAGATTTTTTGATTGACAGCTAACCCAACTCCATCAAGGCCAAAGAGATATTCTGTTTCTTGTTGTAAGTTGGGTTTCCCAGTTCAGTCCAGCTCAAGGGAGGGGAAGACAGTGGCGCCAAGGAGCTGAACCCCCAAGTCGCCTCTCCCCAACCAAACACATCCCTCATCCTCCCCCATGCGTTGAAATCCCAGCCCCGTTAAACCACCCCGTTAGACCGAAAAGGAAAAGGAAAGAACCGGCGAGGGGGAGGAGCAGGGACTTGGGAGGGGGCCTGTGGAGCTGAGGTCGGTGCTGCCAGCTGCAGCTGTCTCCCCCCAACTTTCCTCCCCCAAACACACATACTATGCACACTCTCTCCAGCCCTTCTCCACCCCAGAGGAGAAAGATCCACAGAGATGCAGGAGAAAACTAGCCCCCACCCCCACCCCTGGCATTTGGTCCCCTCCTGGGGACAGGAGGGGGAAAGAAGGGCAGGCGGGGCCGGGTCTGGGGAGCCTCCTACCCTGCTTGCTCCAGAGCCTGCATCTCAGTCTCAGCCTATTTTCCCTGGCCACAGACTGGGACTCTTCCTTTCTGACCCTGAAATTGCACCCCTTCTTCAAACTCACTCTGCCCTTCCTAAATGCACCATATCTCTGGGGACATCACCTGCCCCCCCCCCAGCCAACCTCCCATGCCCCTCTTCTGCACCCACACTGAGAATTTCCTGCTTGGCTAAAGCTCCCCTTTACTACACCACCATGGGGCAGTCTGATGGAAAGCAGAGGGCTGGGCACAAACCCCCAGCTGAAGGAGGAGGGTAGTAACCAACTTATTGGGGGGAGGAATCCAAGTTGTCTGATATTCCTCTACAATCACACTGCCCCCTCTGGAATTCCTGCATCCGACCCCAAAGAAATTGCTTTCTCCCGTCCCTCCGTTGCTTTTTTCCCGTTCCAAAAACAGCCTACAATTTTATTTAATGAAAGACACATTTATGAACAATCAAATGATCCTCATAAAAATTTTATTGAAGGACGTAAAAACAAGCTACTTGCCCACGACCGAGGTCGCTCTCTCGCCTTGCCCGCTCTCACCCTGGCTCTCTGTAGACAGAGCCCGGGAGTGACTTCTTTTTTGGGGGGTGGGGGTGGGGGAAGTGTCGCAGAGATGGAGCTGGGGGCAAAGGAGGCTGAGCAGGAAGATGGGATGGGGACACCCCACTCAAGTTGTGTAGATCTCTCCTCCACTTCTTCAAGCTGGCAAAGAAAGATAAATAGATATAGACAATAAATTTAAAATACAGGCGCCTGTGTATCTGTGCCAAAGCAAAGAGAAGACTTCTGAGGCTGCCGTAAAGGTGTATGAGATCCTGATGTTCTACCCCTCCCACCCAGGAACCACCTTCCCCAGGCTTCCCCTACCCCAGATTTGGGGGGCTGAGTTGGCCAGTGGCAGAAGAACGCTCCCCTTCCCTCCTTCCCTCCCTCCATCCCAGCTTCCCCAGTCCCCTCCCACCCTCCCTCCCTCACCGCTGCTGCTGCTCCTGAAAGAAATACATACATACACGCTATTTAAAAACGCATTTTTAAAAGCCACGTTCCGAACTGACAATCGCTGATCTCGGCTCGCGCAGAGACTGCGGGAGCGTCGGGGCCGACAGAGACGGATTACGTCAAGAAATAGTTCCTCCACCTACCTCGGTCGGCCTCCCCGCCCCTGCGGGGCTCCAGCGCCCAGCTCGGCCCTGGGGGTCCGGGAACCCTGGCTTCTGGGACTGGCATTTTCACCCCATTAAAAAATCCTCATGGTTGGGGGGAGGCCAACTGCTTATGGGTGGGCATGGGCACAGGGGCTTCCCAGATGAGCTACGAGCCGTCCTGAGGGGGTGACCGGTGCCTTGGGTCCAGAGTTCCGGACCCCCAGGAAATCGCAGGTCGCGGGGAGCAGCGGAGAGAAGGGGGTGGGAGAGGGGGAAAAAAAAAACCAAGGAAAAAAAAGCCCCTGCGCATTGATCCGCGCCGTATTTTTGGGTAAATACGATCACGTGGGGGCCAGGGAGCCAATGAGCTGCGGGGAAAAGGCTGGAAAAATAATTACCTGCCTTGATTGTTCTGTGAGCAGATAAAAAGTACATATACAGTTCATACAATAATCTTATGTATGTAAAACCCCGTTACGATGTCGGCGACGGGGCCCATCAGTAACTATTACGTGGACTCGCTCATCTCTCACGACAATGAAGACCTCCTAGCGTCCAGGTTTCCGGCCACGGGGGCTCACCCCGCCGCCGCCAGACCCAGCGGTTTGGTGCCGGACTGTAGCGATTTTCCGTCCTGTAGCTTCGCGCCCAAGCCGGCAGTGTTCAGCACGTCGTGGGCGCCCGTGCCCTCGCAGTCGTCCGTGGTATATCACCCGTACGGCCCCCAGCCCCACCTCGGCGCCGACACGCGCTACATGCGGACTTGGCTCGAGCCGCTGTCCGGCGCCGTCTCCTTCCCCAGCTTCCCGGCCGGGGGCCGTCACTACGCCCTGAAGCCGGACGCCTACCCCGGGCGCCGCGCGGACTGCGGCCCGGGCGACGGCCGCAGCTACCCGGACTACATGTACGGCTCGCCCGGGGAGCTGCGCGACCGCGCCCCGCAGACACTGCCCTCGCCCGAGGCGGACGCGCTCGCCGGCAGCAAGCACAAAGAGGAGAAGGCCGACCTGGACCCCAGTAAGTTGGGAGCAATTTTCCTTTACAACCGGCGCGGGAGGGGAGGGGAGGACGGGCGGGGGCAGCCGGATTACAGCCCTCCCGAAACGTGCAGGGAGCGCGGGAGAGGGGCGAGGGCGAGGGGGCGAGGACTCAATAAAAGCGAATTACCTTGGGGAGCTTTCAGGAGCAGGAAGGTCTGAGAAGGGGGCCCAGGGAGACAGGTTGGGAGAGGGCCGAGGGGAGCTCCTCTCTCAGGAGCTGGCTTTGATGAGAGACCCCTGCCCCCTCCTCCCAGCCCAGGCTTTTTGGCTCGGTCACCACTTTCGAAGAAATGCAGGCAGGGCCAGGGAATGGGGCTGGGGGCGAGGTTCAGTTTCTGATTTGAGATGGGATGGGGAAGAGGTGAGGAGGGACACTGGGGGCGCAGAGGAGATACCCCCAGCGAAAAGAAGTACCCCTGCTTCCCAGTCAGCATGGAGGTCCTCACCCCACTAGAGAGTCATAAAACAGAAGGTCCATGGACTTCTCCCCCAGGAGCGCTGGGTGAGGGGTCTGGGGCATTTCGAAGCCTGGGAACTTGGAGAGATCAGGACGTTCAGAGAGAAGTGGGGACAAAAGTGGGGTCTGAGGCTCCTTAAAGTTGAGAACCCTCTTCTGAGGGTCTTGGAGGGGAAGGGTTGAGAATGGGGGTCAGGGATGAGGAGTGGGCATCTCCCCAGATTGGAAAATTCTTCACACACACACACACACACACACACACACAGAGAGACACTCCAATCAGGGAGACAGGCACCTTCTAAGGGGTTGCATAGGAGGGCTAGGGTTGGGGGCAGGTGGGAGCTGCAGGGCCAGAGACTGGGGAAAGAAGGAGAAACAGCAGGCGAGGGGGTGCAGCCCCCTGGGTGTGAGGAAGTGTCTGGGGGAGTCCCAGGAGGGGGCTGCAGGAAATCTTTTCCTCCAGCCCCATAAGGGGCCAGGGCCTAATTATACCCCTCTGAAGGCTTCCCTGCCTGCCCTCAGCAACTCCCATAAACCTGAAATTGGAGGCTTGGCTCCTGCAGAGCCTGTCCTGGGGCTGGCAGGAGGGGGCACTGGAGGCCAAACAGGAAAACTAAAGATATAGGGGAGCCTGTCCCCAAGGCCAGCAGCTCTCTGGGGAGAGGAGAAAGACTTCTTCCTTGTCAGCATCACCCTGAGAATTCGCCTCAGCAGGGTTGAACTCCGAGCGGGAGGAGGGTGCTGCAGAGGGTGGTGAGGGGCTTAGGGACTCTCAGGGTCAGGAAGCAGAACTGCTGAAATTTCAGGACTTGGTCGTGGGCTGGGAAGATGGGAGGGGGCAGAGGAGGAGGGAGGTGGGGAGGAGAGAGACCTTGCTATAAAAATAAAAAACAAGAGAGAAGCGTTTATGGGCCTATGAAACGGTTGGGAATTTGGACTTTTTATGAGGATATTCTCAAATTACTGCTCTTGAAGCTGAGGACCAGACTGGAGGGGCTTTGAGAGCTTCGGATTTCCTACAGTTTTAGGTGCTGGAAACTGAAAAGGGGGAAGCTGGGGAGGGGACAGAATGCAAAACGAGGAAGGAGGAAAATTCCTAAAGCAAAATGTGTCCAAATTCAGGTTCAGTTCTTGCGTTTGGGGAGCCTGGTTAAGTCTGGGGGTAGAGCAGCAGAAGTCCTGGGCTGGAAAGGGGCCCCACTGACCCCTGCTTGTGTTTGGCCCTCCAGGCAACCCCGTGGCCAACTGGATTCACGCCCGTTCCACGAGGAAGAAGCGCTGCCCCTATACCAAGTACCAGACGCTGGAACTGGAGAAGGAGTTTCTCTTCAATATGTATTTAACCAGGGACCGTCGGTATGAGGTGGCCCGGGTTCTCAATCTCACTGAGCGGCAGGTCAAAATCTGGTTTCAGAACCGAAGGATGAAGATGAAAAAGATGAATAAAGAGAAAACCGACAAGGAGCAGTCCTAAACCCTGCCCAGCCTGCTGCCTCAGCACAGCCAAGGGAAAAACAAAAACCCCACAAAATACCCCAACCCAGGCGGGAGAGAGACGAAAAAGAAAAGGAAAGAGCAAGATAGAGAAAAGCCAATCAGCTTAAAAAGGAAAAAAAAAAAAAAAAAAAGGAAGGGGAAAAGAAAACTCTTGCGATTTGGGAGGGTTCGGTGTTGAGATATTGGTGTTTTAGAGTTAGTTCTACCCAGCGAGGAGGTGGCAGGGAGAGAAACTGCGTTCTCTTTCCCCAGCGCAACTGAAATAAATGACACACACAAATGTGATTTTTTTTTCTCCTTTCTTCAGAGAAGCCAGTACTTGAATCGCTATATTTCTATTTTTTCCCCCTGTATCGTGTTTGGTCCAGGCCATCCCTCCACGGGCCTGAGGCGCTCTGCGTGCAGATTTTGTACAAAAAAAAAAAAAAAAAAAAAAAAAAAGACACACACACACATACATAATAATGATTCCCAGCCCAGGAGCTGAGGGGCAGGGCTGGGGACCGTGCCGCGAGCTGGGTCGGGCGTGCAGGCCGGCGCCTTGGGCTGTACATAGCAGTGTTTCCTCTCACCCTCAGCGTTCGTCCCCAGCGTCCGTCCTGTAACGTGCTTCTGTTTGTTATGGTAGAACAGCCCTGTGTTAATATATCGAAGTCACTTAAAAAAACAGAAACGCAAATGTATCCAGTTCTCGTTATTTCTCTTCCCTGTGGTTCCCAGTCTGCTGCTGTGGAGGAGGCAAGTGCTCAGGTCGTCTATCGGAGGCTGGAGCCAGAGAATGGGCTCCCTCTACCCTGGAAGGGCAAATGCCTGCTGCTTCTCTCCAGTCAGGGAGGGGTGGGGGGGTTCTGGGGGCGGGGTGGAGGCTGCTGAGGCCCAGGCCCAGCTAGTGCTTGCCCCGGCTGGCTGCCTACAAGTTTCCTGGTGGCTAGATGGAGTGCGGGGGAGAGGCACGGCATGAATGGCTTTCCCTGGCTGTAATTAATTGTAATAATTTATGAGTACATGAGATCGGAGGGAAGAGATAGGTGAAGATGAAAGTTGGGTGCTGGGTGAGGGCCCAGGCTGGCTTCTTGCCTGGCTGCATTGGTGCTTTGGTGCTTCCAGGGATGGCTGGGAGTGAAGGCTGGGAGGGGGTGTGGGACTAGGAGGAAGGCCAGGCAGGCCTCAGGGAGCAGGACAGGCAATGGGGACTGCGGTGGGAGAAGAAGAAAAACAGAGTGAGCGAGAAGAGAAGGGACATGGAAGGAGACAGAAAAGGATAGTATGAAAGGAAAGCAGGAAGGAAGGGAGGAAGGAGAAAGATGGTGAAACCCATACAATCAGAATCAGATGGAGTTTCTCCTTCATGAAGTCTCAGCTCCTCTCTCCTTCTCCTGGTTCTTTTCTTCCCAATCTATCTCCCCTACTCTGGCATTTAGTTTGAATGTTTGTCTGGGGGTGACTGGGTCAGGCTGTGCAGTTACAGCATTTCTGGGGGATTGCGCGCCCAAGGCCCAAGAAAACTGGCCAGACATCAGCCAGGAGTGGGGTGCTCCCTGGTGGTTTGGGGACCTGAAGCACAAAGGTGTGGGGATGTGTGTGTGTAACAGCCCGCTGGGGCTGATCGGCTGCACTGCACCCCAGAGCGCCTTTCTAGAACCAGCAGTTTTCATCTGCTAATCAGAAGCAGACACAAGCTGCCGGGTATGCCTCGGCCCGGCGCCCCCTTTCTCGGAAATCCCCCAATCTGGAAACTATTAAAATCAGACTGCTTGAAATATAGTCCTTTAATATCTCAAGCTGCCCATTCTGCCAAGGGTGCAGGGTGTCGCTCTAAATACTTGGGGGATACCTCGATGAAGGAAAATAATTGGGGACCCCAGCTGATCCCCCATAGCATCACCTTACAGGACGGTGAGACACTTGTAAGGACCAGCTCCTTCCCCATCATTTGAATCTCCTACCCTCTACTTCTATTAAACACTCCAATTTAGGGGTGTGGAGGAAGGTAGGAAGGGGTGAAATTTTTGTTTCGGCAATATTGGGGGGCAGTCCAGTCGAAACAAGGGACCTCACAGTCGCTGAAGCACCAGCTCCTCTTTCGAGCTTTGGAGACCTCTTCCCCATTTCCAGAAGCATTGTTTTTTTGATCCGTTTGAAAGGTGCTTTGCTTCTAGTTTTATCTCCTTCCTCGCGACTCTCTTTGGCTATTTTGCTGTTCTGGAACCCTGACTCCTGTTTCCCACCCAGTGGAGGCCAAGATACCCCTCTCTCCCCTGGTCCGGAGCGCCGGGATGCGGGCTTCTTTCCCAGCCCCAGAGCGGCGTTTCCGGGCTTCCACCCCGCCCCTGCTCCCAGGCCTTGTCGCCTCCCCTCAGCGTCCATCAGCGCGGCCTGCTTCCTGCAGCCGGCCTGAGCCGGCCTCACTGCGGGCAGGAAGGAGGGCCGCGGGCTTGGAGGACCCTGAGGAGAGCATGGGATGCAGAGCAGGCCCACCCGGCCCGGCCCACTGTTCAATCCCAGCCCAGCCTGCAGGTCAGGATTGGAACCAATTTTTATTCGCTATCCTTCACGAATTAAAACAGCACAACACCCATCTGGGGAAAGAAATGAAAGCTAGGGGTACAGAGGGGCTAGCAAATGCCCTCCTACCCTAATCTTCCCCTCCCACCTCTCCTCTGCTCCTTTGTCAGAATCACAAAACCCTAAAGGTTGTTCCACTTGGGAAGGCAGCGGATAGGTACATTTCCGCAGCCCCGAAATGCCACTTTTATGGCGCTGTTTGTCTCCCTGTTCTGGGTTCTGAATGGGGCCGAACAAAACAGCAGCGCGGAGCTGGCTAGACGTCTGGGCTTAATTGTTTTATGGTTTAAATAAGGTGGACACTCTTTCCTTTGAAATCGGATTATAGGAATGTTTTGTCCATGGCCCACGGAGAACAGGACCTCACTGGCTGAGAGGGAGAGGTGGAGAGCGCGCGCGCGAGAGGGATGGGCTACAAACCGGGGGTCAAACAGCCTGGAGAAGTCAGAGTCCCACCCCAAAGTCCTGCAGGCAGCGGCGGAATAGGCGGTGCGGGGCCAGCATCAGGGTAAGACGAGCGAGGACTTCAGGGTGCGCGCCGCGGGCAGGCGGTCGTGGGAGCCTCGGAGCTTGCATCCGCTTTCGCGGAGAGGTTTCAAGCCCAGAAATGCGCCTGAATCGGGGGAGGAGATCGCGGCAGTTGCTTTGCTTAGTGTCTCTTAATTGGAGAAGGGAGGGTAACAAAAAAAAAAGAAAACAGTGTGGAACCTTTCACAAGGTTTTATTTTAGAAAACAAAATAACAGCAGTCCTGGGGCAAGTCTCTTCCGGGGAAGCTCTCTCCTGCGCACCCCTTTGGAGGCTCCTTGCTCCCACTTCCCACCTTTGGGCCAGGCCTGGGACCTGTGTTAGCTTTTTTCCAGCCGGACTGCATTGGAGCAAATGGACGCGAGGTGGCGCTGTTGCTCAATGTTAGAGGCGGCGGTTCCCCGGGCCGCCCCGGCCGCACTGACATTTGAGGCCCGGCCCGCAGCGGCTGCGAGAAGGCCCCACGCCTCGGCCGGCCCGGCCCCACTGGCTCTGAGCAAATCAATTCTCTCACCTGCGAGGTGTAAATAATTCGCGAGTGGCAGCGGGAGATGGGCCCTCGCTCTGGCAGCGGGCTCGGAAGGCTCAGGAGGGCAGGCGTCAAAAATAATCGCTTTGTGGAGGAGATAAGTGCGAAGCAGGCAGCGCGTAATTAACACAAAAAGGCAGAATGGCCCGGACAAACGAACATAAATCCGTGGTACCTATGGGGGCGGTGCAGGCCTCGGGGAGAGGGACAGAGACGGTCTCCGCGAGGATGGCTGCGTTCGGTTCCTTTATTTCCAGGCTCAGGGAGCGGAATAAACCAGATAACGTGTAAAAGAAAACAAACCGACAAATGAAATAAGGGCGAGCGACCCCCTCCAAAGGGGAAACCAAGTCCGGCCTGGGTTGCGGGACTGGTGGGCTTTCCGGGCAGGCGGTGGTGGCAGCACACTCGGGACAGTCGCATTGCAAGACACAAAGGCCCGGAAGAATAGCTCAGTGGCAGGGTTTTCGCTGGACCATAAAATGTCTAAATATCCCCCCCCCAGCCCACCCCCTAAATGATAAGGCGCAGGCCCCACAGCGGATCCAGCCCTCTGGGCCTCCTCTTTCCAGGCTGGGAAGAGAAAGTATTTATGACAGTCCCCAGTGACCCAGATGCTGGGAGCCCAGAGTCCACTCTGCTCACCGCGGCACCCGAAGAGCAGGCGCAGAAAAGGCAGGGCTGGAGCCAAGGCTGAAGCAAGCTGTGGTAGGGGTACAGACGCCCTGTCCTGACCCCCACTGTTCTGGACCCTGGGGAGGCCTGCAGCCCTGGCACAGCCCTCTTCTGACCCTTCCCTCCAGCTGCTCCAGTGCCAGAGTTCTGGATGTCTAAGAGTTTGGGCAGCTCCTGAGATGAGGGTGAGATTCCCCAAATGCAGGGGATCCTGGAAGGAGCTCTTGCTGCCTGCACCAGTGAATCTCCTTTGGGAATTTGACAGAAAGTGGCCATTTCCCCGGCAATTATTTAGATAATAGAGGAACTGGGGGGTGTGGGGGAGGTGTTCATTCCCTCTCAACCATCCTTCCCTGAACCGCCGTTCCTTCTTGCATCTCCAGAGCTGGGATCCGGGTGGGGAAGGAGAAGATCTGGTTGTCTAACCACCTCCTTCCTCCTCCAACCCTGAAATCCCCAGGATGTGGAAGAAAAACAGGTAGCATTTTTTTTCATAATGCAAAGACCTAAAGACGCGTCTGTGTTTGTCAGATAGCATGTGCCTGTGTGCCTGGGTGTGCACATGGGCGTACAGTGTGTGAGGGGGCAGGATGCTTCCAGGCATGTGTGCCCTAGTTCACACTGAGCATGGACTTGATGGGTCTCAGGGTGAGAAGTAGCAGGCACAGTGTGTGTGCATCCTGAGTGTGCACCAGGATTGCCTGGGTGTAACAACCTCACACCCTGGTGAGGGAGAGGACTGGAAAAATCATTCTTACTCCTCTTTCATTCGTATACACACCGCACGCATATACTCTCACTTTCTTCCTTTTCTCTCTGTCTGTGTTAATCCCTGCACACACTTATGGCCAGAGAAGGGTGCTGATGGACTAAGGTTCTTTAATCCATTAGAATTAAGTTGAATGTATTCAGTCTTGGGGCTAGGGGGAACCCCCCAGAGAAAATGTGGATAAATATTTAAAGAGTGTCTGTTGACAGTTTTCATCCACATCCTGGCCTGGGCAGCCTGCCTGGGGAAGAGGGGGCGGCAGTGAAGCCAGGAACCCCACCAGGTTGAGCTGGCATTTCCTATGGGATGGGAGTATATGGGGACAAGTAAGAGGCCTGCTCCAGTCCCCTCTAAGTCAGATGCAAACAGTCTCCTAAGAAGAAATGTCCTGAATCAGCCCAGCCAGAAGCCAGGCACACACAGCTGCCCTTTCCTTTTAGTCTCCAAAAGCAGCTTTGCTCTCAGAGCCCCTAGCCAAGCTTGTGGCCATTGCCTGGGTTTCCTGCTCCATGCAGGGGTTGGTGTATGAAGGGGCAGTGTGGCCCTGACTGGGTGTCTGGAGTTTTCCGCAGCCCCCACCACCTCTGACCCTCTCCTCTCCCCATAGCAGGCAGCAAGCCGGTCTCCAGGATCTAAGGAAGACAGGACAGCTTTGGACCCTGGGGAGGGGCCAGGGGATGGAGGGTCTGATGCCTGAAGTGTTTGGGGATAGGTATACTTGTTCCTCTTCAAAGTCTCCAGACTTAGGGACCCCCCCTAGGGAGCCCATCTTTTGGGTCGGGGGCCCTGCCCTGGCTTGCAGGCATTCATCCCCTTGGAGGTCTTATACCTGTTGAGGTAACCTGGGTTGACCTGCTGGCTCAGGTGTCTCTCGCTCTCTCTCTCTCTCTCTCTCTCTCTGAGAGGAAGGAAAAGAGAAGCAAGATTGGGGGCGAGAGGCACCTTCACATCTAAATTCCTACCCTGGAAAAGCTGATCCCAGCCATTAGCTGGGGCTGGCTCACCACCCCCTACACACACCACACACCCCCATCCCTCCCCCTCTCCTCCCCTCCCTTTCCTCCAGGTCTCCCCAGCCCTGTACCCCTCAACCCCCGCCATCTCTCTCTCTCTCTCTCTCTCTCTCTCTCTCTCTCTCGCCTGTCTTCATGTCGTGGATTGATGAACGCGAATCGCGTGTAAGCGCCGCCACCGCCGGGAGTCTGAGGAATTCGCCTGGGCTGTTAAAGGAAAGAGCTAAGTGAGAGAGCGCGAGCTCTACCTACCGACAGTGAGGAGCGCCGCCGCCGCCCGCTCGCCGCCCGCCGCCGCCCGCGCCTCAGCCCCGGGAGCTCTGCTGAGCCGGCCGAGCTCAGCACCGAGGCGCCCCCAACCTGCCCAGCCCCCAGCCCACCAGCCCAGCCCAGTCCCGGGCAGCCAGCCGGCCTGGGGTTCGGTCCCGGGGGGAGGGGAGTTTCGGGGGTACCGGGCGGGGGAGTCGTGAGCCAGAGGGGAGGGGGCCGCGGGTTTTCATGTACCCAGCATGAGCTCCTACTTCGTCAACCCCCTGTTCTCCAAATACAAAGGCGGCGAGTCCCTGGAACCGGCCTATTACGACTGCCGGTTCCCTCAGAGCGTGGGCAGGAGCCATGCGCTGGTATACGGGCCCGGCGGCTCGGCGCCCGGCTTCCAGCACGCTTCGCACCACGTCCAAGACTTCTTCCACCACGGCACCTCCGGCATCTCCAACTCAGGCTACCAGCAGAACCCGTGCTCGCTTAGCTGCCACGGAGACGCCTCCAAATTCTATGGCTACGAGGCGCTCCCCAGACAGTCCCTTTATGGGGCTCAGCAAGAGGCGAGCGTGGTGCAATATCCCGACTGTAAATCCTCCGCCAACACTAACAGTAGCGAAGGACAAGGCCACTTAAATCAAAACTCGTCTCCCAGCCTCATGTTTCCATGGATGAGACCCCACGGTGAGAAGCCTTTTCTCTTTCCCCCTTGGTCTCCCGCGCTCCGGGGTCTTTCCCCCCTCCCTCGCCTCCTTTTTGTCTGCCCTCGCTTTTTCTCCCGGCTTTGGGGTCTCTCCCGCCCCACCCCCACCCCCGTGCCTGGGTGGGTTTCTCGAGGTTGGGAAGGTTCCGCTGGGGCGGGGCGGGGAGGGGGTGCCTAGAACATTTAGGGGATTGGGGTGAAGGTGGGGAAAGCTGCTGTGGGGCTGCAAAGGGTTAAAGATCATTTTCTCCATCTCTGTCTGTCTGTCTCTCTCTGACTCCTCTGACTCTCCCACTCCCCATCTCTAGAGTCAAAGTTGGGGAGGTGGTTGGGAATGGTACCCTGAGTACCCTGAGGTTGTCAGCCTTTGGAACAAACCAGTTTCTGCAGAGGCAGGGAGCCTAGGGTCCAGGACAGTGGCCAGGCTGTCTTGAGGCAAAGGGAGACCCCTGTTTCTCTGCGCTAGCCAGAGAGTGGTGAGACTCTAAGGGCAGGCTCTCCGTCTCTCTAGGGCACCCACAGCCTCCTCTCAGAGAACCAGCCTGAGGGCCACTACCCCAACTTTTCTGTACTTCCCCCAGTTGGGAGAAGACAGGGGAGCCTGAGAGGAGGTGGAAAAGAGTGCTCAAAAGGAAAGGGGCCAGGCAGATTAGGGATCTCTGAGGTCCAGAAGACCCTAGCCAGCTTCCCCAGTGGAGGACTTCTGGGGTCTCCCTGAGACCTGCAGAGTAGCTCAGGTCAAGAGCCCCTGCAAGGGTGGCCCCTCATGGCCCAATTTCGAAGTACAGGGGGAAGAGAGAAAGCGACAAGTTCCGGCGGGGATGGCCCATGATTTATTTGCTGGTCTCCAGTTAGCAATCAGGCGGAGCGGTGATACATTCCAGCAGATCAATTATTTTTCTTATCGGAAAAGCATTAGGCAGAGAGACACAGGAGAGGGCAGTGGGCAGAGCCCTTCTTCTTTGCCCACAGCTTTTTTTCCTTTCTTTTGGAAACAGACTCTGTCCCCAGCCTTGCTCACTAAATGCCAAGCTGCACTTGTAAACAAAGCTGCGAAGGCCAGTCCCTAGGATTACAGGCCTGGTTGGGGAGGGGGGGGATTCTACAGGGCTCCCCCAGTTCCTGAAGGGCCCCAGTTTCCAAACAGACCCCAGCCTCCACCCCCACCCCACCTCTCAAGGTGCAGCCAAACCAAAACAGTCCCCCAACTTTCCTGTCCCTGTCTGCCTTCAGCTCCGGCCGCTTCCACAGAAGGGAGGGGAACTGAGGAGATCAGAGAGGGGCACTTTAGAGGAGGAAGCGTGGCAAGGGCAGACCAGCCCCCACTCAAACATAACCAGACTGGGGTTTTCTTCTGTCCAGCTCCGGGGAGGCGCAGTGGACGGCAAACTTACAGCCGGTATCAGACCTTGGAACTAGAAAAGGAGTTTCTCTTTAATCCTTACTTGACACGAAAGCGTCGGATTGAAGTCTCTCATGCCCTGGGACTGACCGAGAGACAAGTGAAGATCTGGTTCCAGAACCGAAGGATGAAGTGGAAAAAGGAGAACAACAAGGATAAACTGCCCGGAGCGCGAGACGAGGAGAAGGTGGAGGAAGAAGGAAACGAGGAAGAGGAGAAAGAAGAGGAGGAAAAGGAAGAAAACAAGGACTGAGCAAAAAAGAGAGGCCCCCCCTTTTAGCGACTCCCTTGAAGTTTCGTTTTATGGTAGCAGATAAATTGAGAAGTTTACGACTGTCATTTGCTTTTATAGAGAATAGAATGACACTCACAACTCTAACTACCTGTCAGATACTTGCAGCTCTGGTTTTATTACCTTTGGACTTCCCCCCGCTCTTTATTTGTTGGAGGGCTGGAGGGGGGAGACCGAGACACAGCGAAAAGTTCGGACTCTCCCGTCTCACTCACACACTTGTTCCTGCCCCCACCCTTCTGTGTTCCTCCTGGATTTTAAGGTCTGAGACCTGGCCTCCGTGCTCCTCCGCCTGTCTCTTGCCACACTCCCACCTCCCTACTTCTCTGGTATTTATTTTAAAGGGGAGCCCCCCTGGAAATGCAGAAGAGGACTTGTGGCTTTGTTGTGATGCTGAGACTAGTGGACTAGATGTACTTTTGTTTTAAAAGGAAAGGACAGGAAAAAAAATGAAGAAAGGAAAGGAAGGGAAGGAAGACAAATGCAAAGAAATAAGGAAAAAAAAAAAAAGCAAGGAATGTCTCCTCCCCTCCCCCTCCCCTACCCCGGGGCTCCCTGCTTAGAAAAACCCCCTTGACTTTCTCTAGGAACCTGATGGAAACCTGAAGGAGATGTGGGTCTCTCCCCTCCCCCATCTCCATAAGAGTAGATGGGAGCCTGCAGACGCCTCTGAAATCCTACCTAGCCATCCCGTGGTCACTCGGGCCCATACCTTCCTCTCCTTCGCTATTTGATTTCCGTTCTCTTGGGCCCGGGTTCCTCTGAGCTGCATTGGTGTTCGTGCTCAGAAATTACCATAATCATGAAAATAATAATAATACTGATAATACACCTTTAACATACTACCTAAAGGGAACCTGCAATAATCTTGAAAAAGAAAAAGAGAAAAAAAAATTTAAAATCCTGCTATAGGAGAAAAAAAGCGAAAAAAATTAAAAATCAAAAAAAAAAAGAAAGAAAAAAACCTCCAGCGTATTTTATCACTACCTATAGAGAGAAATCCTGCTTTGAGAGTATTCGTAATGCGGTTTTGTTGTCGTTTGTTGCTGCTTCTTTCACTAAGAAAACCCAACAACTGAGACTGCCTAGCCCGCCGGTCCTGTGCGCTTTTATTGTGCTTCTAACCCCAGTAGAGTAGAACGAAATTGCACTGAATGTATAGTTAACTCTGTCTTGAATTCTCTGTTTATGCAACGTGCTCGAAAGAAAAAAAAAAACGTTAAAAATATATCTATAATAATGATTTTTGGTCATTTGTCTTTATGTCCAGCTATGAATGTAGATTTTGTGTCCCTACAGCCCTGTTCCTGGTCCAAGTACTTTGTATTGTATACGTGAGTCATAATAAAAAAAAAAAAAAAGAAGAAGAAGAAAAATAACTGAAGCGGGAATGACTTGCTTTTTCTCCACAGCTCTTCCCCATTCTCTACCCTCTCCCTTCTTATCCCCCTGTCCAACTCTCTGGAAAAGGTCTGCTCCACTAGTCTGGCTTTGGGGTGGAGACATACACATGGAGATAAGCCTGGGAGTTGAGAAAGCAGGCTGGCCTGGGAAGGCAGGTGAAGGGGGTGAGGGGTTGAGAGGAGGAGGAAGAGGAACAGTCCACTGGTTAAGAGAGGAAGGAGTGTACAGGTATGCCTTTGGGGGAATCTTGGTTCCAAACAAAGTTGGTTTCTAGATGCCAGGATCCCAATGGGAAGAAAGATTTCCTCACTCATCCACCCTTCTCCTCCTCAGCTCTGGGCTGGGCCCAGACAAAGAATCTGCCCTATGTCCCCACCCCCCTCTTTCTCCCCCAAAACTATGACTTTTTCTTCCAGGGTCTGGATCCGAGGGTGAGATAGTGGGGTTCCTTCTGATCTCCACATGCCCCTTGTGGCCAAACCTTGGCCCCCAGCACCCAGCACCCAGCACTAGAATAATGAACCGGGTGGGGACGTGTGAGGCTCCAGGCATCTGGCTGGCCTGTCTGCAGGGCTTGTCTGAAGATGCCTAAGGATGGGGGATGCTAAAAATGAAGGATGAGGAAGCTTAAGCCTGAAGAAAAGGAAAAGGGAAGGGAAAGTAGGTGTGCTCATAGGTGACCAGCCTGAGCCCACGTCCTGAAATTCAAATTTCAGTCCTCTGTACAGGAGGACTGTCATCACTGTCACTCAGCCCGCTTGCATCCACTCCAACTTGTGTTCAGGCTGTTTAAAGTCTACTCCCCGCTTCACCTGGGTAAGCAGTTGGGCAGCTTACCCAGCCCCCACAGTGTGGGCAGTGGGCCCAGGGGAATGGGCCTGCTGAGTGGACAGCCTGCCACCCCAGCCACGGAGGGTTGAGAGGATTGTATTGGCATCTTCATCCCCCAAAATGAAGAATTCTTCAGTTCAAGGCTCAGGGACCCAAGGGTAAAGAGGTCTCTCACTACTCTCTGGAGAGTCCTAGACTAAAAAATCTGTTTATGCCAATAAGATTCTGGTCAAATAATCCCAAATTCCAGAGATACAAGTCTTCTGACTCAGGAGAAGGGAAAAGGGAGGGGAAGGATCTTCTGGTCTTAAAAACCAGACCCCCAAAGGCTGAAATATTTTCGAGGCCAGATTTTCTTTCTTTCATTTTTTTCTTCTCTCTCTCTTTATCTCTCTCTCTCTCTCTCTCTCTCTCTCTCTCTCTCTCTCTCTCTCTCTCTTCCTCCCCACTCATCTATCTATCTCCTGGTCATTGATTTCCCCAGACCTAGGCCCAGGCCAACTCTTGTTTCATGTAATTTCACCTGCGTCCCAGTCACTCACTGGCCCCCACGCAAAACGGGCCTGAAAATCGGGTCTGAGTACAGAATTAAGTCGGGCTTCCTAGGGATCTCCTGCAGCCCGAGAAAGGCTGCGGATTGGAAGCACAGGCTGCAGGCAGCTGGGACAGCTTTGAACAGAAGCTCCGGGAAATCTACCCGAACCTGGGGTCCCTGCTGTGAGCAGGGGCACCAGCCAGGTAACCCTGTTCTCAGTGGGAGACACCGGCTACCCGCCAGGGAGGCCAGAAAAGAGAGCATTTCGCTCTGACCTCGGGCCTCCCCACAGGCGTGTCCTCCATACTCCAAGGGACGGCCGAGGTCGCCGAGGTCCGTTTCATTTTTAAACGTGGAATTATGATTGCTATTAATAAAAATATCTGGCCCAGTGGCCTAGCAGGATGAACCCGCAATAAATGGCTCCGAAGGGCCTCGCCGCCTTTTCCCCACACCAAATGTCCCATTCATCCCTGGTCCTGCTCAGCAACGTCCGTGGCCCCAAGCCCGGCGCGTCGGAGGGCGGGGTGCGTCTGGCGCCCGGCTTTACTCGAGATGCCAGGCATAGGGAGGGCTAAACCGAGGGAGTCCCAGCCGCCCCTTCGTGAAGTACCCGCTCCCCCACCCCTTCTGCCCACCGCCTCTGTTTTCTCGTTTGGAAAGAAAAGGAGGTAAAAACCCGTTTTATGGGGGAACGTAATTGCGAGCGGGATGCGCTCTCTTTAGAATCGCGTCCTCCCAAATGCTCCCGCCGTCCCATTACCGGAATGGGGACCATTCGGCTGCTGCAGATAGGACTTTCTCTCCCATTCTTTACTTTTTTATTAGCCAATCAAAGTGGCTTCCGAAAGCTATTTGTGATTTGTGAAAAATAGTATCTTTCAAAATGCTGAGTTGAAGCATCTCGCTCATTGCGCCTAGAATTTATTATTCTAATCTCAACCGTGGAGATGGAATAATGCAGCTATTAAGTTGGGGGGCAAATTCGTTTCTCTGGATTAATTTTTTTTTCCCTCTCCACTCCCTCATTGCATAAGCGTAGGAAGGTGCGGACCTGCAAGAGATCTCGGGTAGGGGGGTGGGTGAGAGAGGTGATGAGAGTCCTGAAGGGCTCCTTGGGGGACTGTGGGATGGGGGAATGCGTTTGGTCTCCCCAGTCTTATCTTCCCCAGATGAGATGCCCCAGTGACTTCCTGCTGGCTGGGAAAGTTACCCCTCCCCAATTAAAGAGAACAGGATAGGTTGTGCCACAGTCTAGAAGTAAAATTTCCGGTGAGCTGCCCGCAGCGCCGTCCCATTCTCCCTGCTGCCCATTGTGAAAAGCTGGGCCAGGGCTTCCTCGTCGTAATTTTTAACTACCTGTTATAAAATTTATGGGTGGGTTTGTAAAAGAAACGAGGTCCCTGCATCTGGCCTAGGGAACTGCTTTGCTTACTGCGGAGGAAGTTTGGGGAAGGCACGAGGTATCCCCGCTTGGTCAGGGTTGAGGCACCCAGCTATTGAGATTCCCATGCCAGCTTGATTCGGGACCAAGTGGAGAGCTGCCGGCCTTCACATCTCCGCCCGTGGGGAGAGTGACCTGGCTGCAACCCCCTCCCCCGGCAAATAGTCTCTATAGGGGAATTTACTCTGGACTCACCTTCAAAATTAGGGGTCTGGAAAAATAGGCTGCTAGAAATTTTCGCACAGAAGGTGGAATTCGGGGCAGTAAAATGTTATTTTTTCAGGCCTCAGTAGTACATCCCAGCTGCACACACAGTGAATCAGAAAATTTTTCTGAGAAAGGCAGGTGGGTGTGGGCAATCTGACAGGCTCCAAAAGGCTTCCTGCCTTGCACCCCTCCCCCAGAAGATGAACTAGAGACCAAGATCTTGGGCTTTAATTTTATTTTTAATTGTAAAAAGATTTCAATGAAGCCACCATTTGAACTAGAAAGTGAGAAGACCTGATACTAGGGATGGTCTTGGGGGAAAATGTCATTCTCTCTAAGAAAGGGACCCCGGGGCTGAGGGTCATTTTGAGGATCCTAGAAGTTGCCCCCAATTCTCACCTCTCCTGCTGCACTGCAGGCTTGCCCAGGGCTGGTCTAGTCCCCCGGGTTCTCCAGACCACTCCAGGTCAGGTTTGGTTGGGTGGTTGCCAGTGATCTTCGACTACTGTTCCTGTCTAGGGTGGAGTGGGGGTTTTCAGGGGTACCTCATAGGATGATGCTCTCTTCCTTAAAAAAAAAAAAAAAAAAAAAAAAAGTAGGCGTAGGGAAGCACCCCTTTCAATCCCTGCAACTCACCAGCCACCACTGCCCCAAGGCCACAAATCTTTGCAGAGCCTTGAATTCCCCCTGATGCAACCTTAATGCGCCCATTTATTAAGGACAATATTTAAAACTCGGCAAGCCAAGAGAGGCAGCCGACCCTCGGCGCTTGAAGCTTTCTTTCGTCTGGGCGTCCGCCCTCAGCTCTATCCGCGCTCCTGCAGCAGCCCGGTCCGTGGGGAGTAGGCGGTGGGTGGGGGTAGGGGTGGGGTGGGGGTCCTCGGATGCTCCCTCTATGAGAGAATTGGGTAAACATGGCGACCGCGGCGCCCATTTGCACACGCTACACAAATGCATCGCATTCCCGGTTGTTTGCAGAAAATTTACAGCTGAGTAATAAAAGTTTACGATCGACTCACAAGTTGGATTGGCCACAAGAAGTCATGTGGATTCCATCCATGAACGTGAACTTTTTATTGTGGTTTGTCCATTCCGAGCGCTCCGCAGAACAGTCCTCCCTGTAACAGCCTAACCATTGCCAGGGAAACCTGCGCTGGGCGCTCCCATCATTAGCAGTATTTTTTTAATTAATCTGATTAATAATTATTTTCCCCCCCGTTTAATTTTTTTTCCTCCCAGGTGGAGTTGTCGAAGCTGGGGGCAGCTGGGGAGGATGAGGATGGGAGGGGAGAGACAGAAGTTGAGAGCATCTCTCTCTCCCTTCCCGACCCTCTGGCCCCCAAGGGGCAGGAGGAATGCAGGAGCTGGAGTTGAGCTAGGGAGCTGCAGAAGCCTCCGCCCCTCCCCTCTCCCAGGCTCTTCCTCCTGTCCCCTTCTTGCAACTCTCCTTAATTTTATTTGGCTTTTTGATGATTATCATCATTTTTATTTTTGAATTTATATAAAGTATATGTGTGTGTGTGGAGCTAAGACAGGCTCGGCAGCGGCACAGAATGAGGGAAGACGAGAAAGAGTGGGAGAGAGAGAGGCAGAGAGAGAGGGAGAGAGGGAGAGTGACAGCAGCGCTCGGTAAGTGTTTCCTTATTGGTTCAAATATGTAACTAATGGTCCGTAGCTGGGTGGCGGTTTCAAGATAAGGACAGCAGCGGCTTGTCTTGGTTAGAGAGGAGAGGGGGCTGGAAAGAGGGTGGGCGCGTGGGTAATCATGGGGAGGAAAAGTGGGGGGGGCAGAAATGGGGTTAAACTGAAATACTGGTAGCTGGTACTGGGGCGATTGTGTTGTCCTGATGTCACTGGGTGCCAAAGTTGGGGTGGGGGGGGCAAGGGGACAGCACCTGTGGTGCTCTAGCCGGCGGTCGAGGGCGCCAGCTCTGATACCCACTGTCAGTACCTGTTTATTATAGATCTTCGGCCTCTTGGCTAATGGAACTGGGTCGGAGGGGATCTGGAAGCTCGGGCTCCAGGCAGGAGAGAGAACCTAGAGGCTGCGCCCATTGCCCGCTAAGCAAAGTCAGGCCCCCAACCCCCAAACAAACTTTTCAGCGCCCCCTCCCCGTCTGGCATCCCCCTCCCTCCCGGAGCGCGCGCCTGCTGGAGCTCACACATGCGCACTGTGGCCCAGGGCCGGGCCGCCGAGCAGGAAGCGGGCGCAGCTAGGCGGGCGGCGGGGCCTGTTAATTGGCAATTAGGGGGGAGGCTGGTGGCTGGTGCGCGTCAGCCGAGAGGAGAGCGTCTGCCCATCCTCTGCTCCCGCCCCCACTCGGGCGGATGGAAGGGTGGGAGGTACCCTGCGTTGGGTGGAGGGTGGGGGGTGGGGGTGGGGGATGCAGTACTCAAAAGCCATCTTGTGCTCGGAGAAAAGAGGCCTACCGGCTTTTCCTTCCCAGGTCCTGCGCCCCTTACCCCCACCCGCGGCCATCCCAATCGGGATGCCCAATGGACCGGGATGCCCGCCCGCCACGCCTGGCTGCTCTGGGCTAAGACCTGCGTCGCCTGGGGCGGAGATGGGAATGGGGATAGCTCTAGGCTGGGCGGGGACAGGCCCAGTCCTCCCGGCAGGGTCTCCTAGGTGCTGTGGAGGCAGTGAGGGTTCCGGGGGCTGCTGGCTCAAGGGGTAGGGGCGTCAGCCTCGGGCGGCGGAAGGGTCCTGGGGACTCGATATCTCTCTAATAATTGGTGCTAATGGCCTGTTGTATAGTCTTAACCCGATGCATATGGTTTCATAACACAGTGGCTTAATTTCTTCCAAATGTACGTGGCCCTGAATGTGTTGCAGTTTGATATATGACCCCGCCCTGCTGCCCGGCCTGGGTCCGAGGCTCCGAGGCGGCCCCTATAAGTGCGAATTTCTGTTTATAAAGGGCGACGCACACGCAAACGCCTACACACCCAGGCAGACACACCCGGAGGCGGGGAGGGGGGCGCATAGTCCAGGCGAGGTCCGAGAGTCTGGAGGCCAGACTCACCTTCAGTCTAAGCCAAGACACCCCCCTACCCCCACCCTCTCCCAGAAGCGCGACTGGGATTCTGCGCCAAGCCCCAGTGGGGGAGGGGATCGCTCCACGATTTCCTGTTTAAACCCTGACCCGTCGCCTGGGCGGGGGGCGGTGGATGGGGAAGAAACCCGTTTTTATCAAATTCTTAAAAATACAGTTTGCATTCAGATCAAACCGCTTGGGCCCGAGCTGACGGTGAATTTTATCTCCCCTCCCCCCACAATCCCCTTCCCTTCCTTTTCTGCCCTCCCAAAATTCCCCTTTCGCAGCCAACATAAAGGCCTCTGAGGTATACTCCCGGGGGAAGAAATGGCATTTTCTCTCCCCCTCCCCCCCCAGTAGGACTTGTGTGTCGGCAGAGGCGTCTGACGAGGGGCTAATTTCGCGTTCCTTGTTTACGATCGAGAAAAGCGCTTGGCTTTCCCCAAATGGGCCCAGCCCGCCGCCTGCTCCGGCTGCCGCACGCTCTCCCGCCGCTCGGGCACGGCCCGGAGGCTGACGCCCCGGGGATCCAGCCTGCGGCAGGCCGGGACCCGGAGTCTGTGGGACCTGAAAAGGGCAAAGGGAGTGCGGAGGGACACTGGAGGGGCCCGGGAGGCCCGAAAATGGGAGCCTTTCTCCTCGCGTAATGTGGGAACCGCCGACCGGTGAGGCCTCTATTTACTCTCTTTCGCCTGTATTTTGTCCGCCCCCCGCCCCTGTGGATGGCCGCTGATGGGGGCAACACAAGTGCCCTTTGTTCGCCCCCCCCCGAAAGAAAACCTTTTCCAAAGAAGGCCATTCAGGCCAGTGGAGATTCACCTGGAATATTAGAAGGGCCCCCTCCCACCCGAGGGGCGGGCCTGGGCGAGGCTGGGGTATTTCTCTTAATCCTAGAACGACCTCCTTGAGGGTGCGGACAGTGAGATTTGGGGGTGCTGGAGTTCGAGGTTGGCCGCTTAACAGCATCATCCTGAGGTGTCTTAATTATATAATATTTTAATTGATGTTCTGTCCCTTCCTGGCTAGAGCCCTGCAGGCCCCCCCTTATCCTGTGCCCTTCACCCCTAGACCCATCCTCACAAGACAGAGGCAAGCCAGAAAGCATGGCAGCAGCGACTGGCCCTCTGTTTTCATTTTCCACTCTGGTCAGGGGATAAACTAGACCCTAGCGGACTCCAACACCAACTCTCTGCTTCCCAGTTACTTTCGATTTTCTTCCCCTCCTCCTTCTTTCTCTCCCTCGCTGGCATTCAAACAGAAGCACGAGAGGAGACACCAGTGGCAACCCTCCGCTTCCTTGCAGGCCACATTCCCTGCTGATGCGGTCCTTACTGCAGGAGAGCCCTTCTGTGATTATCTAATAATAGCCAGGGTGGCTGAGAATAGAATCTGGCTCAAGGACTCCACGCACCCCTGGCAGAGACACTGAATCTGTGGGTCAGGGCCTGGCAACATTCCTTGGAGCCTCCCCCTTTGAGCCCACTCTTTGGGTACCCTTAGGCCTGCCTGCCCCCCTTACAAGGGGCTTTGCCAGCCCTGCCATCCGCTGTATTTCGTGTGCCAGTTTCTAAGGAGAAATGGGCAGAGCAAACCTTTTCTCTCCCTGGTCGTACAGTTGTGATTCCGACAGGGAATGTGACCTTGTTTGGAGAAGGTGACCTTGTTGGGTTGGCTGTTGTGTTCTGAAACCAGGCTTGGGAGTGTTATTATTTGTTATATACAGGCTCAAATGTACAGACTCAGGCTTATGCATGAATATATACAGACTCATATTTCCTTGGTGGTTAATTGTATGTTACCATGCCTATAGTCGCTCAAACACCGTTTTATGTGCATGCAAAATTTTGTTAGCCCTCACTAGAGGAGAGGGGGCTCATGGAGGCACCGAACCAAGCAGGCCCTCCATGCCTGCTCTGCTGCAAACATGTGCGCACTGGAATCGGAGTATGCGGGTTCCAGTCACCAATGGATGCCATAAAGGCTTTCTCAGACCTTATTGCTTCCGTTGCCCGAGCAGCTGGACTAGGGAAATACTAAATCCCTTTTGCTTTCTCTCCACACCTTCTGGCAAACTCTCCCAATTTAGAAAGTATTTTACAAGGGGGAACCCAGCTGTCTTGAAATTGAGTTCCGTGGAACTCTTCGCGGCGTGGTGGGCCTGGGAACAGTTCTGAGCCGTCAGGGGCCTGGTGTTGGAAGCCTCACTGGGGCGATGCAGGGATCAGCGTGGTTAATAAGGTGGCCTCTGGACCTTAATAAGGTGGCTGCTGGCCAGGGTGCTTGGAGAAGCTGGTGGAAAAGGCAAGCCAGAAAGGGTAGGGGTGCAGTGAATATCTGTTTCTCCCCCTGCTTGCCCCGGCCAGCCGCTCACCCTGCCCCAGCCGGATTTGCCTGCATCCGTGGCAGCAGATTGGGAGTTCTCTGAGGTCCCCCAAATACCCAGATCGGATTGCTGGCCGAACTGTGTTTTAATCCTCGCTGCTATCTGAGCCAGGGCAAGACCTGGTCAGGGAGAAGGCTGGTTCAGGTAGCACGGGAGAGGATGCTAGGCCTGTGGGCCTGGATCACTGAGTATGGGCGACCGAGGCAGAGAATTAATGGGCCTCCTTTGCCAGCCTTTCTCTCTTCCAGAGGCACAAAAAGACAGAGCAGAGGGGAAATATCAATGTCGGTGGAAAACCCCATAAAAGAAAACAGGGACCAGAGCGGGGCTGGAGAGGTTTTCCACCACTCTCTAGGTGATCGGGTTTCTCCCAAGACTCTTGTCCAGACAGGCTGCACCAAGAGCAGCGCGGCTTTCTCCCACCTCCCTTCCGCCCTTCGCGGAGAGCAGCCTCAGGCTTTCTGGGCCTTGGTCACCCCAGGCGCTGGGGTGACATTACCCCAGGACTGTGCCCTTTGCCCAGCCCACGGCCTCTGCCACGGCGCCACGGCCGCTCCTGTTTATTGTGTCTGTGAGTTGTTTACTTGTTTTGTCTGCTGCCACCCTGCGTCAGAAACCCGCCAAACCAGCGAACTCGCCCAGGAGAACAAAGTGCAACGCAATCTCCGAACTCCCTCCCCTTTCCAGCAACCCCCTCCTGCCCTCACAAGCTCCTGCATTCTCTCTTTCGGAGCAGAGGAAGCAGAAATCGTCTTAAAACAGGGCAGCTGTTTATAGGGTCAGGGGAATTATGGAGACACCATAAACCTCCGGGTGTCCCTGTGGTGGAGAGACTTCCCAGCAGCTCTCCGCTTGCCTAGGCTTTTCTTCCTGCCCCTGGTAACCACTTGGTTAAGGGGGCCACACTCACTGAGAAAATTGAGCCCACCCCCCTCAACCCAGTCCCCCCACCGGCCCAGTCCTTTCTGCAGGAGTTTCCCCGAGACACAAGTTGTTGGGTTTTAAATCAGGGTAATGCTGATGGATTCATAAAGCTAGATATAGCATGGCATTCTCCTCCCACACTCCCCTCTCCTCAGCCCCCCAAACTTGCAGTGAATTTAAGCAAATCCTACAAAATGAAATTGCCCCTTTGCTAAAGATCCTCTGTGTCTCCAATCCTACCTCCTGCCAGGTGTAGAGTCGGACAGGCAGCTGTTTGCCTTTAAATTTGCTCCTGGCTATCAAATTTAAAAGAGGATCATTGAAGTAAGTAATATTCTCGTTTCTGAAATTAATTTTCCCCTCCCAGTCTCTCTCTCTCTCTCTTTCTGCCAGCACAGATTAAATGGTTCTTTCAGATCTGCAAACAATAAAGGATAAAATTATTTATAGGGAAATGAGGATGCTGTTTTATTGTTGGCTTATTGTTCCAGAACATAACAACATTTTATTTTCAAGCAGGAGAAGTTAGACCATGGGGAGAAAAGGGGGGGGAAGGAACAAAAACATGAAGGGAGGGCAGGAACCCACACACAAAACTCCTGCCATGTATAACTGGTAGGACATTTACGATTTCCGTAGGACAACTCACTGTGACGTCATAAATACCGAGTTCATGAATTTTATAATTCTCCTGAACTTCCCAAATGGGTCCAAGCAATATGCTTCATGTGGAGGGGTATAAAAGAAGCCAGAAGGCTGGAGATCCTTTGACCCAGCACAGAGCCCCACACCCCCTGTTGCAGCTTCTTCCTCATGTGACATCTTCTTGAGGCCCTATTCAGGGGACTGAAAATATTCTGGATATTCTGGATTTTAATCTTTCTCCTAGGCCAAACAGGGTCACTTGCTTTGACCCCCTCAAGTGTTCTTAGGCATCTAAGCTCGCTCCCCATTCCCAGCTCACGGAGAGCTGTGTCCCCATGTTCTCCCTAAGCCCCCTCCTCAGCTGATACTCAGCTGCTTGGAATAGAGGTGGGAAGCTTGGGTGCCAGCCCCCAAAAAGCCAGAAATGATTTTTTCCAGATGGAGCCGGAAGGGGGCTCAGGGCTGAGCGCGTTGGGGTAGAGATGTTTGGGACCTGTTTTACGTTTTAACCGTAAGTCAGAGAAGTGAATTGAGAAGCCAAACAAATGCCGATGTGAGAGGCTGTGTCTGCTGATGGTACAGCAATAAGTGAGGTGCTGGTAAGGAAACGTCAGGCAGAAATCTGGAAGGAAAGAGGAAATGTGACATGAGTTAGCAGAGCCCCTCCATATACCCTTCTCCTCTGTTTAATTGCAATAAAGCAAGAGCAGCGCGGGTAGGCTCTCAGCCTCTCCTCAGCTCAAAAGAGGAGTCACCAGGGCGGGCCTCCTAGGTGTTTGGGGGCAGTTCTCAGCAACTTGACATGCCCCATCTGGCCTCTTCCTCCTTTGCCCCTCCCTGCTGACCCCCAGCTCCCTTCAACTGGCCAGCTTGGGCCCTGTCCCCAAAATATTAGCACCCCCAAATGGGATCCATTTTCGCGTTAGGTGTGTCAAATTTCACTTTTCTCCACGCCTAAACTTTGAAAGGAGAAGTGTTCCTTTTAGGAATGTGGTGTGTGGGGGGGGGGGGGCGGGGGCAGGTATGTGCTCAGACAGCTTCCCCCATCATATCTATGGGAAACTGGAAGCCCCTTAGGTGAGCCATGCTTTGGTGTTTCCAAGCAGTGTTCCCTGCATTCAGGGTCTCTGGCAGACCAGGAGGCTCTCTGCGATCTGATCCTTTGACTAGGAGTTCCATGGAGATCAAAGGAGCTTATTTACACACAAAACACCAGGCATTTGGAGCAGAATTTATTTTTTAAAAAATTTCTAAATTAAAAATCCTAATCCTAGACCAGTCGGGCCAACTGAGTAGTCACTCTAGAACAGCAAAGCCTTAACCAAATAGTGTGATTGTGAGGGGAGCTGAGTAATTATTGAAACTCGGCTTTCTCTGTAAGAGGGATTTTAGCCCTCGCCCAGTGGCACAAAAGGGGCCAGCGGGGTAACCGCTCTTCTCTCGCTCGGGAAAGTGAGAATTGGGGGTGGTGGGGGCAGGGTCGGGCAGCTGCGGTCGCGTCCAGGCAGCTGAGCACCCAGGCCAAGCGCTGAGGCCGAGCACTGAGTCCTGCGGCTCCAGTGCGTGGGTCCCTGAGCAGCCTCCGGAGGCGCGGAGCTGTAGTCGCGGTGCGTCAGCCAGGGATGGGGTATGTGTATCTGTGTGCGAGGCTGGGTGAGTCACAAACATCCGCGCAGAGTTGGGGGATCTGGGGAGAGAGAGGAGACCCAGAGGACACAACTAAGGAGGACCTCTGGAAAATACTGTCCCCAAATAAAAATCCCAGATCTCATCCCACTCACTTCAAATATCCCTCCCCAAGACATTAATATATTTCCCAGGGCTGAGTGGAAAGCAAAAGCCAGCAAGGTGAGGCCTGCCCACGAACCTCTCCAGGCTGGGTCCAGTCCCACCCACCCTTTCCCCAGTTCAGAGCTCACAGGCCCCCCAGCCTTTCCCTGGCCTAAAGTAAGGCTGAAATGGGAGCTTTCAACTCGCTCAGGGAAATCCCCAAGTGCCCAGGCTGCAATGCCACCCTTATCCTTGGGGACTCCAGGCCAGTGACTCTACCCAGCTCAGGTCCAAGGCGCAGGCAGTAAATTTCTCTCCTATAATTAGCGCTATCAAAAGCATGTGTTTTGCATTGGGGAGGACTGGAGAAGCAAGTGGCAACTTTCCCCTTATATTCTTTTTCTGTGTTTTTTAAATTCTGTTTTTGAATCCACCAATTATAGCACCTCCGAATGTGAAAATCTGCTGTTGACACCAAGCCCCTTCCGAATGCTTGATTCGGGAGGCCAAGGGGCCAGAGCAGGAGCAAGGGGACCTGCCAGCCTGATGGGGTTGGGGGGTAGTGTTTTCTGATTTCTCTAGGCTCGTTTTATAGAAACAAAGAACAAGTTCTCTCCCCTCCTTCCCAAGACTTGTGCGTATTTACAGAGCACAACTGCAGTTTTAATAAAACATCTGTTCTTGCTTCTGCTGATGAGCTTCCATAATTGTTTTCAGACAAATTTAACAGGAAAATATAAATATATTTAGAAAAATCTAAGTCCCAGCTTTCTCCCTATAGACAGCCCTTCTTTTGCCCAAAAAATAAAATTAGCATGAAATGGGAAAAGGAAAATATAATCCAATGTAGGGAAGATCGGGTTCATCTGACCTGCTCTCCCCCCTTGGAGCGAATCCTTTCAGCAAATTTCAGCTGCATAATTAAAGATCTAACTGAAAGAAGAGGGCTTCTTTCCTCAGGAACGAAAGGTAATGTGGGGGGAGTGTGCTGAAAATTAATTTTGCCAAAAGTCTTTAAGCAGTGGAAGAATTTATTTGTATTTGTTTCCCCTTCTCTCCCCCTTCCAGCATTTCTGCCTTTTTCACCCAGCAGCTGGTTTCTGTTCATTATAAATCGGCGAGACCTTTCAGTCTCTGCCCTCTGTTTAGGGACGTCATAAAACACTTAACTTTCCGGGACTGAGGCTCACATTCTGCCTCTCAGGTTGCCAGCCTCCCTGAGCCCACTGCCTTTAGGCCCCAAAAGACAATCTCCCCAACTTTGGGGCCCCTTTTCTCTCCAGACATGGTAGAGGAGGGGCTCAAGGAAACCCAGGCATCCTCGTGCTCTCGGGGGCTGTAGTCCATACTGCCCCAGAAGCCCCTTCTTTCCCTCCCCCACCTAGCCATAAAAGAGATTTTTAAATACATAGAAAATCAACACTCATTGAAAGCGAAACCTCATTAAGACATCCTATCTTCCATCATTCAATTTGTTGTACATTGCAACAATTTAATATCTTGAAGGAAATATCACTGACATGATTTATCCCTCCAGCAATCTCTCTCTCTCTCTCTCTCTCTCTCTCTCTCTCTGAAATGGGGGGGCAAGGATTTACTCTCTCTTCCCGCCTCTTCTACTTGTTACACCACTACCCTCAGGGCAGAAAGGAGGCTGGGAACAGTGAGAGAGACTACTTGTGTCCAAGGGTGCACTGACTTGTTCCCTAGCTCATCCCCCAGAGTACTCCCGCTGCTATCTCTCCCCCACCTCTTGCCCTCCAGGGGGCCTGAAGCCTCAGCCAGCTGTTGGAAACCTCTGCTCAGGCATGCCATGAATTTGAGGACAGCTGGATTCTAGGGCAAAAAGCAACTCACATTGGTGTCTATGTTTGTGTACCTGCCAAATCACCCCAAAATGAGATAATTCATCTCAAAAAATTTTTTCTTCATTTAAAAAATCCTCTACCCTTTCCCCTTCATTTCCTTGGGGAGAAGAAAGTTGGTCTTCGAAGATGAACCTTTATAGGAGTCTTTCCCCAACCCTTCCAAATACCGACAACTTTCCATCCTTTCTGGAGGATTGGGGCTGTATTTCTAAAAACCAACACAAATTGTCTGGCAGGAAGACTCTTCAACCCCCTAACGAGGCTCATGTATTAACTAACATGTTGTCTCCACCAGCTCCTGCACACTGTCTGCTTTTGGGTTCGAAACTTTATTTTTCCCCCCTAGCGACACTCCAGGGAAACCTTAACGTTACAGAAGATGAATAAACGAGTTTTTTCCCAGCGTAGTCCCGTTTATGGCTTTATTGCTACCCATTGATTACTCCGCTTTGTTACACAGAAGGAAAAGATCATAAAATCCGGCGACATCCGGGTTCTTGTTATAGCCAGTCCCCCCCCCAACCCACCCAAAAATGGTGGGGGGAAATATGAGCTTTCACTGCTCCCTGCGCACTCCCCATCAACCCTCTTTGTCAACTCAAAGCATTTTCAGCCTATATCACGTTATCAAATTAAGTTTGGACTAATCAGGAGAAAACCCCCATCTGCACACTTTCCGCTGTTTCAGTCCGCTACTGCGGCTCCCTCACAAGCCTCGGATTTAGCTGCCTTTTCATAACAGTCTCTTCCTTTTTTTTTTTTTTCTTTTACCCCCAATGTGGGAAAAAATGGGGGTTGAGGCTGTTGGGAGGCCCATCCGCACCAGGGGTAACTGGCACTTGGGCTAGCTAGCTAGAGCTCCCTAGAACCCCTTTCTGAAGTCTCCAAGCCACATAGCTCAGGTCCAGGGGCGCCTCCACTGGCAGTGCCCTGAGTCTGGAGGGGGCAGGGGGCTTCTGACCCTTGCAGGGGCTTGAGCCTGCAGGAAGCTAACTGTCCATCAAAGCCCCAGCAACCTTCTCTTTCTGGCTAGATCCTATGTGAATTAACCCACCGGCCCTCGCTGGCTCCAAATCATAAATTCTCACCAACATAAACAGGAGTTGATGTCTCTAGAAAGATTCTCAGAGTTTTCGTTCTTCATCCTTTCTCTCTCTCTCTTTCTTTCTGTCTCTCTCCACTCCGGTTCCACGTCCCTACATTTTGCTGCTTTTTCTCCTTTTTCTATTGGATTTTTATACATTTTCCCTTTTAGGTAAAAATGCTGGAAGAGTTTTCCCAAAAGAGGGGTCCTGAGGAGGAGGCAGAAGGGAGCCAGGATGCAGAGGAGAGCAGATGCATGGCCCCTTCGCCCACTTAAGCTCTGCCACTGTACCCTGAAGTCTTGCCCCTTTAGACCTAGCTGTTTCCCACATCCCTCCTACATTCAAGACTCTCAGCCACACTCTTCTTACTCAGGGGAACAGGTTTAAGGACATTTCTTTCTACTTTTGATTTTTTTTTTAATTATTGGAGAAAAAAAATACTAGTTTAGTGATGGGACTCACTCCAAGAAGCATCAAACCAGGATTTCCTGCAGGATTTCTGGGGACCTCCTACTGAGCTGGGAGGGAGTTCCTCCCATGGAGAAATCAGGATGTAATTTTAGAAGGGGGCAGATATAAAAGATGAAACCAGATTGAAAATACAGGGATTTCTCTAGCCCTGGCTCTGGCCACAACACAGCAAAGTTAGCTGGGGCTGAGAGCTTTCCCGGGAGCACAGCTCTCCTTCCCTGAGTCCCAAGGCCCTGCTCAGGGACATGCACCCCTCCTTCACCACCACACCAGTTCCCCTACATATATATATTTAAAAGAAATCCAAGTCTTACTTTCAAAGCACACACTTAGTCTCAACTAGGGAATCAACAGAAGCAGAAGCGATTTTTTTCCCCCTTCTTGACATCTGGCTTGCGATTGGCTGGGAGGGGGTCAGCTGACTTTGTCATTTTGTCTGTCCTGGATTGGAGCCGTCCCTATAACCATCTAGTTCCGAGTACAAACTGGAGACAGAAATAAATATTAAAGAAATCATAGCCCGACCAGGTAAAGGCAAAGGGATGAATTCCTACTTCACTAACCCTTCCTTATCCTGCCACCTCGCCGGGGGCCAGGACGTCCTCCCCAACGTCGCCCTCAATTCCACCGCCTATGATCCAGTGAGGCATTTCTCGACCTATGGAGCGGCCGTTGCCCAGAACCGGATCTACTCGACTCCCTTTTATTCGCCACAGGAGAATGTCGTGTTCAGTTCCAGCCGGGGGCCGTATGACTATGGATCTAATTCCTTTTACCAGGAGAAAGACATGCTCTCAAACTGCAGACAAAACACCTTAGGACATAACACACAGACCTCAATCGCTCAGGATTTTAGTTCTGAGCAGGGCAGGACTGCGCCCCAGGACCAGAAAGCCAGTATCCAGATTTACCCCTGGATGCAGCGAATGAATTCGCACAGTGGTGAGTTTTACAGCTCCGAGATATAAATTAAATAAACTGAACTGGCTTTATGACCGGCTTCCCTAGAAGAACGGGCGGAGAGAGTTTTTTATGGCCCCATAAAAACAATCACGCTCGTCTCCTCGCCGAGACAGGGCCCCCTCTTCTGCCCTCTCAGCTAGCCTCCCGCTCGCTGGCAGGGGCCTGGCCCCCATGGCCCCTGACGGATTGGAGGGCTCCCAGGCGAGCTGAGGGGGCAGGAACAGGGCAGGGGATAAGGGAGGGAGCAGAAGATGGGGGAGCCCCCCAAAGTGGAGTCAGGCTGAGGAGAAGGGAGGGGGAGAGGAGAGGCAGAAAAGTGGGGAGAAGTTTCCAAGGCGCTAGGATGCTTGGGGAAATGGGAGAGCCCAGTCCTTGAGAAAGGGGGCCCTCATCCCCATTATTTGGGATTTTTCAAAAATCAGCTTTTAGACTTGCAGCTTTCTGCTTGCCTTTTGCCCCGCCCCCCAACCCACCCCACACACCTTTCTTTGGGACACACACTTCCCACCTTATGGGAGGTCTGAATGAAGTTGGGGTCCTGGTGGTACCCCCCAGTGGGGGTGGGGCAAGGCAAACGGGAGAAGGCTAGAGCCCTAGGGGCCGTGGGCTGCTGGCCAGGTTGAGAGGGTGAGGACTTTGCTAGGGGAAATGGTCTGCGGAGGACGCCTTGCTGATTGTTTTTAGTGTGTTTTGTGCCCGGATCTTTAGGGGTCGGCTACGGAGCGGACCGGAGGCGCGGCCGCCAGATCTACTCGCGGTACCAGACCCTGGAACTGGAGAAGGAATTTCACTTCAATCGCTACCTAACGCGGCGCCGGCGCATCGAGATCGCCAACGCGCTCTGCCTGACCGAACGACAGATCAAAATCTGGTTCCAGAACCGCCGAATGAAGTGGAAAAAAGAATCTAATCTCACGTCCACTCTCTCGGGGGGCGGCGGAGGGGCCACTGCCGACAGCCTGGGCGGAAAAGAGGAAAAGCGGGAAGAAACAGAAGAGGAGAAGCAGAAAGAGTGACCAGGACTGTTCCTGCCACCACTCCCCCTTTCTCCCTCGCTCCCCACCCCAACTCTCCCCTAATCACACACTCTGTATTTATCACTGGCACAATTGATGTGTTTTGAGTCCCTAAAACAAAATTAGGGAGTCAAACGTGGACCTGAAAGTCAGCTCTGGACCCCCTCCCTCACCGCACAACTCTCTTTCACCACGCGCCTCCTCCTCCTCGATCCCTTGCTAGCTCGTTCTCGGCTTGTCTGCAGGCCCCTTTCCCCGCCCAGGCCTTGGGGACTCGGTCCCTGAACTCAGACTCTACAGATTGCCCTCCAAGTGAGGACTTGGCTCCCCCGACTCCCTCGACGCCCCCACCCCCGACCCCCGTGCAGAGGGCCGGCTCCCGAGCCTGGGGCCTCTGCTCCGGGGCCTCAGGGCCCAGCCTGGCAGCCGGGGAGGGCCGGAGGCCCAAGGAGGGCACGCCTTGGCCCCACACCGACCCCCAGGGCCTCCCCGAAGTCCCTGCCCAGCCCCTCTGCCCCAGCAAATGCCCAGCCCAGGCAAATTGTATTTAAAGAATCCTGGGGGTCATTATGGCATTTTACAAACTGTGACCGTTTCTGTGTGAATACTTTTAGCTGTATTTGTGGTCTCTGTATTTATATTTATGTTTAGCACCGTCAGTGTTCCTATCCCATTTCAAAAAGGAAAAAAAAAAAAAAAAAAAAAAAAGAGGGAAAATTACAAAAAGAGAGAAAAAAAGTGAATGACGTTTGTTTAGCCAGTAGGAGAAAATAAATAAATAAATAAATCCCCTCGTGTTACCCTCCTGTATAAATCCAACCTCTGGATCCGTTCTCGAATATTTAATAAAACTGATATTATTTTTAAAAGTTTATACCGGGAATTCTGTTCATTCGCTCGCCCGCCGGCCTCGGGGTGAGAGCTGGAGCGGACTCCAAGCGCTCCCGCGCCTCCTCGCCGCCTGCAAGCCCCCAGCCCTTAGCACTCGCCATCCCCGGAGCCAGGCGCCTGGCCCCGGCCTCCTGTTCGTTCTCGCGATCGCGCTGACGGGCTGGGAGGCCTCTCTGCGCTCCCTGCGCGGAGCAACACACACACCCTGCGAAAAAAGACCGCGTAGGATTTTGTTGCGGGAGGAAACGGAATCGGCTTGGGCACGAGCCCCACACAGGCCTTTCTTCCTGCCTGCGGCAGCCGGGGCTCTCAGCGTCCGAACCCCGAGGCGCCCCGAAAGACCAGTAAAGAATCACTATCCAGGCACCAGGGTCGCCTCCGCCCACCCCGGGGAGCTGGAGGCGGGGGGCGCCGTGAGAGCAAGCCCCAGGCCCGCGCCAGGCTGGCTGTTGCGAAACGTGGCGGAGGCGGAGAGCGGAGGGAAAGAGAAGACCGAGGGACTGGAGCCCTGTCGGCAGGGATTGAGCGATTCAAGGACATCTCGAAAGAGAAAGCCTGGAAACTGAGCTCCAGCCTGATCTGGGACTCCTGACGTGGCCGGGACAAAATTCCGCCTTCGTTACAGCTCCAGCCGAGCTGGTTCCTGACTCTTCTCTCCTCTATCGGGCAAAGAGGCGGGTGAGGAGCGCAGCCGGACCCTAACTATTGTCAGCCCTGGCCTTCTCTCCCCAAGCCTGGCCAGAGAAACCTGAGTGGGCCTACGGGGAGAGGTGTTGAGGGGGGTCTCCGGAGGGAAAAAAGTCCGCCAGAGCTTTCCAGGCCTTTCAATTCCCTCCAGCGCCCCCCACCCCTCGCCTCTAGTGCCTCCACCAGTGAGGAGGGGGCCTTCTCCTGGCAGGGGCGGGGATTTCCTGGGAAGAAGCAGGCAAGAAAGCCTGAGACTTGGGGCTACAGGGGGAAAGGAAGGGGCCGAATGGCTGCAGACACCCTGCGAAGGCTGCCCAGGCGCCTGCCCTGCCCACCCCCAGGTCCGCCTCATTCCTCCTGGTAGCTCAGAGATTGCTCTCCTGGAACTTAAGGATTCAGGTCCCTGGAAAGGCTGGCCCAGATACCTTTTCCCCAAAGGGCACAAAACAGGCCTTTTCCTCTGCCCTTTTCCTCTGCCGTGCTCACGTAATATTTGTGGAGGCTTGAATCTTGTTTCTCCATGCCCTCAATTTAGACATCTATTTTCTGTCTAAAACCTCTGGCATAGGTACCACATAAGGATCCCACACAGGGAGACAGAGCAGTCCTCTAGACCATCGTCTGGCTCTGTCCGTGTACACACACACACTTGAAAATTGCCTTGTTCCCACTCTGGGGACCCTAGCATGGTGAGGTCTAGCCAATTCCACCTGGCTCCTCACCTCCAGATCCATCCCTGACGGCCCGCAGCACCCTCAGCCTCATGACCCCTCTATCTTGTTCTAACCACTCAGGATCCCTGCTCCTGGGCGTCTTGTCTACCTCTCTAGAGGCGAATTCCACTTTCTCATGATGGGCACCTCTTCAGCCGTGGTGGGGCCTTAGGGCCTGCGAGGCAGGGGACTTACACCTTTGGTTTAGGGCACCTAAGTTAAACCCCATTGGTTCTCCAGTCTGGGCATGGGCCGCCCTACCTAACTAAATCCCTTTTCCTCAGCCATTTTTGAAGATTGGAAGATCATGGAGGTTGGGAGGACGGGGCTATCCATGACAAAAAGCACTCGGTGCACAATAAGTGGCGCCCCATCTTTCCCAATTTTAAACAGAATTTTAACAGCTAGCTCAGGGGTTGCCCCAACAGCCAGCTTCTCCTTACACTCACTCACAGGGTAGAAAATCCAGCCACCGGAAAGCGAGCTGGCGCTCCAGGATGCAATTCCCCCATCTAGGCACCAGGTGTCGCTGTGGGCTTGTTGTCCCAGCTACCCCCAATTCCAAGAACCATTTTTTTTCCTCCCCCTTCCCTCTCTCCCTCTCACTCCCTCTCCCCCTTGGTTGGGCTTTGCCAACATATCGAGATGCGTTTCGCCGGCTTCCATCACTAACCTCCCGGAGGTCATCAAGCCAAATTTATGAGTGGCCGCTTGAGTCACGTGACTCTATTTAAGGCTCCCTTATTTGGGAAGAGCGCATAGGATAAAGAAAGAGATATCTCCACCTATAAATTGTGCACTTTGGAGAACAAAAAACCCCTCAACTTCAAAGAGTCACAAATCACCCTTAATCAAAAAGGGTGCAGAAATTTTTTTGGGCCCTCCCCGCCATGAGCTCCTACGTAGCCAATTCATTCTATAAGCAGAGCCCCAATATCCCTGCCTATAACATGCAAACTTGTGGGAACTATGGATCGGCCTCAGAGGTGCAGGCATCCAGGTACTGCTACGGCGGATTGGACTTAAGCATCACTTTCCCACCGCCTGCGCCTTCCAACTCTCTCCACGGGGTAGACATGGCTGCCAACCCCCGGGCTCACCCCGACCGCCCCGCCTGCAGCGCCACGGCCGCTCCGGGACACGCTCTGGGCAGAGACGAAGCGGCTCCTCTGAACCCCGGGATGTACAGTCAGAAGGCGGCTCGCCCGGCGCTGGAGGAGCGAGCTAAGAGCAGTGGGGAGATCAAAGAGGAGCAGGCGCAGACAGGGCAGCCCGCCGGACTGAGCCAGCCACCGGCCCCGCCACAGATTTACCCGTGGATGACCAAACTGCACATGAGCCACGGTAAACTTTAGGACTTCATTTTGCGCGCTCGGGTCCGCCTGGGTTTTATAGGCCATGCGGGGCAAATAAAGAAAAAAAACCTGCGGCCATAAATTTTACGATCCAGGCATCAATGGCTCGTAAAACTGTCCACTAAAAGGCTTAGAGGCTGTGTGCGCCCAAATTTACGACGACATAATTGGATCATAGGAACAAAACGTGTATAAAAGGCAATATTCAATTTTTGGGGGAGAGGGAGGGAGTTAAAAAAATAGAGGGATCTGAAGGGTGAGGAGCGCGGGGCTCCAGAGCGGGGATCCCCCCGCGGCTCCCTCCCTCCCTCCCCTGCGGAGCCGGCTCTGCCGGTGCTCGCGGCTCCGGAGGATTCCAGCGACTCGGGAGGGGCGGGAGGGGGGTCCCCGGTGCTCGGATCTCGAGGGTGCTTATTGTTCGGTCCGAGCCTGGGTCTCCCTCTTCCCCCCAACCCCCTCTCAGCCCCTCCGGCTGCAGAGTGAAGGCTGCGGTGGAAAGTTTCCTGCCTGGGCGGAGGCGCCTCTCCCGGGGTTGGGCTGGGCTGGGCCGGCCCGCCTGCGGCCCGCGGGGCCTGAATTGCGGCTTTCGCCTCCTCTTCCTCCGGCCGCGGGTGGGGGCCTGGGGCTGGAGTGGGAACGGGGAAAACGCTGCGCGCTATTCACCCCTTCCTGGCTTGGGGTGGGGTTTATGTTCCAGAGACGGACGGCAAGCGGTCCCGAACCAGTTACACGCGCTACCAGACTCTGGAACTCGAGAAAGAATTCCACTTTAACCGCTACCTCACTCGCCGCAGGCGCATAGAGATCGCCAACAACTTGTGTCTCAATGAGAGACAGATCAAGATCTGGTTCCAGAACCGCAGGATGAAGTGGAAGAAAGATTCCAAAATGAAAAGCAAAGAGGCTCTTTAGAGGCAGCGGGGGAGGCCCGCAGAGAGCGCCCCTAGCCGGCTCGGGTCCCTGCGCCTTTCCTTTTCGCCTTTCCAATCTCTGTATTTCGGGGTGGGGGCAGGCGTTGGAGCACTGGGCTCCCGGGCCTCACAGACAAAAGCGCTTTTCCTTCGCATTCCGCATCCCCACCGACCCAGGGTTCCCTCGGGGCTGCCCGCGCTGCCCCGTCTCCCCTCATCTCGGCTCAGCTTGGTACCCGGGGCCCAGGACAAGCTCCGCAGGGCTTCCCCGGAGGGCTGCGGCGTACAGGCTGGCGCGGAACGAACCTTGGCCTGGGCCATCTGTCCGGGCCCCCAGCCCCAGCGCGGCCCTCCGGAGTTAAGGTGGGCCCGGCCGGCGCCACAGGACCCTCGCCCGACCCTCCAGCTTCGCCCTCTCCTTTGTTCCGGGCTGGGCGGGTTAGGCAACCGCAGGCTGAGGAGAGTCTGGCCCCAGACTCGGGGTGCTTACTTGTAGCAGCTAAACTAGATTTTCACTTATTAATGATTTGTATATGAAAGAAGAACTGAACGTCGGCCTAGAGCCCCCTCGGTTGCTCTATGCATTCTAAACCTTATCCCCACAACCGCACCCTCCCAAAACCCGGGAACCTCCCCAGCCTGCGCCTGCTGCATGCCCTCTCAGGCCGGCAGCCCCAGCCTGCTAGCTAGCTCAACTCTTGGGGTTTCCTGACACTGGACCCCCGCAAGTGGTCCTAGAGGCCCTTTGCTGTCCCATAGTCCCTGCCACGACTTTCTGTGCCCTCCTGACCCATTGCTCTTGTCCAACTATTTATTGACTCTGGGTCCTTCCTGAAACTATATTTTGTCATATCAAATAAAGACGAAGAGAGAACAGGACTAAAGATGCAGTGGCTCCTGTCTGTTTGGGGCATGTATTGGGTAAAATTGTCTAAATGGGCTGTGAGGTGTAGAAGGAGACCTACAATCTTTAAGCCTCCCCTTTAAAAAATATTTTAGCTTCTAGGGGCAGTGAGTAGAGAGAGGTGAAATTGAGTTCTTTTCCTGACCCTTGGCTCCAACAAGAGCCTCTGGGGGAAGAGGAGGGCATCTGGGCCTCAGGTACTGGCTTTTCCGGGGCTATGGCTGTCCAAGGCTTCAGGCCTCTGCACTCCGTGAGGCCTCTGGACTGGCAGCAGCCCCCACTGTATGCCAAAGCTCCTCTGCAGGGACCGGTGGCTCCGCCACCATGCTCAGCCTCAGGCCCTTCTGGGCCTCTGAAGATCTTTTCTGGGTGTAAGTGGTCCCTGAGAGGCCTTGCTGGACATAGAGGGAGAGGGACCCAGTTGGTCACAGAAGGGCCTCTGGAGAGAGTTGGCATTGCTTGGTAAGGAGATGTTGGAAAAGTTGGAGGGGCTGTGCCTCAGTATCTAAGAATCTGGGGACGAGGGAGCAGGGAGGACTATCTGCAGCGGGTATCAGGCTGGCAGGAAATGTTCAGACTGTTTCCTCCACCTTCTAGGGCCTAGGGCTATGCAGCACAATTAACTGAGAAAGGAGCTGCATAGACCAGTGCTGGAGTCACGTCTGTTTGCCATCATTTATCTCAGTCTTTGGGATTTTGTGTGGAGGGGAGGATGGGTTAAAGGTGGGGGTGGGGGGAGGCAGATTATTCAGGTAGCGTTGGAGGCTCAGGTACTTCTCCAGGCTCCTGGGATGGGCTGGGGGAGGAAGCACTTTGCAGTAGAAACAAATGTGGGAAGGGTCCATAAAACTTTACTGCATTTCCTCTCCCACCTCCCACAATGGGGTGATTTCCTGGAGCCAAGCCTAGGCCCCCCACACTGGTGGGGTGAGGGTCTAGAGCTGGGCTAAAGGATTGCACCAGCAGCCAAGAAGAAAGCGGAGCAGAGAGGCTCTGGGGAGGGGCAGGGGAATATTTATGATTATTAATGCTGATGCTCCTTGAATTTATTATAAGGACTAACTTCACTGCATCCCACTGCCTAAGCTACCCGTCTGTCCATCATTTTTTAAAAGACTCACGAGCCTTTCCTCACCCCATGCCTGGCATGTAGGAGGTCTCAGCAAATGTTTATTGAGCAGTGCCCACGACTACCACCCTTCCCCTTCGCACTGCCCTCCGCCGGGTTAGGGCGCCTGCTGTCTCCTCAACTTGCACACCGCAGTCAGCCCAGACCAGCACTCGTTCTCTTCCCTTCTCTCCCTCTGAAATAAAATGTGTCATTTTCTTCAGGGAGTTATTTTAATTTTTTCTCCATGCTGAGTAAAACTATTGGGCGAGCAGTGAAGCGTGGAGAAGCACTGGCGTCTCTGGTGGGTAACAGTTAACTAAGAAAGAGGCTGTGGCGCCCACACTCACCCGCTCCAGCCTCCCAGCTGCCCAGGCCCTCTGCTTCCTCTCCAGGGGACTGGTGCACCACTGTAGGAGGAAAATCCAGGGCTTTGCCACGGATAGGGGCTACGTGGGTTAGAGCTGCCAGGCAGGGCACACCAGCCCCACCGTGCACTGCCTCCGCTCCGCAGGGTTTGGGCCTCTCCTTCCCTGGAGGCGCTGGAGGTCTGACTCATTTTGGCCAGGCTTGTGTAGACACAGCGTGCCTGCTTGCTCTCCCCGTTCCTGTCACAATCTGCAGGTCTCTCCAGGCCCCAGCCTCGGCTTCCGCGGCGACAGCGGGCAGCAACCAAGCCAGAGGCCTCGGACCTGCTCCCCTGCTCTGGGAGTGCGTCAGGCCCAGATCCCTGCTTTCTCCCTGAACGGGGGCTTCTGCTATGTGGCCTGGGGTCGTTTCCCCACCAGCCAGCCTCCTAGAACCATCTCCAGGTACCAGGGGCTGGCGTTGCTCTGGGAGAGTTCATGGAGGGGGGCTTCTGGGTTCCAAACGGAGACCATGGAGCCTGCCTCTCCACTTTGCCCTGGAACCCACCCCCTCTGGCAGCGAGAAAGAAGGGGAAGAAGCGTGACTTACCTTCCCGGGGGAGTGGGAAGAGGGGGACACGGCCCACTCTGAGCAATTAGAGGAGAGAGGAGGAAAAAAATAAGAGGACAAAAATATCAACACGACCTCGAAGGCGACAGGTCCTTATGGAAATAAGTAAGTAAATAAATAAATAAGGATCCACCCTCTCCCCCCTCTCCACCCTGCAATGGGGGGGTGGGGGTGGGGCAAAGGAACAGCACGAGGGCTTTTTAGTGTAACTGAGCATTAGAGAAATAGGCATGGCTTCTATGTGAATTTAGGAGTTTGAAACTTTTGGAGGTTATTTATGTGAATGGCCCGAAGGCAAGCCCGTGAGTGGCTCTTGGGGGACCACGTGATGTCATTAAACCAAGTTTTATGGTGTAGGGAGAGCTGACAAACCCACAATATATTTACATCATATATAATCTTAACTGTCCAGCCACGCAGCTGCTGGTGAGGTTTAATGCTAGGACAGAGGGCCTGGCAGTTAGAGGGGATTACGGCGCTGGGAACGATGGTGAGAGAGGTTACATCTTCGCAATTGAATCCCAGGCTAACGCTGTGAGTTAATTCTCTCTTTCTCTCTCTCAGACCCTTTCTCCCATTTACCTAACCACCCCCTCTCACTTGATAGAAGGCAGCTCCCACTCATTAAGGGGAGCGGGGAAGAGGCCTTCCCAGGCTGGGGTGGGAGAAGAGAAGAAGCCGCTGGGAAGTAGGAAGATGGGGGAGGTTGTCTGCCCAGAGCAGCCCTCCCCTCCCCACTCCTTATTCTCTCTGACTGCAAGTCAGCTGGGGTAGAGAGGCCTTGGCTGTTCAGTTTTCCCAGATCTTCCTGACCCCTTTCAGTTGAGAAGCAAGCAAGCGGCAGGACAAGGGTGCTTGGTGTCTGTGCGGGTATGTAAACTCTAGAACCAAGCGCAAAATGCCTCTAGGGCCCCCTGTTCCAGGGAGGGGTGACTTCAGCCCTTGGCCAGTGGCCCAGAGTCCAGGCAGGGTGGGAAGCTGGGGAGAAAGGGAAGGATGAAGGGTTTTGTGGCTTCTGAGTCCACAGGCTACCACCTTGTGAACTGGTAGAAGCATCTCAAAGGTGGCTGTTTGAACCCAGAGGTCCCAGAGTGCCCGCTCCCTCCCTCAACACCAGGCTTGGATGTGCAGCTGTCTCAGCCTCCGTAGTCTGGCGTCTTAGACCGTCTGGAGCCAGTGTGGTTGCACGCTTCCTCCTCTCCCTCTAGCTGCTTCGGTCTTCCTGGCACTCCCAGCCCTTGCCTCAGATAAAACTAGGCCCTAAGAGGCCTAGAGGTCCCTGCTGTGAGTAGAGTGTAATTGTGTGTTGAATGGGTGAGGGAGCAGAGGCAATGTCTTTGCTAGGCTGGGAAAGTAAGTCCCCCAACCTTAAGGAGAGAGTCGCCCCCTCCCCCCATGGAGCAAGCAGGGCCCAATCTGAGCACTGCACCCTGGGGTCAATCATCAGGCTAGGGCACCCTTCACGTTTCTAGGAAGGAGCAGCAGAAGCGTTGGGCATGGGAGGCACGTGTCTTCCACACCTGCGAGTGCTGCCCCTCCCTGTGCGTCACTGGGAGCTAAGCCAGGAAAGTGACAACATGTGAATTCAGGCTCCTCTACCGGCCAGCCAGGAATAGCCAGGGGTTTGGAAGCAGGGCTGAAGGCCAGTGGACCCCTAAGGGCAAACCCTCCAGGCTGGTAGAAAGGGGTGGGGAGCAGAGGGAGTGAGCCAGGTCTGCACCTTCCAGAAGAGGGGTATGCCTGGGGAGCAGGGGTGTCTGGGCACCTGCTTTGTGGAGAGGTGCTGTTGTGGGATGGAGAGGGAATGCTGTTAGCCTCATTTCTGCTGCCCAAGGGACTGAGGAAGAAGCGAGAAGCAGACAGGGAAGGATAACCCAGGCAGCCTCTGGGAGAACAAAGGGGGCACAGAGGCCCCCCAAAATGGGGAGTTTTAGCTGAGCCTCATCCTTCCGTCTAACGGTCTTTCACTTGCATGAGGAGCTTGGGCACCCGACGCGCGGAGGATTCCCTTGAGGCCATCCCTCAGGGCCTCCATCTCGGGCTGAGATTCAGCCTCCCCCACCCTCCTCCCTGACACCTTTATTTTCCTAGGATCCCAGGGAATTCTCTCCAGCAGCGCATTGGAAAAACTAATTACCAGTTTCTCCCTTCCTCATTACCCGTCCTTCTAGGCTCTTTCCTTCCCTCGAGTCTGTGATTTTGAAGGTTTCTGGAAACTTTCCGATCCAAGCAGCAGGGAGATGGGAGTTTCTCTTGGTCTATAACTTGACTCTTCCCCTCCTTCCAGCCTCCCCAGGGCACTAGGGAGGGAATGCAGTGGTCTTTAACCGGGAATTTAGCCAGAGCCGAAAACCCACACCCAGGCAAGATTCTACCGCCTGCCCTGCCTCCTGGCCAAATCTCAGTCCCATTCCCCTCTTCTCTGTGTAGACCGGCACTCGAGGGTGTTTACAGACTTTACACAGCGTCTCTCGAGCCCTTTGACGACTTCTTCACCCCTCTTCTGTTCTTTAGGCTCAGAAGTTCCATTTAAATATCACTCTCTTCCTGTGATAATTGATCCTCCTTCCCCTCAAATAGTTTGCCTTAGCTTTTTTCCTATTGTGTAAAAACAGTTTCTAGTTCCACCTGGAAACAGGGTAGCCACAAAAGGGGTTTGAAATTCTTGGTTCCCCCCACTCCCCGCCCTTCCCCAACCCGAATTTGGAGTCTCCCTGGAGCGGAGGATGGGCAGGCGATCAGGTGCCAAGCTTTCCAGCCAACGCGGAAAGCCTGTAATCTTGTTCCTAGGTCTTTAACCCTAGGAGAGGTCAAGCCACCAATCCGAAATGCACTAAGCAGAGTCACATGGTCCCCACCAACCAATCAGCAAAAAGTACTTCTGTCTCTGTCTCACTCTTCCCATATGGCCCTCTTCCTCCCTCCCTCCCTTCCCAGCGCCGCCTTAGCTGCTGGGTCTACCCTATCTCAGACTTGGAAGGCTGGAGTGATACTGAGCATGTTCTAGCTTCCTCTCTCAGTCCCTGAGCCAGCTCTGAGGAGTCTTTGGCTTGTCTCCTCAGTTTCTAACAAAGTTGTGTCTGGGAGTCAATCACAGTTTTCTAACAAAGTTGTATCTGAGAGTCAGTTGCACAAGGATGTGAGGCTGTGGGGGTATCCTCTGAATTATTTCCACGTTCGCCAGCGTGATTCTACCCAATTTTTGGGGTGTTGTAGATGTAGACTCTAAATTAGGCTATAGAGCAAATGCGGATCTGAAATTTCAGCCCTGAATTCAAATTCTGGCTGTGATAATTCCCCATATACTTATTTTTTACAAGTTTTCATTCTGTTCTGATTTTCGTCAGGGCAAGTGGGGTGATTAGAGGAGAGCCCTTTTGATTTATCTTTCTGGAAATGCTCCAACAGCCATTAGCTTTATCAGACTACCTCAGGCATGGTTAGGGAAGGGAGCAAAAGTGGAGATTTTTTTGAAAGTTGTGTTTGGTACCTTTCGTTTGTCAAATAAGTTTGAGCTAGTTAAGGGTTCTGGAAAGGAATGAGCACAGAGAATCACGACTTTCCTCACTCTCCGTGTTAAATAGTTGATGAATTTGTTTAAACCCCTTCCCCTTCCATTCTTTTAACAGGACGTGATAATAGTAATATTAGTAATAGACTAAGTGATGAGCCTGTGTCCTGGCCAATAGCCATCAAAAAGTACAGCTACTGAAGGTGTGGATTTCAGTGTGTGAGTTTACGTGGATTAGGCCAAGAACAAGCAATAGGCAAGAAACTCTGAGTAAGAGCATCTGATGGCACAGGGTGTGCACATGTGTGACAGAAACGCTTGTGTTTCCTGAATGCTTGCGCTGGGCCCTGAGCCAGTTCACTGCTGGGTCCAGACCCAGGCATTCTCCCCCAGCTCCTTCTCTAGAGTTTTGTTTCAGGGTGAATTTTCTGGTTGAGTTCTCCTCTCCTTCTTTTCCTGATCTCTTGCCCCCTTTGAGCTAAGGGGCAGGAGTTCTGATGGACTGTGTCACCTGGACCTCTCAGCCCTCCCCTGGGAGCATTAAAAGTGCAAGAATGGGAAGCATAGCCCAGACTGAGCTAGGCTTTGTCAACACCCCTCCCCACCCCCGCTTGTTTGTCTTCTGGGTGGAGCTGGTTTGGGGACAATGCCACAAGCCAGGTGAGAAGAATAAGAAGCCAGAAAGAGCAACTCTTCTCAGAAACCACTGAGCCCTCCTTCCCAAGTTACCTTCAACCACACTGCTCCATTTGCCTCTTTTATGAGTTAGAATTAAAGGACACGCTCATTTTTTCCCCAGTGAATGGTGTGACAGCCTTGTTGGAGACCAACTTTCACCCTCAATGTGGGCTTCTCACACTGGGGTGCCAGATCCCACGAAGGGTTAGGAAATAGAGGCGGGGAGATTGGTTCTATCCACCCAGGCACTGGGAAAAGAGATTTTATTAGCGTGCCTCAGCCCCTCCTAATATCCAAGTAAACTTTCTCTTTTTTACTATTGCCCTCTGTCTGTAACTGCTTTGGGCTGAGTTTTTGAGGTGGTGGAATGCTGAAACGTCATTGTTCTGGATTTAATTGGGTCCTTTTTGCTGAGAAGACAAACACCAACACTCTGAGCCTCTTCTTTAGTGAGACTCGGGCCCCTTTAGCCCTTTGAGGTGAAGAAGAAAGAAAATCTGAAATCAGGACGTCAAGCTAGGGTTTTGAGGTGAGGGATTCAATTTAAGGAGAAGACTAGTCTGAGAACCAAGAAAGTCACATCGTTTCCCATCCCTCCCCACTTTTATTGGCTCCTTGTGACCCATAGTGGTGTGTCTGTTCTGATAATATCTCAGTTGCTTTGATGGGGCCACAGCAGCCCAGGGAATTAATTGCCAGACAAGGTCTGGGCTGAGGAACTTGGGTGATAGTTATCTCTTTGTTTTTGAGCCCTACACAACCCTTGTAATCATCTCTCTCCCAATCCTAAGGCTCACTCATGGGGAAAGTGGGAACAGAGAAGCCCCAGAGGAAGGGGTATGGGTATGCCACGTGGGACTTGAGAAAGTTGAATTCAGTTATGCGGGACCTTGTTCAGCCTCTAAGGACCACATTTGAGAAGCTATAACAAGAGTCTCTGGGCATGCTGGGAAGCCAGTACAGGGAGAAGACTGCTTCTCTACACCTGCACACATGTACAGAGAAAGTTCTACAGTGATGTGAACCCCATACGGGCTAGGTGGAATGTGTAGGCTGGTCACCTAGGATCATTTCAGTGCTGCACCACAGGTCTCAGAGAGGCGGTTCAAGCTTGGTTCTGCCCTCTAAAGATCCTCATTTCCCCCAGCCCCTGGCCCTGAACACCGGAATACCTCTGAACACACAGAATTACATATATGTGCCCAAGGATGGTATGGTAGAAGTCAGAAGCCTGGGCTGGATATAGTAACCAGCATGGAACCAACTTCCCACTCTTCCCTCCCACCCCACCGTTCTCGAGTCAGCCCAGCTTGAAAACCATTTGTCCTCCCCACCCCACCCCCACCCCCACCCCTTAAGCCCTGAGCAGCTGTGGAGTTTCCTTCCTTCTGCCTTTCTGGAAAACCCAAACCCTAGAGCTGCCTCCAGGGATGGTGGTAGCCAGGCTTTCTGTGATCTTCAGTGTGGTGTTGGCCCAGATTGAGTTGTCAGTGGGTTGGAGAGACATGGAAGGTCTAAAAGGCCAGAATCTTATCTGATCTAATCCCCCTTTCCTGCTGTTCCAAGCTCAAACTTCAAACTCCTTAGGGCTCCCTTGCTCAGAAATTAGAGAGAAATCTCTTGTCTAGTAAATACTGCTTTAAAATGTCAACTTTCTGGCTGGAAAACACAGGGTGTGTGTGTGTGTGTGTGTGTGTGTGTGTGTGTGTGTGTTTGTGTGTAGGGAGTAATAAGGGTCAGGTCTTTCATTTTATGTTGTGTCTCTCTCCATCCCCTGGTGGAGGATGGGAGCATGGGCTGAGGTTTTATTGAGGGTGCTTTTCCTGTTGGGAGTAAAGACAGGGTCATAAACGCCTACAGGAGGGTGTTTTGATCTGGTGACTTCTCCGGAAGTAACATCTGAGGTTTTGCTTTGTAAATCACTTTCCCCCAAAGCTGGCTTGGTAGATTGGATTGCACTTCCCCAAGCCCACCTGAGGCCCTTCCTTGCCTCCCTTCCCCAGTAACTAAGGGTGGGGGAGGGGGGAGAGGCGGGGGGGGGGGGGGAAGAGCATCTAGAGTCTTTAAAATCCTCTGCCTCCAAATTTCTTTTTAAAAAGGCTGAACACCGGAATTTTTTCCCTTCAAAGTTTTCCCCTTAAAAAAAATCATGCAACTTTTCGTTTCATTTTGCCCATGCAGTCCTGGTCCCCCAGCCCCTCAATCACAAAGGAACTAACATTGAAGGCAAATAGCTTCAGGGCCTGGCTGTATCAGGACTCTTCTGTTCTTGGGCTGATCTCTCCCTGTCAGTCTTTCCCCAAGCCCCAAAACCCCTTTGACAAGGTAGAACTTCAGATGTTTAAGAGAAAGAGTTCAAGGGAGCTAGGAAAAAGAAGAGATGGGAGGCAGGCATGGGGGATCCCAACGAATACAGCATGAATAGACAAAACTCTGCAGTCTGTGGCTGGGTTTTTTGTAGTTAAGATGGGTGCAAGGGGGTGTGTGTGTGTGTGTGTGTGTACCCCCAGCCTTCTCACATTTCTGTCTACCAAATGAAATATTTTACCTAAATAGCTTCATTTTCTAATGATAATGAGTCTTCCCCTCCTAAGGACCCCCCACCCCTCCCTGGCAAGTCCCTCCCTTGAGCCTTGGAGCTGAAGGAAAAAGAAGTTAAGAGCTCTCTAACTCAGACTTAGTTCAGGCCAGATCAGGCCAGGAGGCTTTCAGGCCCAGGCATCAGGGCTTATACTCATTGTCAGTAGAATGCCCCTATATGCTAGAAATATGTCATAGATTTTATGAGCTCCTGGGCCCTCTTAGTACTTGCGAAGGCTCCAGTCCACCATCATTTCTTTTTCAGAGAAGACTGGGCTGGGATATCCCAAACCCGCAAGCACTAGAGATTCCTCTTCATTCCTAGGACTCCATGCAAATAATCTTCACAGAGAGCTGAGCACTCCTATAGTTATGTATGTGAAAATGTATTTATCGATGGTTCTATGTCTATATCAGGATGTATATTTTATACTCCTTTCTGCTCCACATTTAAATGCAGATTTATAGGTCTTTAGATTTATAGATCTATAGTGAACATAACAGTCCTTGGTCGAATTCCCGTGTGCACTTTACCAATCTTTCTATAGTGGTTAGATGTATATGCTAGGATGTATTGGTACAGCTCTCTCAAAACACCTAGTTGAATATTTGGGAATTTTTCTTCTTAGTTGGAAAGAACTATGTGTGTGTTCAATGTCTGTTTTGAAAATTTTATCTAGATTTCTGCGAGGGTCCTAAGCCATAAAATAGCTACATATTTAGATATTTTTAGTCTTTGTATTTTTGCTGAAAAACTTACGTGTTTGAACGTACGTTTAGAGATGATGGCTCCATAATGCATGTATCTGTGTATAGGGGCATAGATCTCCCTTCTAGGAGGACTTAAAGTTACTGCATCTCTCTGTCTCCCTAAGATATCAGGTGAATGGGAGTAGGGAACAAATATATTTTGGATATTTGGCTTATTAAAGCAAGTAATTCTGTCTCGATTTCTAAGGCCATCTCCAAATCTAGTCCCACTGAGTTATCTGTCCCCTGAAAACCTACTCTAGGGGTCACAGCCTGCCCCCAGGCTGCCTCTGTGACCCGAGATCCAAGCCGAGGCTTCCTGCCTCTCAAGGTAGCCACTAAAAAGAAGGGAGAGAGAAGCCCGACTCCTCTTGGCTCTCCAGGGTGAGAGGTTGGCAGGGGCTTATAGGTTTCCCTACACCTCCAACTGGGTCTTTGAAATGTGGGAGGAAAGGGGTTCAAGTCCCCAGCTGTTTTTGCAGAGTGCCCAAATGATGCCAGGGTTACTGCCCAACCCATAGGTTCCTCCGTTCCAGTCGTTCTTGGTGCCCAGGCCCCAATTAAGTGGCCGCCTTGCTCCCAGCAGCCCCGCTCTTATCGGCTGGGATTGATGCCTCAGCGGCTCCTGTATATCATTTCCAAGATTTTTTCTGTCCAACTCCTCGGCTCCTTTGGCTTCCGCGGCTTTGACTAATGATTGCTACAGATGCCAACGTCTCCAGAATCCTAATAGCCAAGCAGGCGGACTCTTATTTGCCCTCAAACATTGCTATGGGAGAAGGGGCCTGGGGGGGCCAGTATAGGGGCATCGTAGGTTAGGGTACAGGGTGAAGGTTGTGACCAACTCAAGTTTCACTGAACTTCTTCCCAGTCAGAAAGACATTCCCAATCTCCTTCTCTCCTTGAGAGAAAAAATGTGTGTGTGTGTGTGTGTGTGTGTGTGATCATAAAATACTGCTAATAGTAACTCATTGCTGCCTCGTTAGAAAATATCAAAGAATGAACACAACGTGAGAGAATAAGCAGAGCAATGTTTATTTGTTGCAAATAAATGAGATATTAAGCGGAAAACCAGCAGTTTGGGGAGGAAAAACGAGAAAGGGAAAGAAGTCAGCCACGGTGGGAGAAGGGGCTCATTTTCCTCATTTCTTGTCTTCTCTTTTCTCTCCCCACCCTAATCTACTCTTTCATCAATTTCTCCCCTCTTTCCCTTCCTTCGCCTCACCTTCAATCCGTCGGGTGGAGGGGGCTGAACAGCGTGTTCCCGGGGCGGAGGTGCGCGCAGCCACCCCAAGCTGCTGCCGGGTGCTCGCTGGGGCTGCCAGGGCGAGGGGGCCTCTGGGCTGTGGAGCAAAAGTCAAACCTACCGCCTGCTGCGGGGTAGGGGCCGCAGCGGGGACCGCCAGCCTTGGGGTCCCTCTCGCGCTGACTCGCGTAAAGTTGTGGCCGAATTCGCGTCTCGCGTGGTGCTTCTCGCCAGCCAGCGCAGGGCCCAGGTATTTGGGGCGAAGGGGCTGGAGCTCCCCTCAAGCCAGGAGCCAGGCGTCGCGCTTCCTCCGGGCTCAATCAGACCTTCCAACACACACCTCATTCGGGGGAGGAGAAAAGCGCAGGACCGCAGAGAGCCCAGCTCCGAGGCCAGGCCTGAAGGGATAACCCACACAGAGAACGTTTTCCTATCAGAGAAAAATGGAGCACAAAATAATTCAGAAAGCGAATGGGCAGGACCACAGTCTGAGAGTCCCGCGCCGCGGGGCCGCTGCAGAGCCGGTCGCCCGAGCACCGCGGCAGGACCATTTCGTTGGAGTGTAGGGCAAGGCCGCAGCCCGCCCCGGATCCAGGCCGCGCGGTGCGCGCCGGCCACTCAACGGGCCGCCCCTAAATTACAGCCCGCCTGGAGGACTCGGAAATACAAAAAGGGAGCCGAAAGATTTAAACAGTCGGAGGCAGAGGCGTCCCGAGGCGGCCAAAGCGGAAATCAATCACGTAATTAAAACAGGGAGGGGCCGAGGCCCGAGGCTGGGGGTCCTGGGTTCGGAGGAGGCGGCCAAGGTGCGGGCCGAGGCTGGCGAGCAGCTTGGGGACGTGGCTCGCCCGCCAGGACCAGAGCGCACGGAGGGACTGCGGGGAAGTTTATAGCAGATCGCCATTGATTCCCGCTTGGCTGGGAAGAGCCGACTCTGGTGCCCTCTCCCAGGCCAGATCCTGAAGCCGCCGCTGGCCCCTTCTCCGACTTTTGCATTTTTGTGGTGTTGAGACGCGCAGTTGCAGTCGAAGGCCGCTCCCCAGATCCCAGTGGTGCCACGATTTTGCCAAGGCAAGTTTGCGAACCCAAATGGCATCAAATGCTGCCTCTGGGTTTGAGGGGATGGAGGGAGGTGGCACCCCAGTTTCAGGCCCTTAGAAATATTTCTCGGCCTTAATTCCCCTAATCCAGGATTCAAGGCATGCCTGGAAAGACTCCGATCTATGGGCCGAGGCTTGGAGGGGTGCCCGAGGTGGATGGGCTTAATAAAGGGAGAGCTTGGGGCTGAACAAACTGGACTTCTTTGGGCAGGAAAGGAGAAAGAACAGTTCCTGGAAGAGAAAAAAGGCACCCGAGGAGCTATGTTTTGTGAGGGGAAGATGTTCTTATTATTGAGGTTAATCATGGTAAAGATCTGGTATGGCTGGGTCAGCCCAAGAGACCGCGCTCTCCAAAGTGCTTTTTCACAGAGGCTTCTCTGGAGGAGTCAAGGGTTCCCCAACTTGACTGTGGTTGGGAAAAATAAACTAAAGACCTCCAATCCCTTCTTCTGCCTTTTCCTCTCCCTCCCTTAGAAACTCCAGAAAAAAAGGGAAACCTTATTAAACCTCCATCACCCCGCTTCATTTTCCTCCGCTCTCTCCAGTTTACTGAAATGCACTGTCTTTGGGAAATGAGCTTTTCTGGAGTACCCTTCTTGTGAAGCAACAGAGGTGACCCGACCAAGTCCCCATGAATGCAGACCCTGGAGAGCACCCAGGATTCCCTTGCCACTGTAGAATTCTCTCTCTATTCCTAGCCTTTCCCAGTCTCTGCCTTCTTTGGTCTTGGGTGCCTAACCTCATGGGTCTCTGGCAGTTCAGAGGCCAAGAACAGATTAGGGGACTTTGAGATACCCTCATCAACTCTTAAAAGTGTTTCCAGCTTCCTGTCATCTCTTTAATACTGGGAGTACTAGGCCAGGGAGCCTTCCATAAACTAACCTAAGGCCAGCCTGATTTCTAGATCTTTTCAAGGCACATTTTGGTTCCTTTAAAAATAAAAGTCCTCCTCCCCAGCAAGAAAGTTCAGGTTACAAACCTGCAACAGAGCAAGGTTCCTGCCTCCACGCATCAGAATTCTCAACAACAACAATTTTCGTAATAAGAATTAAAGCTTGCATCAAAGAGCAAGGGACACCCCAAACCAAGTTTTAAAGGGGATATAATCCAGCAGTCTCTAGTGGGATGGAGGGCCAATGAGGCTGGGATGAGGGAGGAAGGTGGTGGGGAACCCAACCTCTAACTAACAATTTCTCCAGCATAAAAATGAAACATCAAATTCGTTAGCCCAGGGCCTTCATTTTTCCCCTTCCACATTATAACTAGTTATTGAACTCGCTGGAAGATCTAAAGGCCATTTGCGAAGAGACAAATTTCAATGGAGTTTCCCCATCAATAACCCCATGGCAGTGACCTATTGGAACAAGTCAAACACCCGAGGTGAAATGCAGGTCACTCTGTCTAACCAATATTAAAATGCGGCCACTTTTTAAAAAGCCACTTTAAACGAGATTTGAGGAAAATTGAATTCCAAGGAAGGCAAGGCAAGGCGGGGGAAATCCATGAGAGAACCTTGCCTATGGTCTCCGAACAAACAAGAGAAATTCATCTTTAATATTTTAAAGGGGGGCAAATTAACATTCCAGGATTGCTTTTTTTTTTTTTTTTTTTTTTTTTTTGAGACTATATGTGATTCCAGGAGAAAAAAAGGTTGATTATTTTCTGGTGACACATCCGAGTTATTAAAATCATTTTAGACCAATTCATTACTTTTACTGACAAGAGATTTAAGAAAAAAATCAATTAAGTATTTGCATATTCTTTTGCATACATTAGCCCTGGCTGTTGGCATTAGAAAGGGACACACACACACACACACACACACACACACAAAGGGATATGAGCCTCGATTTAGTTTGGGGTTTTCGCATTGCCCAGAGGAAAAAAAAATCAAAGTGAAATGAATTGCCTGATTGCGTACCATCTAAAAGTCAATTTATACCAGTGAAAGGAAACAAACATGTTGCAAGTTTGAATCCCTAAAACAACAACAACAACACTCACACACACACAAACCCTGCATTTCGAAGACGAGGAGAAGGAATGACCCTCATTTTCCTTCCCTTTGCTCTCCAAATCCTGAATTGGTTCTCCCATTTATATTTCTCCCTTGGAAAAACCAGAGAGGGGTGAGATTTTAATGCAGCAGAGAATCTGTGGAGCCGCTGAGCTCTCTCAGCCGGCAGCTTGTTACTGGGGAGGGGAGGAATATGGGTTATCCAACGGTCAGTATGGTAATCCAGGCACAATAAGGCCTCACACACAATGAACACATATTTTTCTTCAGCGATGTCAGAAGGGAAGCGCTTTGTACTGAAACATGTTTCCGAAAGAAAAACCAAATCGAGATTTAGAAAGGAGATGGGCTGGAGGGATGATGTGCAGACAGCATTTGGATGCTGGCAAAAGGTAGTCAGAAAAAAATAAAAATAAATAAAACTGGGGCAAAGCAAGGTAGAGGGCAGGGCAGAGGTGTGAGTCCCTGGGCTAGCAAGGCGGGAGGCGGGAGGGTGAAGCACAAAAGAAGACAGGACCAGATACAAGGATTCATCACAGATGAGAGCTGCTTTAGTACCCCCACCCCCTCCCAATTAAGCCATTGCGAAGTGCAGAAGCCCTTCGAAAGGACTTTGTTTCTGTGCTTGTAGTAATACGCAGGTGAAAATGTTTTTATGTATGTGTGTGGTATTTTACCCATGTGATAGGCGACTTCCTTGCTGTTAAGCTATAGGAGCCCAAAGGGAGTGGCTGTTGTTTTGTAAATGATGTAGATGAGTGTGGGCACATTTGGGGGAATCTTGGAGATTTCACTTTCTGGATGTGCATGTTGATTGAATTAGCTGCACAAACCTGGAATGAGAACTCTACATATTTATAGCTGCATAAAGAGGCATTTAATATATTAATCAATATTAATAGTGTGCATGCATCTATGCTCATCATAATAACCAAAGACAGATCTGACATTCAGTTGGAGGCATCTGAACCCTCTGTGTCTACTACTTATACTGACCCAAAGTCAGTCTCCTTGACCCACCTGCAGAAGCTCAGAAACCTGTCAGGGGTGGGGTGTGACAGGCAACATATTGGAGAGGACTCTTTAACAAGTCCAGGAGGGTAAAGATTGAAAAAAAGAGGTTTAGGGTCGGGGCAGGGGTGGTAGAAGGTGAGTGTGAGGGTTTCGAGGAGGGAGAGCCAGGCCGACAGCTTGCCTTTCCAGGTGTAGCAGCTGTATCCAGGTACAGGCCTAGAAGGGGACTGGGAGTGGGGCCTGGGAGGTTTCCTCCCTCTTCGTCAACCCTCTCCAAACCCTCCCAAAGTTCTCTGAGTTTTAGACTTCCCCATGGAGCCGTCTGGGACTACAGTTCAGACGTAGTGACTGGGGATTCAGCACTGGTTTCCCTTTGCCCTCTTCCAGCAACTTATAATGAACCCACCCCCACCACCAATGATTGAAATGAGAAAACCCTCACACAACCCAATCCGCTATTCACCAAGTGGCAGCCTCCCTCCACCCCCTCACTCAAACTCTCAAGTTCCTCTTCCAACTAAACCAGCCCATCCTCACACCCAGAGGGTTCCGGACAAGAGTGGGCAAGGGTTCTCATCCAACTCTGAGAATTTGGCAATCTCCATAAGAGGTGGTCAGCCTCGGGGGAACTCCTGTTCCTTCACCTGGCCTGGTGACAGGCGGGGTAGGCACTGTCCTCTTGGAGAGAGTACTCAGGGACCCCTGTGCAGCAGCTCCTCCGGAGCTAAGCCCTGGCCCTGCAGAGCCTGGGATGGGAGTGGGGGTGTAAGCATTGGAAGAGGGAAGGCAGCCAGGGCCCAGGAGGGAATCCGCATCCTTTGGGCATGGCCTGTGGTCCAGCTTCCCTCTCATTCCAGCCCTCTGGGGAAGCCCTAATTTGGAAGTGGGGACCCTCTCCAACATCCCAAAGGTGATGAGAAAAGGATGGGAATCTCTTGTCTTCGGTCTCCCTCTCACAAGAGCTTTATTATTTTTTTCCCTTTCCCCTCCTCATTCCCTTAATTGCAGATGTTCTAATTAAACCCTCAAATAGTTGTTATGCCTTTTTAAAAGGTACTTATTCAAGTGTCAACCAGGCTGGGCTGGGAGGAGGCAGCGTAGGGCGGCGAATTAAAGGTAGATTGACTAATCACGGCGACGATCATAATAATAAAATCAGAGGGAAAAAAAATCACATTACGACTTTTCGTGGAAAGGAGGGAGCAGGCAGCCAGCGGCCGCCAGCCCCGCGCCGCCGCCGACACAAAGAGTGCGGGCGATTCCGCGAGACTGATTTATGACGTTTTACAGCCCTATAAAAGCTGTAGCGACGAGGCAAGCGCTCCTACCACCGCTGGCAGATTTAGTCTAATAAATAAAACATAAACAGTTAACTTTATGTGTCACTTTTATTGTTATCAAGTAAAATATAGCCGAGCCCCGGCAAGCTATGATTTTAAACTATAATTGTTATCAAGTACAACAAGGGGACCCGGTTCCCTCCCTGGGCTCTCCCCTCCGCTACCCCCCCAACTCTGAGTTATGGGCGATCAGTTAATTGGAATCGGTGGCATGACAGGGCCACCCCTAGCTGGTGGTGGGGGGGGGTAGGAAAACAGCTCTTCCTGGCCCCCTCCCTCCTCTATGGCCCTGCCACCCCCCTCCATCAGAGTATTACTGTAAGTGGGTGGCAGAGAGAGGGGAGGGGGTGTGAACCGGCTGGAGACCCCCAAGGCTGGCCCTGCTTCCCCAGCTTGGTGAGTTTAGCCTTCCGTTTTTGGAAAGCAGCCTGGAGCTCGCCCTTAGGAATTCGTGTTTACATGTAAACACACGTGTTACATGGATACAGCTCCTAGCCAGAAGTAAGCAGGCTCTACTCACACAGGCCTCCCTCTTAGCCAGGTCTGCCCTCTGTGGGGATAGAGAAAAAATTCTCAGGGCCGTGGCTGGGCACCATCACAGGGCACTGATTCCCGGCAGAAAGCTCTCCTTGCCCCAGCTCCTTGGGAGCCAGCCTTGGAGATAATTGTCAGAAAACAGCAGGCCCGGCTGAATGGGGAGTGGAAACAGGAACCCTCAGTAGAAGAGACCCTCTGCTCTGGGGCTGGGGCAGGGAGGGTCAGTGGGTAGCAGGGGAGGGTGAGACTTCTGAACTCTGCTTTTGCCAACCACTTCCTGTCTCTCTTCAGCGGGGGCTCAACCCCCAGACCTCCAGAAATGACGTCAGAATCATTTGCATCCCGCTGCCTCTACCTGCCTGGTCCAGCTGGGACCCTGCCTCGCCGGCCCCATGGCCAGAGGGTTGGGTGAGTGTGTATGGGGAAGGGGGGCTGGACTCTGGTATCCTTGGATGGGGGGCACTCTAGGCTCTCCAGCCTCCTCGGCTCAGCCTGGGCCCCTCCCCATCCAACCTCCACTCCAGTCCTCATTCAACTTCCTCTTCCTGCGAAAGAGGGGCGCTGCCCGGTGACCTACACAGACTGAGACACGATCGCCATGAATGGAGACCTCTGGAAAAGCTCAGGAGCCGAGGCCCACCGGGCCCAGCAGAGGCCTGAGGGGAGACCCTGGGCGAGGGCTGAATCGCTGCCTCCCGACAGCCCCCCAATGCCCCGGCTTTGGAGGGGAGCCGGGAGCTTTCCATCTCCTTTTGCAGGGGAGGGCTGTCAATCTGACGGGATGTGCACTGGGGGCACCCCAGCCCCTGCCAGCTAACCCCACATCACCACCCACCCCCCAGCACCACCACCACTACACACACACAAAAAAATTGGATACATTTTGAATAAAGCGATTCGGTTCCTTATCCGGGGACTGGGTTGCTCCGTGTGATTGGCCGGCGGAGTCACATGGTGAAAGTAACTTTACAGGGTCGCTAGCTAGTAGGAGGGCTTTATGGAGCAGAAAAACGACAAAGCGAGAAAAATTATTTTCCACTCCAGAAATTAATGATCATGAGCTCGTATTTGATGGACTCTAACTACATCGATCCGAAATTTCCTCCATGCGAAGAATATTCGCAAAATAGCTACATCCCTGAGCACAGTCCGGAATATTACGGCCGGACCAGGGAATCGGGATTCCAGCATCACCACCAGGAGCTGTACCCACCACCGCCTCCGCGCCCTAGCTACCCTGAGCGCCAGTATAGCTGCACCAGTCTCCAGGGGCCGGGCAATTCGCGAGGCCACGGGCCGGCCCAGGCGGGCCACCACCACCCCGAGAAATCACAGTCGCTCTGCGAGCCGGCGCCTCTCTCAGGCGCCTCCGCCTCCCCGTCCCCAGCCCCGCCAGCCTGCAGCCAGCCAGCCCCCGACCATCCCTCCAGCGCCGCCAGCAAGCAACCCATAGTCTACCCATGGATGAAAAAAATTCACGTTAGCACGGGTAGGCAACTTTGCTTTTTGCTTCCCCCTCCCTCCCTTCTTCCCCAGCGCTCCCCACCCTCCTCGGCCCCCTCTGGCCCCGTCCTCCTTTCTCTCCTTCCCCCTCTCTCTCCAGGAGCGACTCTGGGTTAGCACAATTGAACTGGATTTACGAGCGAGAATGGGTAATTACATCCCCCATAAATTTTATGGCTTAGCTACTCTGGGCAGTCCGAGCCATGTGCTACGATCTGTTATGTATGTGTGAAAACTATGCTCGCTTTCTAAGGGCGCATAAATAATTCAGTGTCGTTACAATGAGGATTCCCCTCTTATTACACTACAAAGTCTTCAGCTTCCTTCAACTTCTTTATAACCCATTTAAGCTTGATGACTTTATTTCCACCACTCCCTCCTCCTGTTCCTCAGAGCTGAGGATGGGGTGAGGGTGGGGGGCGGGGAGCCTGCTGCCTCTGAACCCCACTATTTGCTTTTCCCCTTCCCCTCCCCCCCCAGTGAACCCCAATTATAACGGAGGGGAACCCAAGCGCTCGAGGACAGCCTACACTCGGCAGCAAGTCCTGGAATTAGAGAAAGAGTTTCATTACAACCGCTACCTGACCCGAAGGAGAAGGATCGAGATCGCCCACTCGCTGTGCCTCTCTGAGAGGCAGATCAAAATCTGGTTCCAAAACCGTCGCATGAAATGGAAGAAGGACCACCGACTCCCCAACACCAAAGTCAGGTCAGCGCCCCCGGCCGGCGCTGCGCCCAGCACCCTCTCAGCAGCCACCCCGGGCACTTCTGAAGACCACTCCCAGAGCGCCACGCCGCCGGAGCAGCAACGGGCAGAGGACATTACCAGGTTATAAAACATAACTCACACCCCTGCCCCCACCCCGTGCCCGCACCCTCCCCTCACACACAAATTGACTCTTATTTATAGAATTTAATATATATATATACATATATATTGGTTCTTTTCTCTCTTCCTCTCACCTTGTCCCTTGTCAGTTCCAAACAGACAAAACAGATAAACAAACAAGCCCCCTGCCCTCCTCTCCCTTCCACTGTTAAGGACCCTTTTAAGCATGTGATGTTGTCTTAGCATGGTACCTGCTGGGTGGTTTTTTTTTTTTTTAAGGCCATTTGGGGGGGTTATTTATTTTTTAAGAAAAAAAAAAGCTGCAAAAATTATATATTGCAAGGTGTGATGGTCTGGTTCGGGTGAATTTCAGGGGAAATGAGGAAAAGAAAAAAGGAAAGAGATTTTAAAGCCAATTCTCCTCCTTCTCCTCCTCCTCCTTCCCCTCTCTTTCCTTAGGCCTTTTGCATTGAAAATGCACCAGGGGAGGTTAGTGAGGGGGAAGTCATTTTAAGGAGAACAAAGCTATGAAGTTCTTTTGTATTATTGTGGGGGGGGGGAGGAGAGGGGGTGAAGACAGCAGACAAAGCTAAATGCATCTGGAGAGCCTCTCAGAGCTGTTCAGTTTGAGGAGCCAAAAGAAAAATCAAAATCAACTTTTCAGTTCAGAGAGGCAGTCTATAGGTAGCATCTCTCCCCACCCCCATCGTGGTTATTGTGTTTTTGGACTGAATTTACTTGATTATTGTAAAACTCGCAATAAAGAATTTTAGTGTCGATGTGAAATGCCCCGTGATCAATAATAAACCAGTGGATGTGAATTAGTTTTACGTCAATGTCTGATGGTTTCTTTTTATCCCCCTCCTCTCTCTGGCCTGGTAACATCCCATCTTCTCTATAGTTGCCTAAGTTTACTTTCAACAAACACACAAATCTCAGCTCTCCATCAGTCTTCCAATGTCCTTGGAAGAACCAGCAAGGGGGTTGGGGTATGGGAGCTTCAAAAGAGGGCATGTGGAGGATTTAAGGCTGATTTCTCCAGTTCCCTTTCTTCCCCCTGAGTCTGCAGAGTCCAGACTCCTCTGGGGGTACTTCAGTAGAGCTGAGGGTTGGGGGGATGTCTCACTTTTCTATAGTTAGGTACAGTTTCTTCTTCTTGCCTGTCCTCTCTCTTCCCTGCTCCCTCCTCTGTGCTGGGTAGGCCTGCCTAATTTGTAGACAAGAGGGCAAGTTTAGGGAGTGGGAAGGGGAAGAGTTTTCTCTCATCTTTTAGGGCTCTCTGGGGATGAGGGATTAAGGAAGACATCCCCTCAACATTTGAGTTCTTAAAAGAAGAAAGATTTTGAGCTGGTGATTCTGAACCATCCAAGTGACCTGTCAGGATGCCTTCTCTGTTTGTTTAGGCTTGGAAAAAAGGGTAAGGTGGAGGCCAGAGGCCTGGGAGGTGCCCTTGTTATGGGTAGGCCTCACAGGCTGATGCCTGGAGATAATAGAAGACCTTTACCTTTTTGTTCTCTAACTTTTATCATGGACCTGCCAGGTGTTGAGAAGAGACTCAGGGAGAATCCAGGACCAGGCTCTCTTCCTATAACCTCCCAGGTCCTGGCAGGGCCTGGGGATAGCCTGAACAAGCCTCTCCGGCTGTAAAGAAAGAAATTAATTAAACTAAATTGTTTCCTTGGGGGCTAAAAAAGAAACAAAATATCTTGCCTGGATTACCTGAATCATACATTCAAGCCAAAGGCTCCCCAATAATTGTGGTCCTGAGAATCAGGCCCTAGCAAGGCCTGCTTAATTTTTCACTTGTTTGTTAAGAGGTGGGAGGAGGGCTGTTGGTGAGCTTCTTCTCTGGCAATTTATCCATATTTCAGGAATAAAGGCAATTAGAAGTAGAAGAGAGGGAGAAAGAGGTCCAGGGTATGCAGGGAAGCCAGGGATACCCCTTCCCTCGATCCCCAGACTCTGGAGTGAAAGACAACAGCAGGACTAAGTTGTGAGAATCACTTTGGTGTGCTTTAAATTTATTTCCTTTTGAACCACTTGGAGTGTGTGTGTGTTTGTGTGTGTCTGTTTGTGTGTGTGTGTGTCCCCACGTGTGTGTGTGTATTGGGGGAATCTCTTAGCCCTTTTGGTCTACTTTTCCTCCCTTAATGGTACCCTGGAGACAACGAAACAGGCTGCTACAGTGTTAGGAAGCAGGCCAACAATTATCACGAGTTATTTTATGTCATCAAGTGAATTAGGGGCCACATCTGACTGCAGCCCCTATTGTCTTGAGGCAATTGCCCTTGGAACAGGAAAAGGGGGTTCTAGCTGTGCTTGGGAAAAGGGAAGGAAGGTCTAAGGGCACCAGGGTGTCTTTTCAAGCCTGTAAAGAAGCTAAGGTGGAAAGCAGGGAAGGGGGGTTCTTTCCCAAGTTGGCTCGTGTGGCTTTCAGGGAGTTTATCCCTCTCCTCCGAGAAATGGAAGAGATGAGAGTGAGGAAGCGGAAAATTGCTACCTTTTATTTCTTAAGTTTCTCCCTGAAATTGCTGAAGGGACACTCTTTAGTTCAGGAAAAGCGGCAAGAAAAGGGCTGGAACACTTATTTTATTTCCCCTTCTTTAGTCTCCTGTTTCTTCTCCTTCCTCTTCCCTCATATACGTAGTCATTCTCTGTGTGTCTCCTTCTTCCTTCCTGGTCTGAACAGGGGAAACATCCGAAATCCATAGTTCTTGACAAATGAAGCCAAACTGAAATCCCTTACGTTGGAGTTTGACGATTGTGGCCTCTGGCCTTCCCTCCAGTGGGTTCCATTTTCTCCCCTTTCCCCAAAGCTCTCCTTTGCCTTGGACCTGGTCACCCAGAATGGCAGGGCAGGGTTGAGGTGTGGGGGGGGGGCCACTCTGGGCAGAGGGTCCCAAGCTCCAGCAGTCTTGGTCCCTGCTGCTCTCTCTGCCTGATGCTGCAACAGCCTCATTGGGAAGCTGAGGGCCGGGCTTTTATTTAAGTTGGGTTAAGCAGTGGGGAAAGGCTGGGGGGAGGACACAGCCCAGGTTCACGGGAAGGACACAGCATTTTCTCTCCCATTGCCTTTCTATTCGGCAGCGCCTCTGCCCTCTCCCCCACCCCCATCTCTGACCCTCCCAAGCCAGCCCATGCTCGGCCCTGGTCTCCAGATAGGATGCCACTGCTTTTGTGGGACTGGAGATTTCTTGCCCAGAGTAATGGGAGAGGCAAGGCGCATGAATGCCTGTTAGCGCATTGTATCCCTCTCTCTTCAATGGCTAAGTAAAAAGAAGACGGGTGAAACGGCGACACCAATCTTACAGGGTTCCTTCTCTCCAACCGCCAGGAGATTCCCCACAGGCCAAAAATCCCTTTGACATGTAAGTAGTTAGCACTCGATCTGCTCTGGGGGTGAGGAGCACAAAATTATTAAACTCTATCTCTATTCGCCACTCAATTTTTGTCTCAACTCCCGGTCTTAGGGAGGGAAGGCGGGAAATCCAGTTGTGAGCAGAGGGGTTCTGCTTGGGGAAAAAGACATTTCTGTGCCGGATCCGTGTACCTGGGAAGTAAAGAAATTTGGCTCAAAAAACAGAGAAAGAGTCTGAAAAAGTGGGACTGAGGGCAAAGGACTAGGACCCTTCGCTTTTCCGAGGGTCTCTTGCAGCTGTTTGTGCGAAGTTTCCTACAAAGTTTTCTCTGCAATCTGTGCTTCAGTTTTCTTTCTGCGTGGACTTGGCAGACTGAAATCCAGGGACAGCTTTCCACAGCTAGGAGTGTGAGAGTGTGTGTGTGTGTGTGTGTGTGTGTGTGTGTGTGTGTGTGTGTTGGGGGGAGTGGTACGGAAATTAAAACAATTAGAAGGTTTGCTGGGAGCTTGGAGCCAGGGTGCCCTTCTGTGCTTTTCTAGGATTAGGGAGACTAATTCTGAAAGGGGCCCTTAAGATCAAGGGTGCTATGGCGGAGAGGAGCAGTGCACTGGGCAACCGTACCATCTTTTTCTCTGCCTTTTGCCCATCCTAGGGGAGCCTACTAGTGCACTCACAAAAGCAGCGCTCCGGGTTTTCCACAGCTTCTATCTGGCACCGCACCTATGGAGAGCTAATTTTAATTTAAATGTTCCCCTTCCGAGAGACCCCTCTCAGGCTTGGAACAAGAGATGGAAGATCCTGAACACCAGAACTCCAGTGGCCACCAGAGCACAGGGAATATTTATTACCTCTCTGGATGTCATTACCTAAGAATACAATTTTATGAACTTCCTAATCTGTTAGCTTGATTTATCTGGATGGGCAGGAGCCCAAAATAAACATTTGGGGGATTTGGTGGGGAAAAAAAAGTCTTTGCCTCTTACCAATCTTTTTGATAGAGCTGACATCCCCTCTCAGCCTGCTTTTTCTGCATTTTGATTTTTCTCCTGCAGCATGTGGCTGCTCCAGGTTTTGGAGTTTTAGCTGCCTCATGAGAATTAAAAATGGGGAGGGGGGTGAACTCTGAGCCAGAAGCCTGAGAGGAGCCCTTGGACATTTTAAAACCTTCGCAGCTCAAGGAGCTCAGACCCCTTCTGAACTTGAGGAGCAGGCAGAAACTAAAGCGGATCAGGAGGTTTGCTCATCAGCCCTCCAAGGCCAGGAGCCCCGGGCTCTCCCTCCACTCCGTGGTGCTTTGCTTCTCTTCTCTCTGGTGCCACCTCTGTAGCTCTTTGAACCCAGGGCCAGTCCAGCAGAACCCACGTCCAGGCAGGCAGGGATAAGGGCTTCTGCAGCCCCGTCTTCTTGCCTTTCTGTGTCTGCCAGGCCTCAGTGGATAAATCAGGAGTAAGGGAAGACAAGGCTGGGTAGGGAATATCGCAGAGTATGTTTGAGGGTGAATAGGGTTACAGAGCCTAATAAAGATGAAGGGACTGTTTTAAATTTTTAGTCTGCATCCACAAATTTTCAGGTTCCTGAATAGGCAGCATCCTCTAGGGTCAGCCCCGCCAGCCTTCATGTGGTATGAGTGACACCAAAAAAGTGTCGCGTCTGCTCACTCCTTTCTGATTCCCTCTCTTCCCAGCATCAAAGATCGGAAGAGAAAAGTATACAGTATTTTAATTTCTAGGCAGAAAAAAGCCGGGAACCGAGTGTGCAGGAGGCACTGCTAGACAGCCAAATCCTAGGTTCTACTCGGGGCTCTGGCTTCCCGGGAGGCCTGGCTCCGGGAGAATGGGACAAAATGTGACTATCTTCATGGGGTGGGGGTGTCCCGGTTCCCCTTCTCGCAGAGGCCGGGGGTCTTGAGAATCGCGAAATGGGGCCAGGCCGGGCAAAGGCGAGGTTTCAGGGGCTGGCGGCAGCCCGGCTCCTCCTCCGGGTTCCACGCCGCGTCAGCCCTGGACGCGGTGTCGCCTTCAGCTGGGTCACGACCCCGGGCTTGGGAGGACAATAGGGCGCGGGGCGGGGAGCGCGGGCTGCGTGGCCGGCCGAGCGGGTTCACTGCGCAGTGAACTCCGCTCGGCCTGGGGAGTCTAGCCCTTTAGATCTCAGCCTCTCCTTTCTTCCCCCTTTCTCATCTTCCACTTTTTCGTGGAAAATCGAGGGGACTCTCAATCGCTGCTTGACCAATACCCTACTGCTACCACCTCCAAACGATAAGATTTCATGTGCTTTAGAAATGAAAGAGTAGTTTTCTCCGAGTTACCAGAGCAGGAAATGGGACCCTCTCAGGATCTTCGCGGGGCTGGAGAGGGGAGATCTAGTTATCAGTTAAAGCGTTCCCCCACCGACCCGGGACTCAGGAAGGCCCTGAAGGATCCCAGGCCACCAAACCAACAATCCCCTCCGCCAGAGGAATTCCAGGCCAAGAGTGTTCCCTTCTCGCCCAGTTGAAGGGAGAATTGCCCTCTTCGGTTCCCTGACCTTTGTCTCTGGATGTCAGGTTAGGCTGAGGGCTTTTGTAAAAGGGGAAACACTCCTTCTCAAATCCGGCGGGCAGGGACAGGGCTGGGCTGAGTCACTGGGACAAGTACTCCAAACTGGTCTGTTCTTACTGGGGCGATCTCTCCCCAACACAGTGATAGCCTGGCTCTTGTTTGAGCCTCTGCCGGGTTGGTGGTATCGTTGTGTTTATAACTTTGTACGTGTGGCGTCTTTCCATTCAGCTGGAATAGATTTTGGAAAATAAGATTACCGAATGGGGCTTGACTTTTAGCTGGAGGAACAAAAAGGCAGCTAGTTTAGAGAGAGGGAAAAACAGGGGAGGGAGGCGAGGAATATTCGCAAAGCACACTTGCTTGGGCCTCCCCACCTCATCCCCATCCTACCTGACTAGGCTCAGGTGTGATGGGGAGAGGTGGGCCTCCCAGCTGGAAACCTCCCCACACAGATTCAGTCTCTGATAATTCCAAACCTCTCCGGAATGTGGCTGTCTCCAGCTCTGTCTGCCTTTTCTTGGCCATCTCAGAGCCTCTGCCTAACATTTCTGCGGCTTTCTGAGTTCCGTATTTCCTCCTGTCCCGGCTCTTCTTCCCCTGCCATCCTGCAGTAATCCTCTGGGACAATCCCTAGACCTGGTTGCAATCCCTGGACTCCCTTCCAACTGTAAAAGCAGAGGAAGAACCAAAAGGGGGGGTGGGTGGCAGTCTGGGAGGGACAGCTGAGGTTCAAAAGTTCCTGGCTGAGCCTCCAGTCCAGGCCACCTCAGGGGCTGATCTGACCCCTCCAGAGTGCCCCCTGGGCCAGCAGCAAATAGAACCAAATTTTATAGCCTGGGGCAGATGTTGGCTCAGCCATCTCACCGAGATTCCCCTTCATCTCTCTTCCACTGAGGAGGCTCCAATCTCCGCTATACCTTTGTTCTCTTTCCTTTTCCCCCCTCCTCTCCCTCCTCTTCCTCTGTTTGATCCTGCCCACCCCCCAAATTGTTTCTTTAGATCTGAAAGCATCTGTTCCTGTCTGGCCCTCCCCCCACACCCTCCTCTTTTTCCCTCCCTCCACCTCAAGCAGTCAAAAAGCCCCCAAATGGAGGGCCTCTGGCCTCTGACCTAGTCTGATACACCAACATCCAGATACCTTTGAGGCCGAACCTTTAGGCCCCTCCCCAGTTACTTTTCTTTCATTCTACCAGCTGGAGAGGGTCCTGGGATTGAACAATTCGAGTCTTGGCCCCTAGGGACCCGTCTCTTCTCTGTCTGGGACAATTATCCGTTTTTCATGTAAAAGCCAGGAGTCCAAGGTTGAAGAGTCTGGAGTGTTTAGCTGACTGCCCCAGTCCTCTGTTGGGCTTTTGGGGGCTCTAGATTTTGAGCATATCCATATTCTGACCATAGACAGGAGGTGTGCTTTTCTAACCTCCACCTGGCCATTTCTTTTATCACACCCTCTGACCCTTCTCTTAATTCCAAAGTCATTTGCTGAGCAATAAGAAAGCCCCTCCAAGCCCTCCCAGAATTCAGTAATCTAAAGCAGGAAGATCAAGGCAGTTTCCATACTGTGCACACTGCAGGGCCTCTTTTCTCTGTTTTTCAAAAAATAAAAAAGAAACAAAAAGATGACTCCCTCACATCCTCCTTCCCTCCACTCATATGGAATATAGAGAGAGGGTTGTAAACTCAATCAAGGTAGACAGTAGCCTGTCTTCTCCCCCTTTTAGTCAATCCACTTGGGTCCAAGTTCAGATAATTCAGGCCCAAGGCCTTTGAACTCTGCTTGGTAGACCTGCCTCTAGCAAAAATCCACTTTATATCTCCAGGACATCAGACTGGAATAATCCCAAGGTCCTTATCCTGGTGCCCACAGTTGAAAACTGGTAGGTAAGAATAAACCTTCCTCATTCCCTTCCTGCCAGCTCCATCCTGAGATCGAGCCACTGCCTGGGATCCTGCCTCCTCTTCTATCCCGGAAGAGCAGCAGTTGGCCAAGAGCCTCAGATTCATGTTCCCAGTGGCTTTGCCACCCAGTTTCCATGATGATGAGAGGCAAATGAACTGCCTACCACTCCCTGCTCTCTCTTTCACACACACAGCATGCGCACACACACACACACACACACACACACACACACACACACACACAGGTTGTACAGACCTGGACCAGCCTAGGATGTTGTTGTTGACTCGGGGAACCTTACCTAAGGAAGGTACAGAGGGTAGGAGCCTGTATTTTGTGATAGCATCTTTGCTAATTAGCCAGGAAAGAAGACTGGATTGAATCCTTCTCTCCAGTCTATAATTTCACACATTTACCTAGAGGCATATCCTCAAAACATACATGGCACATATATTCGAGGGGCTCAACATAGTTATTTTTTACTTTTTCTGTTCACATGCGCCTGGGTAGGTGACTTTGCTGAAGGTGATGGTGAGAGAGAGAGTAGAGGTGACAAGTGACAGAAAATGATATCTCAACCACAGCATCTGTGAAGTGGGTTCTTTTACTTATCACTGACGTCACTGGTGCCAGAGTGTTTTGTTGTCCCCTCTTGCCCTTAAACTGCTCTACAAGGCCTGCTTCTTTGCTGAGACCATGTGGCCTAAGGTCTCACTCTTGATCCCATAACTTGGCTCCTTAGGCCTGGGGTGGCTAAAGAGGAATGAGGCAGGAGTCAGAAGACTCTCTGGAAGATCAGATCTCTCACTTAACACTCTCACTTCTATGTCAAGGTTAATCAAAACCACGAACATTTATCTAACACTCCAATCTATCCTATTCTGCCCATAGGATCTAGAAAACAACCACTCCACAATGGCAGCAACTGCCGAGTAACTGTCTCCCGGGGTTGTTAACTGCCTTACAGCGGTATTAGAGGATTAAATGGATTAATGCATGATGAGCACTTAGATTCTTGCTTGGAATAGAATAAGCTTTCAGTGAGTGCAATCTGTTATCATTAGTAACATCATCAGGCCTTTTCTTAAGTGCTTGCTATATACCAGGCACTGGACTAGATACATTGTCTCATTCAAGCCTTATAATAGCACTGTGAGGAAGTTATTATATTCCTATTTGACACAAAAGGAAGCTGAGTGAGCCTTGGGAGGATAAGGATGTGCTCCACTGGCAAAGCCCAGCTCCAGTCCGATTTGCCTGGCTCCAGACAAACCTATCCAATTCTCATGATAGGCAGGGAGCACTGGTGAGGACAGGGGGCTGTGTCAGCCTGAGGGCAAGCAGGACCTAGATTGGCTTGGGCTTTGCTACCTGACTTGGTCTCATCTACACGGATTCTTGTTCTCATCAACACCAGGCTCCAACCCAGTGGTTCTCAAACTTTTTGGTCTCAGGACTCTTCACACTCTTAAAAATTTATAGAGTTTTGGGCCGGGTGCAGTGGCTTACACCTGTAATCCCAGCACTTTCGGAGGCTGAGGCGGGTGGATCACATGAGGTCAGGAGTTCGAAACCAGCCTGTCCAACACGATGAAACCCCGTCTTTAAAAAAAAAAAAAATTATTAGAGTTTCAAGGAGTTTTTGTTTATTTCTATGGGTTATACCTATCAATATCTACCTTATTAAAAATTAAAACTAAAACCATTTTAAATAGTTTAAAAAGTAATAAATATTACAGGTTAAAATAACTTTTATGACAAAACTACATTTTCCCAAGCAAAAACAATTTAGTGTGAAGAATGTCATTATTACCCTTTTTTTTTTTTTTTTCTTTTGAAAGAGTCTGGCTCTGTTACCCAGGCTGGAGTGCAGTGGCACGATCTCAGCTCACTGCAACCTCTGCCTCTCGGATTCAAGCAATTCTCCAGCTTCAATCTCCCAAGTAGCTGGGATTACAGGTGTGTGCCACCGCACCCAGCTAATTTTTGTATTTTTAGTAGAGGTGGATTTTCACCATATTGTCCAAGCTGGTCTCAAACTCCTGGCCTCAAGTGATCTGCCCACCTCGATCTCCCAAAATGCTGGGATTACAGGTATGAGCCACTGTGCCTGGCCTATTTCACATTTTTGCAAATCTCTTTAATGTCTAGCTTAATAGAAGACGGATTCTCCTGTTTCTGCATTCAGCTTGTTTGGATGTGCTGTTTTGGTTGAAGTGTCTGAAGTACATTGCCTCAGATGCAGACATGTAACCGAGGAAGGAAGTACCTGCGGGGCTCCTCAGAGTGTCTCTGGGACCCCCAGGGACCTTAGACTGCAATTTAAGAACCACTGAGCTAACCAACTATGATAACCAGTAGAAGCCACTATAATAATATTATTGGACACCCTTTTAGCTCTTTAGTGGTGCTTCTGACTACAAAACCCATCATCATTTCACTGTTTCATGCTGTATTTGAATTGTGTTACCTTAGGTAAGTTACTCAATAGTTCTGTCTCGTAGATAGATAGATGATAGGTAGACACAGATAGACATGCTGTGGGTGTCATAGGTACATTATTCGTTATTTTTTAGCTTGAGTGTAAGAGTGAAATATAAATTTGTAGATAAAATAGCTTTCACATGTTTAGCATTGTTAGAGGTGGGCAGTTTGACTATTAATATCAATCTTTTTTTTTTTTTTCAGAAGGGAAAACTGAGCCAAAGAGGGTTGATGTGACTTGCTGAGGATGACACAATCAGCAACTGGTGGGCAGTAGGCCAGAACGCCTGTCCTCTGACTCCTAGACCTATGCTCACCCTCTCAGAATCCCTCTCTATACAGACATGCAGCATAACATGCATGTGGAGGGTGCGTGTGCCAGTCACAAACCATTTATGAGGCACATATAATGTTTGTACTTATCTGAATATATTTCTATCTGACAGAAAAAAATGTCTTGTACTCCTGCATGCAAGTTACAGCTTTGCTTGGTACAAGGCATCAGCCTGCCAGTGTTTTTCCTCCTCATCAAATTATCCATGTGTCTGTAGTTCTGAGCTGGATATGTTCATTGTTAGGGATATTCCTTCCTTCCAGGTCTCCTGCTGGCACATTCCCACTGAGAGCAGGTAGATTGCCCAGCTTGTCACATGAGCACACAGAACAGGCACACCTGCAGGTAACAGTCTCATCCCCTTCTTTTTCTTTTTCCTGTACCTCATTTCTCACTTGCCTTTTCAAAATTAGTGGTCTACAAGTGTACAACCAAAGAAAGCATTGTTGTATGAACTGAGGTATAGATGTCTCTCTGCAGATGCAAATGCAGAACCTTGAGTGCCCATAGACCTGTCTAGGTAAGCCCCATGTAAATGTATGAGCAACTGGAGTCTCAATTCTTTCATTAATCTGATAGGTATTTACTCACAAATTCTATATTTTATGGTTATATGAGGCTCATGTTTATTCAGGATCCAATGAGAAGAAGCCTCAGTGGGAAGTCAGTCTGACTGAATTTAGCCAGGCCTTCTGCTCCTAGTTGCCTTAAGCAAATCACTTACCCAGTGAGAGACTCCACTTCTTCATCCACATAATGGGGGGAAATAATGATAGTCTCAGCTACACCTCGGGATGAGGAGCCTGGTAGGGAAATAGTAGATGCCTGAGTATGATTCTCTCTTTCTTTTTTTCTTTTTCTTTCTTTCTTTCTTTTTCTTTCTTTCTTTCTTTCTTTTTCTTTCTTCCTTCCTTCCTTCCTTCTTTCCTTCCTTCCTTTCTTTTTATTGAGGGATGGAGTCTCACTATGTTGCTCAGGCTGGCCTTAAACTCCTGGGCTCAAGAAATCCTCTAGCCTCAGCCTCCTGAGTGAGTAGCTGGGACTGCAGGCACTGTGCCCAGCTTTAGGATTCTTTTCTTTTATGGAAAAGTCCAAACAAAATAGTAGAGAGAATAATATAATCAAACACTAATAATATAATCATCATTTCACTTCAACAATGATCAGCCCACAGCCAGTCTAATTTCATCTATTTCCAACCTAACAATACCTCTTACATTTTGGAGCAAATTCCAGACATATGTTTTTCTTTTCTTTCTTTCTTTCTTTTTTTTTTTTTTTTTTTTTTTTTTTGAGACAGAGTCTCACTCTGTAGCCCAGGCTGGAGTGCAATGGCTTGATCTCAGCTCGCTGCAACCTCTGCCTCCTGGGTCCCGGTTCAAGCAATTCTCCTGCCCCAGCCTCCCATGTAGCTGGGATTACAGGCATGCACCACCATGCCCAGCTAATTTTTGTATTTTTGGTAGAGACGGGGTTTCACCATGTTGGCCAGGCTGGTCTGGAACTCCTGACCTCGTGATCCACCTGCCTTGGCCTCCCAAAGTGCTGGGATTACAGGCGTGAGCCACCGCACCCGGCCAACATATCATTTCTTATGTAGTAAAGACTTCGGTGGATATCTTTAAAAATTAAAGTTTATTAATAACATAACCACAATATGATTATAATACCTACGTAAAATTTTGCAGCAAAATTCTTTAGTTTTTAAAAAGTAAGAGATCTAAGAAATGTCAAGCAGCTAACTCCCCTGTGTCTCATGCTCAGGGCTGATGAATGTCAATAAGAGAATGTGAGAATGGGGAGAAAAGGATGAACTTTCCTTTTTTATTTTTATTTTTTTATTTTTATTTATTTATTTATTTTTTGAGACAGAGTTTCGCTCTTTTTACCCAGGCTGGAGTGCAATGGCGTGATCTCGGCTCACCGCAACCTCCGCCTCCTGGGTTCAGGCAATTCTCCTGCCTCAGCCTCCTGAGTAGCTGGGATTACAGGCATGCGCCACCACGCCCAGCTAATTTTTTGTATTTTTAGTAGAGACGGGGTTTCACCATGTTGACCAGGATGGTCTCGATCTCTTGACCTCGTGATCCACCCGCCTCGGCCTCCCAAAGTGCTGGGATTACAGGCTTGAGCCACCGCGCCCGGCCCCCTTTTTTATTTTTATCTTAAAATCCCAGGCCACCCCCAGCTCCTCCCCTCTACTCATTAGGTCCATTAATAATAGGCTCGGAGGGGACCCTGGAGGTTGAATGTGGTGGAGGCAGCCAGAAGGCAGCCTCGGAAGACACTGCAGACCTCATCTTGGATGAAAATCAGAGTGAACCAGAAGGAATCTGAGCTGAGGGCCTGCCCAGCCATTCTCCAGCATCAGATTTCTTCCTCAGCTTGCCAGGCATTTGAAAGATGTCTGAAGTCTCTTTGGAGTTACTGAGCTCCAAGACATGCAGATACATGTAATAGCATCCTCATACAGAAACCCAAAAGGAGATTGCATGAAGACACAAGTAAACCTACCTGCCCATACACCAGCCATGTACAAACATATGCAAATACTCAGGGGCATATCAAATATACACGTACACATCAGCAAATGCGGGCATGCAGGAAAACAGAGATACAAACCCAAACACTCAAACATACATGAACACGCAAGGATACAAGCACGCAGGTTCTGGAACCAAATACAAAAACCCAGAGGTGGGAAAATACACTTTGAGACATTCTTAACTACTGACCAGTCAGCATGGCCAAGCTCCAAGTCTGGCGACTCCTTCCCTTACATACCATCAAATAGGCCAAATATGGCCAAAACGACAATCTGAGTCACATTCACACAAATGTATACCTGGGATAAGTCATCTCATGGCCTGTCCCCTGCTCTGGTGAGCACAAGTTCTCTAGCATTAGGAATGTGTCTCCCCAAAAGGCAGGAATAAGAGTGGTGTGGTGTGGTACTGTGCATAGGTGTGCCTGTGTCCGTGCAAAGACACATTTCTTCATTCTGCCAAGTCAACTTGGTGAAAAGGGAGAAGAACACTAGCCATGCACAGACTTCAAGTCACTGCAGGCTGACGAGGGAACATTGCTTTGCTTGCCCTGTGCCATAGCTGTAGGTTGAACTGATTTTTCCCCAAATTGATTGACTCACATGGGTGTTTTGGCATCTTATAGACATGACCTAAGGGTGCTTTCTCTGGGCCTGAATGAGGCTGTGTCAATTGTCTGGGGTTGATTCTTCTGAGGGAACTTACCAATTAAAAGAATAAAGGTGATGGAGCTGTCTGGATCGGGTTGTTGCCTGGGCGTTACATGGCCACCGAGTGATACTGAGTCAAAAAGGATGGGCAGAATCTTGACAGGTTTTTTTTTTTTTTTTTTTTTTTGAGATGGAGTTTCGCTCTTGTTACCCAGGCTGGAGTGCAATGGCGCGATCTCGGCTCACCGCAACCTCCGCCTCCTGGGTTCAAGCAATTCTCCTGCCTCAGCCTCCTAAGTAGCTGGGATTACAGGCACACGCCACCACCCCCAGCTAGTTTTTTGTATTTTTAGTAGAGAAGGGGTTTCACCATGTTGACCAGGATGGTCTTGATCTCTCGACCTCGTGATCCACCCGCCTCGGCCTCCCAAAGTGCTGGGATTACAGGCTTGAGCCACCGCGCCCGGCTAATCTTGACAGTTTTAAAACAAGATTCAGCAATAGATGGAGATAAGCCAGTGGGGCTATTTAGCATTGTATTCAGGAAAACCAGTCGACTGACTAAAATGTTCTTATTTCAACCAATTTTTGTGAGATGCAGCAGAAGCAACAGCATCGGAGAGTCAAGTTACCCGAGTGTTTGCACTGAAAGCTGGATCTACAGCAGGGAAGGGTTGTGTAAATGACTGTAGATTTGGAAGGATAAAATGTGAGTATGTATCAGGAACTTAAAACTATTATCATTGGCAAGAAAGCAAAAGTTGTATAGCGAATTAAGTCTTTTTCTTTATATGGAATCGCAGAATGTTAGATATTGAAGGGATCTTAGAGTTCATGTGGAAACTGAGGCTTGGAGACTTTTAAATGACTTGTCCAAGTCACACGGCAAGTAAATGGCTGAGACACATTTAGACACCTGAGTTTGCTCAGACTACCATAACAAGTACCACAGCATGGACGGCTTAAACAACATAAATTTATTTTCTCACAGTTCTGGAGCCTAGAAGTCCAAGATCAAGATGTTGACAGGGCTGGTTTCTTCCGAGGCCTCTCTCCTTGGCTTATAGATGGCTGTCATCTCCCTCTGCCTTGTCTTCTGTGTCCTAATCTTCTTTTTTGAGATGGAGTTTTGCTCTTGTTGCCCAGGCTAGAGTGCAATGACACAACCTTGGTTCACTGCAGCCTCCACCTCCCAGGTTCAAACGATTCTCCTGTCTCAGCCTCTCGACTAGCTGGGATTACAGGCATGTGCCACCATGCCCGGCTAATTTTTGTATTTTTTGTAGAGATGGCATTTCACCATGCTGGCCAGGCTGGTCTTGAACTCCTGACCTCAGGTGATCCACCCGCCTCAGCCTCCCAAAGCGCTTGGATTACAGGCGTGAGCCACTGCACCCTGCCTGCTAATCTCCTCTTATAAGGACACCAGTTATATTCAATTAGAGCCTACCCATATAATCTTGTTTTAACTTAATTACCTCTTTAAAGGTCCTGCCTCTGCAGTCACATTCTGAGTTACTGAGGGTTAGGACTTCAAGAAATGGAATTTGCAGAGACACAATTCAGCCCTTAACTGACCCCATGGCTCTGGACTCCTAGTCCACTGCCATTGCGCCCATGTCAGACTAAGTCATCTGGTGGCACCTATTCTTGAGTTGGCTCAGTTTTGTTTTGTTTCTTAGGGATGGGGAAGCTGTTTGGAGCCAATATGAGATTGAAAACTGTTTCCTGGAGCCAAGGCCTATTAGGAAACTGAGTGAGCGTGGGCTGGGAAATTCGGGATTAGGCTGACCACCAAGCACTGGGAAAAGGATGTTTCTAACCAGAATCTTGGAACTGAAAAGAACCCAGTGAGGTTAACTTGGCCGTCTCAGAAGGAGGAGGATTTACCTGGTATACTTAGGGAACCCAAGTGTCTCAGAGCTCCCACAGCTGATGCGTTCTTTCTTACGTGTGTGTGTTCAGATTCTTCAAGCCAAGCTGAAACCCCTGTCCCTTGCCTCCAGTCCTCAGAATTGGACAGTAAGATAAAACTCATCCAATAAGAGAAGTTTTCTCCTTTGAAGCTTGAAGAAGGCTTGACAGGATCTTAAGGAATTTTTTTTATTCAAGAGATCCTCTTTCTCTCCTCATCTGAGGCTGGAGGCAGGGAATTTAGAGGCAAAAAACTTCCCTTACCCGTTGTTGTCTGCCCTGAGACCTTCAGCCCCTTCTTTGGGCCCTGGCCAGCTCTAGAAAATGGATTGAGGTGAGTTAATATGCAATGTGGTACAGAAACAGGGAGAGTGGAGAGGCCATCTAATATCACAGAGATCACAGATGGCTCCAGCGGAATTACTGAGCAGGGTGTAGATGAGGCTTGTGCCAAAAAGTGGTCACAACTGGGAAGAAGAGCCCATCTTATTACCATGGTTGGTGACTCTCCCTGCCATGGAGAACAAGCTTGAGTTCTGGGGTTTTGGAGGGAGCAATTCCAAACATATCCAGCGGAAACACACAGAGCCAGAGTCAGCATAGTGCTGGGAAAAGTACTGGTTCAGGAATCAGAACACCTGGGTTCTGATCTCTGTCAGAGCCTCAGTTTCCCTTCCTTCACAATGAAATGTTTGATTAGGTTATCACTAAGATCCTTCCAGCCCTGAGGCTCTAAGCAAAAACTGAAGGGTGCTGGGGGGCGGGGAGAAGGAATACTCTTTGTAGCAAATCAAATGATGGACTATGTGTCTCTGTGAACCAAACCAGGCACAGAAAACTCTCCATCTTCATTCCAGAGTTGGTGGGGGGTGGGGGAGTAGGGGTGTTAGCTGTGGTGTCTCCTTATTTGACAACTCAACCTTTTCCACAGGGCCCCTGCAGACACACCATGGGGAGCTGTTTCCCTTAAGGACCCTGCCCTTGAGGGAAGAGAGGCAGAAACAAGATGGGGCGGGAAGTTGGAATGGGTGTCTGCATGATGCCAATAGCCAGGTGAAAAAGAGAAATCAGCCCACTATCTGCTTAGTTTCAAATAGAATAAAGGGATCCAATTTTGTAGCTTTCATCTGATGTAATGGATAATGAGATGCAGGATCAGCCTTTTGCAGTGATTCAGTTTAAAGCCCCTGGGAAGGATCTGTTTCCCCCTCCCCAATTATCCTGCCACAGAAATGCCTTAAGTTCCACCATTAAAGCACATGGTGTTAAGTACAGTCCTCTGCAGATCACATCCTTTAAAATACAAAAGCACCACTGGGATACTTCATCAAACAAGGATAGAGCCAGAAAAGTAGTGCTTAGGGGGGATGCTCAGGGAGATGAGGGGCTCTGAAGATTAATCTCTAGATGCTTCTCAGCTTTGCATTACCTGACCCTTGTGGGAAAGCTAGATTCTGCCTGAGGAAGTGGGAACTCAAGGACTCCCCTAGAAACCAGATGCCTGCAATTATGAGTGTATTTCTAGTCTTGGGAAATGAGTGGACTCTAAGTGGTGAGGGTAGTTATCACGCTGAAAACTCACAGAGGCTGCCAGTAAAACTGAGATCAGGGGGATGGAAATTCTGATAATATACATGCATTTGGGTCAGCCACTATAGAAGCCAGTGCAGAAGTGCCTCACGGAGCCCCCTGTATGTCCAGAGGATATAAAACTATTCCAGAAGGGGAAAAATCCATTTCATTTCTATGATTATCTGCTGTATATCTAACCCATAAGTCATGATTTGAAAGTATTAAAACCTAGCAGATAGGGAAACATACTGCCAGGGTTCAAATCTGGTTATGTGACCTTGGGCAGGTGACTTAACCTTTCTGAGAATACATTTCCTCATCAAATTCAGTATAAAGCAACTGGCATGTAGTAATCTTCTACAAATGGAAACTGTTATAGTTATGAGTACCGAGGGAGCTTCAGGACACCATTCATGAATTGGCACTAAGCCATACAATCAATGGCCATCATGGTCAGAGCAAATCAGAAGTCCAGACCCTGAAAAATGTATGCATAATCTTCTTACCTGAGTGAATCTTGTTTCTTCCCAACTTAATCTTACCTTTCAGGATCTGCCAGTAAAAGAAGCAGAAAGAGTCCTGTACCCCTCCTAGCAGCCTGGAAACTTTCCATTTGGGGCAAGGTTGGCCTTACCCACAGACAGGATGGGTGGCTGTCTTCATGACAGGATTTTTTTTTTTTTTTTTTTTTTTTTTGCGATGGAGTTTCGCTCTTGTTAGCCAGGCTGGAGTGCAATGGCACGATCTCGGCTCACCGCAACCTCCGCCTCCTGGGTTCAAGCAATTCTCCTGCCTCAGCCTCCTCAGTAGCTGGAATTACAGGCACACACCACCATGCCCAGCTAATTTTTTGTATTTTTAGTAGAGACGGGGTTTCACCTTGTTGACCAGGATGGTCTCGATCTCTCGACCTTGTGATCCACCCGCCTCGGCCTCCCAAAGTGCTGGGATTACAGGCTTGAGCCACCGCGCCCGGCCATGACAGGATTTAAGAAAAATCATAAATCACTCTCACCCAAATTTGTATTATGCCACCTGCCGTATGAGTCTAAAACTCCATTATTATAGATATTTCCCTCCATCTGGGCAATGGCTTCTGAAGACCCCTACCAAAAAGCACACAGTTGCCTGGGAGAATGTGCAGGTCAACACATTGGTGGAGGTTTCCTAACCTGCAATCTAGCTTCTTCTTTAATAAAGAAGAATGGCCTGGTACTCAGGACAAGTGAGTTTTGATAGGACTAGAGATCTTAAAGGCCCAGAGCACAGGCCTCTTCCTTTCAGGAGTCATACAGTAGGAATGTATGAGAAGCAGAAAGACACCAAATGGGCATGGGACCTACTAAGAATGTCAGCTGGGCCATCTGTGATTTAGGGAGCTAAGACATGGAGTCAATCCTGACTTTCAGTTCACCTTGACATTGACTCTACCTGGCTCTTGTACCTTCCAGTGCAGACTTGCTTCCTCCCAAGAGCAGTAATGTACTTGGGGAAGAGGTAGAGGGGCAATCCTAGTGTCTGGGTTGAGCAGCAATGCCCAGGATCTCAATGATTGAGACCAAGCAGCTCTGTCTCTGACCAACACTATCATGACAGCAGCCAAAAATCAGTAATAAGAGTGCGCTCTGCAGATCACTGGGACTCTAGAGGGTCTTTTAGTTGGTCCAAAAGTCCACCCAGAATTCATCATCCAAACACGTGACTGGTGTGTGTGTGTGTGTGTGTGTGTGTGTGTGTGTGTGTGTGTGTGTGGTTTTTGTTTGTTTGTTTGTTTGTTTGTTTTTTTGAGACGGAGTTTCGCTCTTGTTACCCATGCTGGAGTGCAATGGCGCGATCTTGGCTCACCGCAACCTCCGCCTCCTGGGTTCAGGCAATTCTCCTACCTCAGCCTCCTGAGTAGCTGGGATTACAGGCACGCGCCACCATGCCCAGCTAATGTTTTGTATTTTTAGTAGAGACGGGGTTTCACCATGTTGACCTGGATGGTCTCGATCTCTTGACCTCGTGATCCACCCGCCTCGGCCTCCCAAAGTGCTGGGATTACAGGCTTGAGCCACCGCACCCAGCCTGTATTTGTTTTTTTTTTTTTAATGTTGCCCAGGCTCACCTCGAACACATAGCTTCACCTCCTCAAGCACCAGGGAAACAGACCTGAACCACCGCAGCTCCCTGGTTTGTTTTAATTGTAATCTCTGAGAAGATATAAATATATACTTGAAAGTGCAAAGAAATGAATATTTGAAAAAGTATAACCATTATCATGGTTATTTACTAAGAAAAAAATGTGTGTGTGAATATTGAATATGTATTTATGTGTCTACAGACACACACAGTCACACCGCACACGAACATATTCTTCCCTCCCTCCCTCCTTTCCTTCTTTCCTTTCTTTCATTGCCAAAAGAGGCCAACGAGATGTGTGAGAACTGGCTTCTCTGACATCTGACCAGAACAGGCTGAGGGCCACCAGCGTGGATGCTACATCTGCGGGACTGGACACTTTCCTACCGATGTTTTTTGGCATCATGCCAGCACAAATTCTCTCTCTAATCCGCTCTCTACCTAAACCCTGTGTAGGCAGATTCTGCCCTAAAAAGAGCAGCCAGAGAAGTGAGAACCTGGTTCCTCCTACGCTACCCTAAATAGCGCTGTGATATCAGGGAAATCATATTAATACTTACAACAACTACAACCAAGTGGGTCTCTCTGGGCCTTAACTAAACTTTCCTCCTCTGAATGATGGGGAAACTTCCTTAATAAGGTTGGAAAACCTGGGAATGAGAGAGGAGAATTGGGAAGGGGGAGAATGTGTTAAGCAGGTGTAAAACACAGGAAGGGGTTCTGTAAACGCTCCATCTTGAGAGGGGGGCTTTGTGGATGGGAGGGAGAGAAGGAAATGAAGGGTGGTAATTAGCTTATTATTGTTTCCCCTGGGTGTTGTGAAAATTCCTTAGGAGACACTTGTAAAAAAGCAGAGGGAAGACAGTAAATACACATCTAATGATATGCTAAATAAATTATTATTGTTATTATTATGACTGTAATAGCAATTGCAACTTGCTTCCTGCTCCGAGTTTCCACTAAAGATGCGAACTGACCCCCTTACAGCCAGGCCTCTGCAGCTGCCAACAACCCCCAGCGCCCCCCTCCCCCACCCAGCGCCACCCGGAATCAGTCAAGTAATTGGGCAATATAGACTAGGCTTCAGTTAACAGCCATTCTCCTGGTTTCTGCAGAAGGAGAACCGAACAGCTCAACAGAAGCTCGCAAGGTCTCTGCCAGGTGCTTGCTCTAGCAAAGAAATGAAGAAAAGGAGCTCTGCCCAGAATCATGGGGATTAAACTTAGGGAATAACTTCTTGATATCCAAGCAAGGGAACTTAGGGAGGGCAAAAGCGAAGGCAGGCAATTAGGGAGACGTTGGGTCACAGAAACAAAGGGGAAATATACAAAATAGGGATACTCAATCTAGATAGCATAGGTTTCTAGGACTCCTGCAATTGTCAAGGGCACTTCTAGCATTTTGCTAGGAAGTGAGCCAATTGTTTTTGTCAGCTTCTCAAAGGGGTCTGGGACCCAGAAACAGCTAAGAGCCATTCCAGCCAAGGTAAAAGGGACCCAGGACTCTTTTGGCTGAGGACAAACCAATAGACCCTGGCCACTATTGTGATCTGCTATTTACAGCAACTGTAAGCAACCCCCTCCACCCCCCTACTTCTAGCCAGAGCCCAGGCACCTGCCCTGAGCCCTTCTTAGGCAAATATATGTAAATGTAGGACCATCAGTTTTCCCTCCCTGCATTTCTTTAGGGAAAGCAACAACTGTGCCTGCAGGCCATAGGTATTCATGAGGAGAAAGGAGAGGGCTAGCTGTCTAACAGAGAAACTGCCAAAGGCTACAGACTAGGAAATGGGATTCCAGGTTTAAGATAGCTCCTCTCTGGACCTCAGTCCTTCACCTAGTCACCTAGTCACATGGTGCATTGCCTCTGAGGATTCTTAGGAGGAAAGGAGCCAAATTTGGGAGGGTCCTCGTTGCTTAAGCCTTGATGGGAGAGGGGGAAACCAACCCTTCTCTGCAGACCAGGGTCCACACTAGGCAGAGGAACTCCAAACCTGCCCCATTCACCAACGGTGCCTGGCCTAGCTCCAAACTCCTGAAAGGAACTATTTCACAGGAACCAAAAAGGGTACACTGGTGATACGAAAAAAAAAAAAAAAAGAAAGAAAGAAAGAAAAGAAAAGATAAAGAAATAATCTGATTAGAGGCATTACTGGATCCGAAAATTTGTGACCTTTTTAACATTAAATTTTGAAAATATTTTACTATTGGCGGCGCGGTGGCTTACGCTTGTAATCTCAGCACTTTGGGAGGCCGAGGCAGGTGGATCACGAGGCCAGGAGTTCGAGACCGGCCTGGCCAACATGGTGAAACCCCATCTCTACTAAAAATACAAAAAATTAGCTGAGTATGATGGTGCATGCCTGTAATCCCAGCTACTCGGGAGGCTGAGGCAGGAGAATCGCTTGCACCCGGGAGGCAGAGGTTGCGGTGAGCTAAGACGGCGCCACTATACTCCAGCCTGAGCTACCAAGAAAGATTTCGTCTAAAATGTGTGTGTGTGTGTGTGTGTGTGTGTGTATAACTATTAAACATTTTAAATATTAAGCCTGATCTGTTTGGTAGCCCTGGAGCAGGGCTGAGTCATAGAGAGAAAGCTTTCCTTTAGCCAGGCTGGCTGTCTCACACTGATTTATTTTTGTTTTATTTGTGGATTTCTTAATGGACCCAGTGGTGGTTCCTCTTTGCACCCCTCGGGTTGACAGACAATTCCTTCCTAGCCCACGTCTCAGCTCTGGTTTAGTTTTCATAATCTGGGGATCCAGGGAGCCAGGAGACCGGAGATAGAAGGCAGAAGTACACTCGGGAGGTGGGTCTGCCTTGGCTTACCCTCACATTTCCAGAAGCCAGGTGCCTCGCTCCAGCCTCCGTCCCATCCTAGGCCCAGGCTGGTCTCCCACTCTACTACCCGCAGGCCCCGTCAGAGCCCAAGCTGCTGCCAGCCTCCATGTTATCCCCCAGCCTGGCTAGGGTCCCTGCAGCCCGGGTACCCAGGTGCCTGCTAGCCATGGTGGTGTGCAGAGTGAGGGTGAGTTTTCATGTTGATTGCCCTTCCGTTTACCTCAACGAGTATGTTTGGGCAACCACACTGTGCCAGGCAGCAGAGTCCCTGCGCTGCAGGACTTCCTAGTCCTGTGGGCAGGGGTGTGTGGATGGTGGCACATAGTGGCTAGCCCCAGTCCAAGGGTCTCCACTGCCTTCTCAGTATCCTAGCGATGGGGGAGGGAGCAGGCTGGCCGCTGACACTGAGTTCAGGACAACTCCTCCGCACATTCAACAAAGTTATCTGTGACTCCCTGATTAAAAAACAAAAACAAACACTGGCGGTGGTGGGAGGTATTTCCCTCCTGGGTTGGTTTGTAGCAGGGGGAGAATTGGGGAGCCTTGGCCCAGTGGCGCCTGGAAGGGGGCTGGTGCAAGGGTGGTTGGTGTAGCTGTGAGTGGAGAAGTAAGATCTAGTGCAGTAAGTCCATGCGCTCTGTTCCTAAAGTCAGATTCTCCCCGAAAAGGTTCAGGGCAGCACGGTTAGAGAGCTGGAGGAGTCCCTGTGTACCCAGAGGGAATTAGGCCACTCAGGCCTCAGAGAAGGAGGGCAGGTGGTGAGGACAAGCTCCACAAACCCCCATTAGAGCGGGCCTAGCTCTTGCAAATTCACTCCTCAGTCCACCAAGTTCCGGGCCCATCCTGCATCCCCGCCAGGGCGCAGGAGGCCCAGATAAAAACAGGCTTTATTTGGCCAAATGAACTCACTCTCCTGGATTACCTGACTTATCAGAAAGTGAAAGTGCATCCCATGCTCCCCGTTCTGTCCCTGCCTAAACCTGTTTATCTCTGAAGCCCACTCTTTGACATCTAAAAATTAGGGTTTAAGAGAAACGAGCTAAGACTGCAGGAGGGGCACGACAGTCCCTATCCTCCAGTGCACTAAAAGCCCAGCTGAAGGCTGCGTCCTCGGTGGACCTCGTCTCGGAGTGGGGAGGCTGGAGTTTTCGCAGCTTCCCCTTTCCCAAGCTCCTCAACCACAGCCGTCTGCGCCAGCCCCTCACAAAACCGGTTCTCACCTTTTGGTGGGTGCTAGTGTTTACCCCTTTCCTCCCGCGATCTGTTCAACCGAGGCCACCCACCCTCCATTTACCTCCCTTACAGGAGGCTCCCTGAGCTCTATTTACCGTTTTGCAACTCCATCCCTCCATAAGTACAAAATCCTGCTAGCTGCTTTCCTAGAGGGCAGATACAGCGTTTCCAGCTGGCCCTCGGCAGATATCTGTGAACAAGTCTCTCCCAGCCCCTACAGATAAATATGTCTGTTCTGAGAAAGACTGGCCTAAGTCCCAATGTGCACACATCACAAGATAATTATACCTTATATACATACAAATCTCACTATAGAGTTACATTTGAAAGTGTCTATAACTCTAGAGAGAGATTGCAGCATTACATATAGGACTATAATGACATATGTCTATTTTTGTAACTATGTGGTTATAAATAGATATGCCTATATATAGCGATAATAATATAGAAATATCTCCATCACCATATATGGCTGTGAGTGAATGTTCTAACTACTCTATATCACAATCAATAAGTATATATCTCCTGATACATAATTCTAACAATATACATTTTTATCTATATAGCTGTTCAGAGATATAAATCTGTCAGGAGATCAAGCGTACATAAAGCACGATGGCTGTAAGAGAGTCGTATATTTTCCCATATATAAATCTGCTCCTATAACTACTGTATATGCACAAATACAATGGAAATAATTATATTTTCCTCAAACATAAATCTGTAAATACAACCACAGCACATTTAGGTATGGTTAGAGATACAGCAATATTTTCTAGACATCAGTCTGTCAATAGAGCCACCAGTGCCTCCAAACAGAGAGTTATAGAGGGAGTTATAAATAAACTCTCCAGATGTGAATGGATCAGTAGAACTAGATGTAAACACGACTCCAAGCCGTTCTTTCTTCTTCTTCTTTGTAAGACATTTCTGAAGCAAGCCCAGTCATCTAACAGGGTGCAGAGGTGTCCGGGTACTGGTATTTTCCCTCCAAGGAGGGTCGGAGGTCGCTGGACTTGGGGAAACCGAGCAGGAGTGGGTGGGGGACAGTGCCCGCTCCCAATGCAGCTCAGAAGCCCCTTCCGTCAGTCTCCTGGTGGCTGAGAGCTCCGGCCAGCGGAGAGGCCTAAGGGAGAAAAATGAAAAAGCATAGTCTGGCTTGAGTCGTTCGGCCCTTCTCTGGCCCCAAACCCTCTCACCAGGGCTAGCCCCGATCGGGCGCCGGAGAGGAGAGAGCCCGCGAGGCTCGGAGGCTGGGGGCCCGGGGCTGCAGGCTGGGCTGCGGAGGCCGAGCGGAGTCGCCAGCCGGTGTCTGATCGCCCCGCGCCCCATCGCCCCGGACGGCTGCATAGTCGGCGGCCTGGAATACAAAACCTCGCCCCGCGCTCTGCGCTCAGCGCTTCCACTAGTCTTATTTTATTGTTGTTTTGTCCGATTAGGTATCGCAGCGTCATTAACCCGGTGTTGTTCTCAAATGCGAGGACACCCAGAGCTTTCTCCAATGAGTGTGTGTGCTGGCTTTAAATAAGTGACTCAGTGGATAGTGTTTTTCTCTTTTCAGACCAAATGGGTCACCTGCTTCTGAAAAAGAATCCAAACCTCTGAAAGGGTTTCTGACAAATCTTTTAAAAGTTCTCGCGTTCATTTGTTACGATGATTTCTTTTCTTGTCTTTTAAAAAAAGTTGGCTAATTTGTGTTTCTATATTCCTCTTCGATTTTATTTTTCTTGGTACAATTGTTTTTAAAGGAAGGATTTCGTTAGACCCGAAACTGTGGGGCGGCTTCCTCTCCAGCAAACTTAGTATCTCTACGCCTCTGACTCCCGTCTCCCCGAATAAACAAACTCATTAAATGACCAGAAAACCGTACCTGGAGAGAATGAGGTGGATGTTGCAGGATCCGGGACCGTGGTCTTTTCTTCCTTCATGAAAAATCGGCTAGGCTCCAAGCTCGCGAAGGAAAATTCAAGGCTCCTTAACTACTCCTTTTAAATTTTTTAATAAAGACCCTAGAAAGGGAACTTGCCCTGGGCCTGCTGGAGCCCCAGTCTGGCTCTCCCCACTCCCCGGCGGCCATAAATGTTTTTCTGCTTCCCTCCGGCCCTCGAGGCAGGTCCTCTCGGGCATTTCTGTGCTCTTGCCGGATCAAGTCTGTGGTCATCGCCTCATTCATCTCTGCCCCTTGGCCTGACCCTGCACATTTGGCCTCCTCCTTAAAACAGGGGCTCCCAGGGAGTCCCAAAAGCCATTAACCACCCCCATATGTGGGATCCCTTCCCTGATCACACAAAGCAAAATGCCGAGAAAAAAAAAAAAAAAAAAAAAGCAATAAAGAGTGGCCTCCTGGCTCTCCTTCTCCTCTTTTGTCCCTTGTCCCGGTAAGGTGTTCCCAGCCTCAGCTCCCCAAGAACATATTAAGAAGCTTTCTTCCTCCCGTCCTTTCTTATCTCCCCCTCAGATGCTGTGATCCTGACTTCTTCCTCTCTCCCCTCCTCAAAATATTTCCTCTTGCATTTTATTGTTATCCTGTTATGCAGGGACTGTTAACTACTGTTTTATCATTATTATTCGTTATTTATTGTTATTACGATTGTTGTTAGAGATTTGTTCACCAAGTTCAGGGGACAGCAGCCTGGCCCAGAGGGAAGCCTGCCTCTCTCTCTCTCTCTCTCTCTCTCTCTCTCTCTCACACACACACACACACACACATACACACCCTAACACCGTGCACACACTCACGCATATATGCTCACAAATGCCTGCTATGTTCAGGCCCCTGCACAGCAATCCAAAGAGGCAGGCATCCTACCCTAGCGCGCAAAGAACACACTGCCCACGCACGCCAGCATTCAGGCAGAACACCAACCCCAGACGCCAAAACCCACACGCACCGAGCTTGCAAGAGAAGGAAAATACGTAAAGAATCCCTTCTCTCCCACAACCTGGGAGTCAGGCCTCTGTCTCTTCCCCCCAGTCTCTTTCGCTTTCTCTCTTTTTTTTTTCCCCCTCCTTGTTTACAGCTTCAGAGAGCTCAAGGCCCATAAATCTTGAGGGGCCTACAGAGCGCAGAGCACATTTGTATGCATCGTTAGGACTCGCTAATACCTAAGCCCATTAAGGAGCGTGTATGCGCGTGGTTTCCGGTGTGTATTAACTTATAGTTAAATTCTGGAGGAAAGGGCATTGTGAATTAACATATACCAAATCCATCACGGGCTTTTGTCACATCAGATTAGTCAGTCATGGGTTTTTGGGGAGCAACTTGCCTGAGTCGGGGTGTACCCACCCTCCAAACTTTGCTGGAGCAGGCCCCGGGGGTCTGGGGAAACACGAAGACATTCCTATTCAGCCCCAGTCATTCGGATCCCCCAGGCCAAGCGGCTGCACACCTGCGGGATGGCGGAGGGATTGCAGACCCGGGTCCAGGAGGCCAGCGCCGGCGGAGGGAGGCGGGCGAAGGAGGCCCTTCCAGCGTCCTGCTGGGGTTGAGCTGGGGCGGCTGGGCTGGTGGCTGCTGGGTCGCCTGGTTTCCGCTTTCCGAAAGAAATGAGAGGAGAGGCAAGTGGAGTCGCTGAACTTTAATTAAATCGTAGAGAAGACAGTGGGGGAAGGAAAAAAAAAAAAAAAAAACGATCGGAGAAGGAGGAGGAGGGTGCCGAGAGGCCGAGGAAAGGAAGTCCCGACTCGGGGGAACTTGGAGATCGCTCCAAGGAGCTGAAAGCTGGACTTCGTAGGAAGGTGCCTCTGACCCCCACCCCAGCCACTCGGTCCCAGTCGAGGAAGCTAATTCCAGCCCTCTTAGTGAAAAAAAAAAAAAAAAAAAATATATATATATATATATATATATATATATATATATATATTTTTTTTTTTTTTAAAGAACGAAAAGAAAAGGTAAAGAAAAAGAAAATCTAATTATGTGGCATGTTTCAGCCAGGTGTTCCTGGTTCCTATGACTCAGACCCTATTGGAGCCCCAAGGATCTGGATAATTGGGCCTGCATAGACAAGAGATGAAGGATGCCAGTTCTAAAAGGAGGAAGGGAAGAGAAAAGTCCATCTCTTGGGGTCTTTTAGAAAATGCCAAAAAACAAACAAGCTAAATTATTGTGTCCGTGTAGATCTATTTGCCTATTTACATGCAGCAGGCTGTGGGGATGAGGGGTGAGGGGAGGCAGGGAATAAACGACCCGGATGGAGCGGGCTGGCAGGAGAGAAAATGTGCCCCCCGCCCTTTGCGGGAACAGCCAAGGGGCCTCCTCCGTGCGCAGCTCCGGCTGCCGAGCGGCGGGCCGGGCCGGGGGCCGGAGCCGGGGCCGCCGGGACCGGAATGGGGGAGGGGAGGCGGGGGCGGGCCGGGGGGCGGGGGCGGGCCCTCCCCGGGCGCTGTGAACTTTAGCTGGGCCGCCGCCTGTCAGCCCCAGAAAGCGTTAAAGGTGCAGCAGCCCGCGCCAGCCTCCGCAGCCGCCTTTGTACGCGTGATTTATGACTTCAATCTTGGTTCACCGAGAGTTCACACGGCTTTCGCTGCTGTTGAAGGTTAAAAGATGGTCTTCGCTTGACAAGTGGGACTATTGAAAATTCCTTCTTCTTGGTTTTTTTTTTTTTTTTTTTTTTTTTTTTTTTTTTTTTTTAGAATCGAAGAGTAGAGGCACAGGAGAGAAAAAAAATGTGGGGCTGGTGGGCCGGGGGGACAGGGGTTGCAGGTGGGCCAAAATGGTAGGTCATGAAGGTTTGTCCTATATTTAGGAGTTTTTGTTGCTAGGATTTGCGTGCATGTTGGGGAGACGGTAGAGAATAGGAGGGAGCTAGGAAAGAGATGGCATTAAAAAAAAAAAAAAAAAATCTCGTGCTTCCACAGTTAATGATCTGGGTAACTTGGGTCATCCGCCTAACTGATCCTTCTCTTGAGACCGGAAATGGTCCAGATAAGGGAGAGAGTTTGGTGCCATCCACCTTACCTGGGTAACTACTTTTTTTTTTGAAGTGGGGTCCAGCTCTGTTGCCCAGGTTGGAGTGTCATGGCACCATCATAGTTCACTGAAGCCTCAATCAAACTCCTGGGCTCAAGTAGTTCTCCCACTTCAGCCTCCCAAATACGTGAGACTGCCCGCATGTGCCACACCGCCAGGCTGAGTAGCTACTTTTCAGTGTGCTCCTAGGGTTAGCCTGCCATTTACTTTTGATGCAGAGGCTGATGGGAAGGAAGTCTGTAGAACTGGAATTGGAAGTCCTTTCTAATTCGAAATCCCCTTGGTCCAGGAGCCAGTCTTTCTTCCTTCTAGCATTTTGAAGAAGGTCGTGCCACAGCAGAGATGGTGCTCAAGGACCTCCTAGAGACGAAGAGATAAAACCCCTTTGTGGTCTCCCCTGAGTACTTGGAGAAACAAAACTCACTCCTTCTTTTGAAATTTCCCTAGAGAGAGAAGAGGAGATACCTTGAAGCTGAGGGTCTGCTTGGGTCTTTTAGTATTTTTTTAAGATATATATATAGATAGATAGATAGATAGATAGATAGATAGATAGATATATTTTTTTTTTTTTTTTTTTGAGACGGAGTTTCGCTCTTGTTACCCAGGCTGGAGTGCAATGGCACGATCTCGGCTCACCGCAACCTCCGCCTCCTGGGTTCAGGCAATTCTCCTGCCTCAGCCTCCTGAGTAGCTGGGACTACAGGCACGCGCCACCATGCCCAGCTAATTTTTTGTATTTTTAGTAGAGATGGGGTTTCATCACTTTGACCAGGATGGTCTTGATCTGTTGACCTCGTAATCCACCTGCCTTGGCCTCCCAAAGTGCTGGGATTACAGGCGTGAGCTACCGCGCCCGGCAAGATATATGTTTTTTTAATTTCCTGGAGTGGAATTTGGGATTGCATGCACTGGGAAGGGGAACAGCTGAGAGCTGGGTCTGGAATTGGGCATGCCTCCCTAGCCCTATTTAGGCCCCATCTCCATTGTCGATGTTAGGTAGATGTCTTCTTAAGAGAAAGAGCCATCCCCTCAAATCCAGATCCGGGAACCAAAGACATCCACACTAGAAGGGGCACTTCCTGCTTCTCTTCCTACATAGATTTAGAGAGGTGTTCTCCTACAATGTGGGGACTTAGGTAAGGGAGAGGGAGAAGAGCCAGAAAGATGTTATCTCCCTGAGACACCTAGCACCAGGCCCTCCTTCAGGGGATCTCATAGGTAAATAGCAGAATGGAGAGCAGAGAGACTCCAGAAATCCAGAGTCCAGGCTCTAAGGTTATTTTGGCAGGGATGGTCCTCTGGCCTTAGGAAGAACAGAGGGGCGATATGGCCCTGTTTAGAAGCTCAGAGGGTGGTAGCTGTTAGGAGGAATCAACCAAGGAAGCTAATGAATCTCTTCCAGGTTCTGGTTGGGAAGCAGAGGAAGGAATTTAACGACCTGTGGAAGTAATGTCTGACCTGATGTCCCCTTCCCACGGCTTCTGACTGTGTTCCTCACTGGGAAATAATCTCAGTGGGCTTGTGCTTTATCTGCAAGTCTGGAGTAATTATGAATTATTAAGTCATAATAAAGACTTGATTGTGACCATTGCTTTCCAGTGGATCCATTTATCTCCTTCTTTGTGAGGCAGAGGGCAGCCTCTGCTAGCCCTCAGCTTCTGTAACAGGCAAACTGAGGCCAGCCCCTCTTGAAGGCAGTCCTTGAGCTCAGCCCTATGTGGGACAATTGCCTCATTACCAGGCAAGCCATGTGGCACCTCAGAGTATTTGTGCCATACAGCCACCTTCCACTAACCAGATTTCCAAGTGCTCTGTAGGCTCCTGGAGAGATAGAGTAGGGGACTGGGAGTGAGACTCCAACAGGGAAAGAAACTTGACCAAGCTGTGTGTGGAGACAGGAGTGAAGACCAGGTAGGAGGACTCCCAGGCACACTACCTAAGCGATCTTAGGGTCAGGAATGGGCATTTCGCCTTTCTCTCCCTGAGGAGACGCTAGCCTCCCTCAACTCTCTGGGGACCCCTGAGAGTTGGCCCCTTCTCCCAACCTCTTTCCCCCACTGGCCTCCCAATCAAGAGGCACAGGTTCAAGACACATCATGTCCTTGGACGGCTGCGGGGGGAGAGTGGGACCTCAGATGGTTGGGGGGGAGCGTGGGATCCACCAGTTGTTTCACATCTGTGAGAGGCCTGGAGAGGGAGAAAATTGCTCCTATCCCATGAGGTAATTTCCATCTAAATCCCTGCTATAAGCTCACCTCCACCAGCACTGAGATCATTCCCTTCATTCTTTTTGCCCCTCTTCCCTCTGAACCACAGGCAGGGAGATTGAGGGCAGGAGAGGCAGCTCCCAACAGCTGTACCTAGAGGAAGAGACAGAAGTAGGAAATGAGGGGAGAGTGGCTTAAGCCTGTTACTTTCCACAAGTTTTATCTCCATTCTTCAAACCCAGGTCAACATCCTGAAATCAGGGCCATGGGAAGCCCTCCCTCCTTGTTCCCCCAACTCACTCTCTCATAGAGAAGGAGCCCCTGCCTTCCTCCCTGAGGCCTGGGCTGCTCTAAAAACTTCATTCTTAGAACACTATCGCTTTCTACAGGACATCTGGGTTCCCAACCCCCACGTCTCTCTCAGTGCCTTTCTGATCCAGAGGGAGCCAGTGGCTCTGCCAGCACATCACCGTTTTGTGCCCCACCAGGGGGTGGTCCATGGAGTCATCTCAGCTTTCAACGCAGACCTCACTCTTTCTTTCCCCAAACCACGCCAGCCTTCCTTGGTCTCTCCCAAGCCAGGAGGCAGGTAGGAAGCCCATCCAGAGGGTCCCCTGGAACTGGCTAATATAGTCTCATTTACTGTTTGATGGTAAATAAAGAGAGCTTGGGGAAAAAAGCGAAGGCGCAACTGCGCCTGGCATCCTCCTCACCCACCCCTCCCTGGACATTGGCTTTCTCCACGAAACAGTGCACTGTTGTTCTTGGACAACCATTCCCCGCCATCTTCATTGGAAAGGTTTGAGTTTCACCCTCCGTTCACCCCCATTAATCACCCCAGCAGCTAAACATCACCCAGCCCCCTCTGGCCCTCTCTCTTCTTCTTGCCCTTAGTATTCATGGTGGAGCATTCCTCACTGCTGCATGCTCACAAAGACCCCTCCTCTGACACAAGGTCCCTCCCACTCCCCAACCACCCAGTCCACGATGGGCACTGCTCACTTCTGGACGTTCCGACAGCCAGTGCCCACTCCTGGACCCCGTTCCCCCACTCCCCAGCCATCTCCACAGCCACTGTCCCCTTCCCAGGCACACGTCTGCTCACCACATCCTCCTCAGGTCCCTCCTCTCAGCCCCACAAAACCTCTTCAGTCTTTCCCAGCGACCATTCCACCCTCCATGCCCCGTCCATGTGTAGACCCTGTCTGCTTTCCTGTACTTCTTGCTGCTCTCTTCTTTCCCGCCCAGGACATTCCCTAGGGACTTGAGATGGCGCACCTGAAACCCTTTCCTTGCAGCCTTGAGAAACTGAGAGGCAGCATAGCACATTGGTTAAAAGCATGGGTTTGGGATTCAAGTCCCTGATCTGACACTTGCTAGTTGTACAAACTTGGGCAAATTACTTAACCTCTCTGAGCCATCGATAAAATAGACATACCCACTGACCTTATAGAGTTGTTCTGTAGATCAGATTAAATTTTATTTGCATAGATCCAAGCATTCAGCGGGGTCTTGATAAATGGTAGTTATTGTGTTACAAGCTTCTTGTGAAGAAAGAAAGAGATGTTCTTCAGATTCCAATAAAAGTGAAGGAATTGCCTCCTCCAGCACCAGAGAGGGAGGGATAAAAACTACACAGTCTTGCCGAATAAGCAGGGTCCATTTACCAGGCAGTGATACTCTTCTATTAGAGGGTCTCAACTTTGGCTCCACATTGGAACCCCAAGTGAGTTTTTTTGTGGTTTTTTTTTTGTTGTTGTTGTTGTTTGAGATGGAGTCTGGCTCTGTCACCCAGGCTGGAGTGCAGTGGCACCATCTCAGATCACTGCAACCTCCTGCCTCCTGAGTTCAAGTGATGCTCCTGCCTCAGCCTTCCACATAGCTGGGATTACAGGCGCCTGCCACCACGTTTGGCTAATTTTTTTTTTTTTTTTTTTTTTTTTTTTTTTTTTTTTTGTCAGTGTGTTGCTCTGTCACCCAGGCTGGGGTGCAGTAGCTTGGTGTCGACTCACTGCAACCTCCACCTCCTGAGTTCAAGCTATTTTCCTGCCTCGGCCTCCCGAGTTGCTGGGATTACAGGCACCTACCACCACACCTGGCTAATTTTTGTATTTTTTAATAGAGATGGGGTTTCACCATGTTGGCCTGGCTGGTCTTGAACTCCTGACCTCATGATATGCCCACCTCGGCCTCCCGAAGTGCTGGGACTACAGGCTTGAGCCACCGGTTAAAGCCAATTTTTGTATTTTTAATAGAAATGGGGTTTTGTCATGTTGGCCAGGCTGTTCTCAATCTCCTGACCTCAGGTGATCCGCCTGCCTCAGCCTCCCAAAATGCTGGGATTAAGGCATGAGCCACCGCACCCAGCCAGTTGTTTTGTTTTTGAGACAGTCTCGCTCTGTTGCCCAGCCTGGAGTGCAGTGGCATGTCTCAGCTCACTATAACCTCTGCCTCCTGGGTTCCAGCAATTCTCCCTGCCTCAGTCTCCTGAGTAGCTGGGATTACAAGTACCCACCATCACATTCGGCTAATTTGTGTATTTTTAACAGAGACGGGTTTCTGTTCTGTTGGCCAGGCTGATCTCGAACTTCTGACCTCAGGTAATCAGGCTTCCTCGACCTCCCAAAGTGCTGGGATTACAGGCATGAGCTACCTTGCCTGGCTGTGAGTTTTGAAAAATACTGGTGCCTGGGTCCCACCTCCTGAGATTCTAATTTGGTTAGTCTATAACAGGGCCTGGGCATCTGGATTTTTTAAGACTCCCCAGGTTGCTAATGTGTAGCCAGAGGTTGAGATGCAGGCCCTAGGCAATGATACAAGAGATCAGAAGGGGGCTGACGCTTCTGCCAGAGCAAGGGAGGGGAAGGATACTCAGCTGAGAGCTGCTTCTCAACCTGGGACACCCCTTCACCAGTGGCACTACTTCGGTTGGGGAGATTGTCACTTAAAATTAGCTTCTCTTGGGCTGGGCACGGTAGCTCATGCCTGTAATTCCAGCACTTTGGGAGGCCTAGGCAGGCAGATCAAAAGTCAAGAGATCGAGGCCATCCTGGCCAACATGGTGAAACTCCATCTCTACTAAAAAATACAAAAATGAGCTGTGTGTGGTGGCGGGCACCTGTAGTCTCAGCTACTTGGAAGGCTGAGACAGGAGAATCACTTGAACCCAGGAGGCAGAGGTTGCAGTGAGCTGAGATCATGCCACTGCACTCCAGCCTGGCGACAGAGCGAGACTCCATTTCAAAAATAAAAAGAAAAATAAAATGAATAATGAGCTTCTCTTGAGATCCCAGAATTTCAGAGACTGTCACTCTTTTCATTTCCTGTAGCTATTAGAATTTAGAAAGGGACCACCCCAAGAGGAGACAGAGGAATGGACAAATTGGCCTCTGAGAAGCTCATATCTTATCAGAAAAGAATATGGTCCCCAGACCACCAGTGAAAGAAGCAGAGGCAGATACCTCCAGTAGTGGGAAAATTTGTAGTTACATAGTAAATGAAGTTTCTACCTGGTTGCTACAATAATAGGCCAAGCAATTAGGATACAAGTTTCCAGGATCTTTTCCCATATTTCCAAAAAGATAAATCACCGCTAGCAACAGAATCTGCATATTGTAATTAACTGATAAATATTTCATGCCTGGTTCAAACTTTCTCCTCTTCTATTTAATGGCCACAAACTCGAGCACAGGGGAATCAAGAGTGAGAAGAGTGGGGGTTGGGTGTAGGGGGAGGTTCTACCTTGGCTTCAGGAGGGAGAAACTGTCTTAGTTACTTATTTACTGTCCTGTTCTTTTAAGAAAACATTGCTCACCTGGAGAAAATCAGGTCCCAGGTGGTAGAGCGTGGACTTGGGCTCGTTGGCCTCAGCCCTGACCTCCCCCAGTAGAGGCCAGCTTTGGTGACCCTGGGGGTGCTGGGAGCCACAGGCTTTGGAGTCAGGGGCCCAGTGTTTGAACATAAACTCTGTTCTGCCACTTATTAACTGGATGGCTTTAGGTAATTGACCTACTTTATCTGAAACTCAGTTTCTTCATCTTTAAAACAGACAAAATTTTTACCTTGAAGGGTGACCTGTGCTCAGTTGGCTCTCAATGCATGATAACTTTTTTTTTTTTAGGCAGAGTCTCACTCTGTCACCCGGGCTGGAGTGCAGTGGCACAATCTCAGCTCACTGCAACCTCCCCCTCCCAGGTTCAAGCAATTCTCCCTGCCTCAATCTCCCTAGTAGCTGGGATTACAGGTGCCCACCACCATGCCTAGCTAATTTTTGTATTTTTAGTAGAGATGGAGTTTTGCCATGTTAGCCAGTCCAGTCTTGAACTCCTGACCTCAGGTGATCCGCCTGCCTCGGCCTCCCAAATTGCTGGGATCACAGGCGTGTGCCACTGCACCCAGCGCATGATAACTATTAATGTCAACAGTAACAATGAATAATTAATTAGCCCATTGCATTGCGCCCATTCCCTTCCTCCACCCTGCCCCAATGTGCAGGCCACCTAAACTATTGAATGCTTACTGTAAGTATGGTGAATGCCTTATCTGAATTAATCAACATAATTTTTTCAAGGGTATATCTTGTTATCCCTACTTGTCTGTGTTTTGCAAATGAGGGAACGGGCATGTAGAAGTTAAATATCTTGCCAGGAGTCACACAACTAAGTGGTTAAGAGCACAGGCTCTGCTCTTCTCAAAGTCAGATTGTGAAGTTTCAAATTTGGGCTCTGCCATTTCACAATAGACTCTCCATGACTTATGATGAGGTTATGTCCCAATGAAGCTGTAGTAAGTTGAAAACACTGTAAGGTGGATATGCATTTCATACAACTAACTCACCAAACATCATAGCTTAGCCTCACCTACCTTAAAGTGCTCAGAACACTTTTATCAGCCTACAGTTGGGCAAGATCATCTAGCATAAAGCCTATAATAAAGTGTTGAACCTCTCACGTATTCAACATGAGATATCTATTCATCTATGTATTCAACACGAGAGTCAACATGTTGTAATATACCATACTGAAAGTGAAAAACAGTAATTGTATGGATATTAAAAGTATAGTATCTAATGAATGCATATCACCTTGGCACCATCATAAAGTTTAAAAATTGTAAGTGAAACCGTCTTAAGTTGAGGACCATCTGTAATCACTGTAGGATGGAACATAAATGACTTAAACTTGCTAAGCCTCAGTTTCTTCATCTGTAAACTGGGGATATGCATGGTACCTACCTGAAAGATAGTTGTGAGAATTAAGTGAGAAATGCATATATAGTGCCTGCCTCAGTCCTTGCATGTGATAAGTGCCCAGTAAATGCAAGTTGTCATCACCGTCATCATACTACTCAGCAACTCAGGGCCATGGTGTCTCCTGCTCTTTGGTGGCGTTTGGGAGGTGAGTGAGTGTGAGGGTCCTCCAGAGGTCACAGCTGCTCTTTTAAATCCCCCTGACAGACACACACACTTCAGTATCTAGGACTTGGGAAAAAGGACACTAAACAGATTATGACTCCATTTCGGGAATTAAATCAAAACTCAAGACTAACTCAATTTGGCTTCTGATGAGAGGGAAAGGTTAAAAGGGAGTGAGGAGGCGGCTGGGTGTGCGTTCAGAATTGTAATTGGTTCTGGGTCCCACCTCCCAGCCCCTCCACAGGGCCAGGCCCAAGGAGTATCCTCTGGGGATGGAGAAGTGAAGGAGCCTTAGACCCCTGTGTTATTTGTATGTAGGGGAGGTGGGGAGAACTTGAGTAAGGAGTTGGGAAATTACACAGAAACGCTTCCCAAAGGGAGATCTTCCCGCATGCCACTTCAGCCTGGCCCTGGATTTCAGGGGAGCCCCAGAACGGATGGGGTCTGGGGGCTTAGACAAGTAGATGGCCTCAGAAGAGGGGAGAAAAAGCCCTGCTGGAGTCAGTCGCCTCCCTGGAGAAGTGCCTGGACTGGTGTCCTCTTTAAAGACGTCTAAGCCGGCCGGGCGCGGTGGCTCACGCCTGTAATCCCAGCACTTTGGGAGGCCGAGGCAGGTGGATCATGAGGTCAAGAGATCGAGACCGTCCCGGTCAACATGGTGAAACCCTGGCTCTACTAAAAATACAAAAAATTAGCTGGGCATGGTGGCGCGTGCCTGTAATCCCAGCTACTCAGGAGGCTGAGGCAGGAGAATTGCCTGAACCCAGGAGGCAGAGGTTGCGGTGAGCCGAGATCGCGCCATTGCACTCCAGCCTGGGTAACAAGAGCGAAACTCCGCCTCAAAAAAAAAAAAAAAAAGAAAAAGAAAAAGAAAAAAAAAAAAAAAAAAAAAAAAAAGACGTCTAAGCCTTGCTGATACCGCCATCTCTTATATTCGGGTATGCTAAAATCATTATGTGTATATGCATAAACGTATCTTCTGTGTGTGAGTAGCCACTCAGCTCTTATTCAGCTTCACACACTTAGCCCAGATTAGCATTATAAACTAAAAGTGAAAATCGGTTTCTGCTTAAGAGAGAGTGGCATTTTCCTCAGTGTTATCTCTTGTGCTCCCAACACCCCACCCAGGCTTTCAAGGCCCCTTACAGAAGGGGGAACTGAGGCTCAGGAGATGGGTGGCTTGTTCAGAATCACAGAAGCAGTGTGGATCCAAGGAGGGTTCCCAAACAGAAACCAGTGTCTTGGGGGAGAGAGAGCGCAAGGGAAGCCCCCACCTCTGCCCTGACCTGAGGCTTTGAGCCTCCCGCAAAGCCGAGTGAGTTGAGAGCGCCTGGAAGGCAGACGCCGCGGAGGGAGGGACTCCCGGGCTCGCCAAACAGCAGGGCCTCGGGCGAGAGCGTCGCCAGCGCGTCCTCATTCTGCGATTACTGTCAGGGGACCATCCATCAGCGCCGCCCGGGACGCTGGGCCAGACTGCCCGCCGCCCGCCGGGGTCTCTCCAGATCGCATTAGCGTGGGGCGAGGGCGCAGTGCGGCACCGGCTGCTGAGGGAGAGGCGTGGCGCGAGGTGGAAGGGGGGACGAGGACATCGCGGTGGGGCCACTGTGGGGGCAGGGGAGAGGCTGCTTTAGGACCCACCTCCTTTTCTTCCAGTCTCCTGCCTCTGGGATTTAAGGTGGGTGAAGGGGAACTAGATGGTCGGCTTTTGGGGGGCAGAGGGCGCAGAAGACAGAAGGCATCAGGAAAGGGTAGTGGTGGGGGCGGGGGGGGAGTTACCAGAAGCAGAGAGGGAGAAATACCTGTAAAAGGGAAAGCAAGAGAAAATTGTCTGGGGAGGGGAGAGACTGAAAAGTGGGGTGCAGAGACTGGAGGTTAGTGGAAGAAAAGGACTTAAAGGGAAAGAAAAAGAGAAGCTGTAGAGGAAAAGAGAATTGGAAGGAATTGACAAGAGAGCAGGGAAGTCCGGGCCTGGTGGCTCACTCCTGTAATCCAAGCACTTTGGAGGCCAAGGCGGGCGGATCACCAGAGGTCGGGAGTTCAAGACCAGCCTAACCAACATGGTGAAACCCCATCTTTATTTAAAAATATATATATAAAAGAAAGCAGGGAAATAGGAAACCACACATTGTTAGGGGCAGACAAAACCTTAGAGACAATCTACTGCAGCCCCTCATTCTACAGATGAAGAAATGGAGGCCCAGAGAGGGGAATCCCTTCTCCAAAGACCCACTCCAGCTGCTGGCTGGGCAGGCTCTTGACCCCAGGCTCATTCAACCAACCCATGTGTTTTGAGCCTCTGCTCTGTTTTGGACATGGGCTGCCCAGATGATGCAGGATCTGCTCCTGCCCTGCAGAAGCTGCAGTCTTTCCTCAGAGGGTGGAGGGGCTGAGCACCCAGGAAGCTCCCTCACCCCCAGCCAGGAGGGATTCCCCGAGCCCCCACTTCTCCTGGCTACTGAACCCTCCTTGCCCTCTGCTATCTCCTCATGGAGGGCGGCAGTTCCCTGGAAGATCGTCCCTCCACCCTTTCCCGGGAACTCCCCAGGCATGGAGACAGGTACTTGACAGTTAGGCCAACTTGTTCCACCTCCCACAGCCAACAGGGTAGGCTGGAAAGCAAAGCCCTTATTCCTTTCTGGGTTTCTCCTCTGGGCATGGACAAATCCCACAGGTTGCACTGAGATCCAGTCAGGCTGTGGTTAGTAGGATTGAGGTTGGACCTGAAGAAGTACTTCCAGGTCCCACAGTCTGGGACCGTTTTCTTGCTGAGGCTGTAAAGTAGCTGTCCTTCGCCGAGCCCAGGGTTGGCACCATCTTCCAGGGAAGGACCTGCCTTTCTCAGCCTCCAGTTGGCCCTGTGTGAGGCATTGTGCTGGGAATGTTGGGTTTCCAGATAGCTGGTCTCTGTCCCCCATGGGGTTTCTGCTCTAGACACCAATGAACTGACACCTCCCTGGCATCCTCCCAGTCACTGCCAGCTCTGCAGCGTCATTGGAACCCCTGAGTCCTTTGCAACTCCCAGATCACCTCCTCCTTCCTCCTTGCTCTGGGAAGACCATGTCAGAGTAGTTCCAACTAACTTCTCACCTTAAACCATTTTCCCTGACAACCAGAGGTACTTCCTTGTGTCTAGACTTGACCTTCCTTTCTGCCCTGGTCCATCAGCAATGACCAGGGCTGAAGCAGCACAAATTTTCTACAAAGACCCTTTCCTCCCAGTGATGTTCACCCAATCCTCAGTGGTCAGGCAGGGAGTGAGGACAGCCTCCTGCCAAGAGCTCTGGAAGGTAGTTCTGCCTCCTCTGCCTGAAGCAAGCTTCTGTATACTCGGAGATGGTGGTGTCCATTTTAAAGACCATCTTTCCTCCACAGCCCAGCTTACATTTGGAGGGAGACAAAAGTGAGTTTCCAATCCCAGAATCTTAGCCACTGTACCAATCCCCATGGAGGCATGGGAGTCAGGAAAGAAGAGAAATGAGCAGGGTGGGGACATGAATAGATTTCATTTCATGCCCCTTGTTCCAGCCCAACTCCCAGGGAAAGGCCCTCGGAGGGCAAGAGAGGTGGACATTCCTAAAATTCCAGAATAAAGACCCACAGACAGATTTCAGCATTATTCCTTCTTGTAGGCAAAGACATGCCTAAGGAGCTAACCCAAAGAAAAAGCCTGGGAAATAGGCTATTTCTGCAGCCCCCGATCCTTCACCCAGAGCAGGATATCAGCTTCACCCAGGAGCAATGCTAGAAGTTGAGAGGTTTGGAGTAGACTGTGAAGCAATTCCTCCAAGGGCAAGCCAGATTAGAGGGATGGAGCACCCAGCCCAGAAAAGCATCTAAGGAAGGAGGCCTTGGCAGTAATTCTGTGTCTCTATATTAACTTCACATACATTGTCTCCTGTGACCTGTAGTGCCAAGTTCAGCACCAGGCACAGAATTCATGCTTGCTATACAAATGGATAAGTGAAGAGCCATGGGAGGAAGGTCGGGATCCTCAATTATAGATGAAGAAACAGACGCACAGAAAGGTTAAATGACTTGCTCAAGATCACATATCTCATCAGAGACAGGGCCAACTTTCAGTGGAGAGCCACTTTAGTGGTAGAGTGTGGTGGGGAGGAGGGAGACAGGAAGGGAGGGAATGAACCATCAGATACCACACCAGGGGGACAGAGGAGAGCTGTCATCTTTTTATGAAAAGAGATCACTTCTTGGGAAAGGTGGCATTTAAGATCATACAGTTTTAAAAACAGCCCATTAAAGGTTGACTTGTAGCATATACAAAGTTCTGCCAAAAACATGGAGAGTCAGTGAGTAGACCAGGCCATTGAAGATGAGAAGAGAAAGCCAACACTGAGAGTCTAGGCACCTAGGCCCCAGAATTTTGCTAGTTTTAAATGCTGTGTGACATTAGGCCAGCCACACCCCTCTCTGAGCCTCTAGAGAATGGAGATGCCAGATGAGGAGGAGTATACACATGAGCAAGAAGGGCCAGGTCATTGCCTTCAGGGTAGCAGTTGGAGGCATGGAGATCCCACTTCCCTAGACCTATTCTTTTTTGTTATTACTGTTGTTGCTTTCATCTATTTTTAATTGTTTTATGTTTTTTGAATAGGAAATACATGTACATGGTTCAAAACTCAAAAGGAACCAAAAGTTATACAGTGATAAGTAAGTCTCCCCCCAGCCTCAGAACTCCCAGGTCACCCATGTCCTCACTCCATTATAACTGCAGTAACCACTGAATTGTACAACCCTCTGAAGGTATACAATACTTGTCCAGGCTGGAGTGCAGTGGCACAGTCTTGGCTCACTGCAACCTCTGCCTCCTGGGTTCAAGTGATTCTTCTGCCTCAGCCTCCCAAGTAGCTGGGACTACAGGCCCATACCACCATGCCTAGCTAATTTTTGTAGTTTTATTAGAGATGGGGTTTCACCAACTTGGCCAGGCTGGTCTTGAACTCCTGACCTCGTGATCTACTTGCCTCAGCTTCCCAAAGCATTGGGATTGCAGACGTGAGCCCCCATACCCGGCCTGGAATTCAGTTTTTAAATAATAATAAGCAATTATTATTGAGCACTATTCTGCTGCTTTTTTTTTTTTTTTTTTTTTTTTTTTTGAGACGGAGTTTCGCTCTTGTTACCCAGGCTGGAGTGCAATGGTGCGATCTCGGCTCACTGCAACCTCCGCCTCCTGGGTTCAGGCAATTCTCCTGCCTCAGCCTCCCGAGTAGCTGGGATTACAGGCACGCACCACCATGCCCAGCTGATTTTTTGTATTTTTTAGTAGCGCCAGGGTTTCACCATGTTGACCAGGATGGTCTCGATCTCTTGACCTCGTGATCCACCCGCCTCGGCCTCCCAAAGTGCTGGGATTACAGGCTTGAGTCACCGCGCCCGGCTATTCCAGCTTCTTAGAATACATTGGTGATCAAAAGAGAGAAAGACCACCACCTGTGTAGAGTTTACATTCTAGTAGGGAGAGACAGATAATGAATAATATACTTACTAAATAATTATATCATATATTAGAAAATGATAATTGTTACAGGGAAGGAATAGATCAAGTACAGAGGGATTAGGATGAAGGGGAACTCAGGTTTTTAATATAGTAGTCAAGGAGAGCTCACTGTGAATATGGTATTTGAACAAAGACTTAGAGGTGAGAGAGGAAGTAAGCCCCATAGACATCTTGGCAAGAGTATTCCAGGTAGAGGGAATGGCTGGTGCTAAGGCCCTGAGTCAGGAACGTGCTTGGCAAGTCTGTGGGAGTGAGCGAGAGTGGGAGGAGATGGCATCAGACAGGCAGAAGGGAACAGACAATGGCCTCGTAAGTCAACTTAAGGACTTTGCTTTTCACTCAGTGAAATAGAGAGAAAAGACATGATTGGACTTCAGTTATCCTTTTGGTTTTTTGTTTGTTTTTGTTGTTTGTTTTTTGAGACACAGTCTCACTCTGTCGCCCAGGCTGGAGTGCAGTGGCATGACCTCAGCTCACTGCAACCTCTGCTGCTAGGTTCAAGTGATTCTCCTGCCTCAGCCTCCCGAGCAGCTGGCATCTGCCAACACACCCAGATAATTTTTTTTTTTTTTGAGCCAGAGTCTTGCTCTGTGGCCCAGGCTAGAGTGCAGCAGCACAGTCTCGGCTCGCTGCAACCTCTGCCTCCTGGGTTCAAGTGATTCTTCTGCATCAGCCTCCCAAGTAGCTGGGACTACAGGCCCGCACCACCACAGCTAGCTGATTTTTGTAGTTTTATTAGAGACAGGGTTTCACCATATTGGCCAGGCTGGTCTTGAACTCCTGACCTCATGATCTACCTGCCTTGGCCTCCCAAAGTGTTGGGATTAAAAGCGTGAGCCACTGTGCCTAGCCTGGACTTCAATTTTTAAGTAGTCCTTCTGTCTTCTGTGTTTAGAATAGATTACAGGGGGCCAAGGGAAGATGCAGGAAGACTTGCTGAAAAGTCATTGCACTAATCCAAGTGAGAAATGAGTGGCTTGGACCAGGATGGCAGCAGTGCTTGCAGTGAGAAAGGCCCAAATTCTGGATTTGGTGACAGTTTCCTCTTCCTTGACTTCTTTTTTTTTTTTTTTTTTTTTTTTTTTGAGACGGAGTTTCGCTCTTGTTGCCCAGGCTGGAGTGCAATGGCACGATCTCGGCTCACCGCAACCTCCGCCTCCTGGGTTCAGGCAATTCTCCTGCCTCAGCCTCCTCAGTAGCTGGGATTACAGGCACGTGCCACCATGCCCAGCTAATTTTTTGTATTTTTAGTAGAGACGGGGTTTCACCATGTTGACCAGGATGGTCTCGATCTCTCGACCTCGTGATCCACCCGCCTTGGCCTCCCAAAGTGCTGGGATTACAAGCTTGAGCCACCGCGCCCGGCCACCTCTTCCTTGACTTCTATCCTTTCACTCTCTTCACTTCCTCTTTTCTTTTCTAGGTTGTATATTTTCTTTTGTTTTTTTTTTTTTTTTCGAGATGGAGTTTTGCTCTTGTTGCCCAGGCTGGAGTGCAATGGCGCTGTCTCAGCTCACTGCAACCTCCGCCTCCCAGGTTCAAGCGGTTCTCCTGCCTCAGCCACCCGAGTACCTGGGATTACAGGCAGGCATCACCACGCCTGGCTAATTTTTCCTATTTTTAGTGGAGATGGGGTTTCTCCATGTTGGTCAGGCTGGTCTCAAACTCCCAACCTCAGATGATCCACCTGCCTCGGCCTCCCAAAGTGCTGGAATTACAGGCGTGAGCCACCATGCCCGGCAGGTTGTATGTTTTCTCTTTCCTTGGAGGCTGAGAGTTCTCCAAGGGTGGGGCTCAATCTCTGTTCCTGGGATCTGCCCTGGCATCCGAGGCAGGACCCCAGGCAAAGGGCAGACAGGCCCCTCGCTGCCTGGAAACAGGCTGACAAGCCACGCAGCTTCACAGCCCTCCCCAGTTACAGGCTCTCTGAGCCAAGGGGAAGAAGCTGCTGTCTCTAAAGAGGATGTGATGGACAGTTATTGAAGGCACTCAGCGGGGGGCTCCACTCTAGTCTTAATCTGAGCCGCCCTCAAGGAAATCATAACCAGCTCTTAAAAACATGTTAAGACCAAAGCTGGCGCGTGTGTTTGAGTGGAGCTTCAGACAGCTACTTAACACTGAGGGCCTCTGGGCCTTTGATTCCTCTGCTCCTCGCCTGCCCTCTCCCCCCAGCTGGCTGGTGTTTATCGGCCAAGATGTTGTTTAAATCACACTCATTTCCTATAAACATTTCACTTGAAATGCCATCCTCCGCTCCAGAACTTCATCTATCACCAGCCTGGGGTGTAGTTGAGGAGCCTTAGGGTGATCGCTCCCCGTCTCTCCCCTTGTCCCCAGTCACCCCTCCTCCCATGACCCATATTCTCAGGTTTCATGTGGTAAGAACTACTTACCCTTAGTGTAACAGGGCACTTAGTGCCAGAATTATTTATAACATCGAGATGGCAAAAGGGCAGTGGGGAGCAGCCCAGCCCATGGACACTTTCTCTTTCAAAGCTCGATCAATGGACCTTGATCACTGTTTGCTACGTGGTGTCTCATCCTCTCTGTGTTTCCTGCTGGCTTTGCAGGAGGGGAGAACAGGGGTTTGGACCAGGTCAAGGCTGTCCTCAGAGTTTAAGGTACTTATAAGCCAGGCCCCCAATAAAGTCACTCCTTCACTGTACAGAGCCCCCATTCCTTGGCCAGACACTTACCTGCCTCAGGCGAGCTCTCTTCTTGAAATCAACCATTCTTGAGGTTTTTCTCAAACAGGAGCCCTCTGCCTCCCCCAGGAAAGCTCGCATTATGGCCCTACTGCAGTGGCAGAGCTAGGACTTGGGCTGAGGAAGTCATCCGACATGGATTGGAATGGGGATGTAGGAGATTCTGGGGGTTCTTCCGAGGAAGGGGTTGAATTGGCTCTACCCAGTCTGGAGTGGAGGTGTAGGGATGGATGAATTCACTTCCTAAGGACTGAAAACATTTTTGCCATTCTCCTCCTCATCATCATCCAGCCAATTACTCTAGTGTCCTAATTTGAAGGTTCTGTTGGTGTCTGGACTGGAGGGTTTTTACCCATTTTCCAGCTCCTCTCCCAGTCTCATTTATTTGGGCAGTGTCGCATTAAGGAAAGGCATTGCCAGACTTCCCAGTCCTTCCCGAAGGCCTGACCCAACTCCTTCCTAGATGCTGAGGCACCTCTGCCTCCTTTCTGCTACAGCTGTGCACTTGCCACACTGGGGAACTCCTAGGTGAATTCCAGAGAAAGCCCAGGTGACAGACTATGAGCCAGCTGAAAGGGATCAGGGTAGAACCAAAGGTGGGACAGGCAAGGGAGGCAGTCCCAGTCTTTGGGGGGTCAAGTAATTCCCCTTTACAAGCCAAATGAAGAAAAAAGTTCTAAGGGAAGCATATGACTCTATAAAATAAAGGGACATAATTGGGAGCGATATCTAATTTATCTATTGAATGCCTCCTACGTACTCTTTTATCACTTAGATGGACAGAATATAATTGGTGTGCTGAACGCCATCAATCTCAGGGCCTGGGCTTCCTGTGCTGGCTACACCTATTACTGTCAGATTATGACACTGTAATACCAAGATCAATGACATTTTAAATGTGCTCCAGTTATGGGCAATTGCTGACAATAAAAACAGTGACAAATTGATGAAACTTGGGCAGCGATGATCTGGTGTCAAAAATAAACCATAAATAATCTGATTTCCAAACTGAGAGAGGTGCCTGGGACACCAGCTTCAGGGGAAAAGGTCCAGTGAGAAGAGAACCCATCCCACCCACATGATCTTGGCCACTCAGGAAGCCCACTTGCTCTGGAAAACTCCCTCTAGGCTGACCTGCAAGGCCCCAGCAGGAAGATGGAGAGGTGGTCTTTGGCTAAGGCTTCAGTTCCCTTTAGAGAGAATCATCATCACTGAGACTCTGGGAAGTGTGTGTGTGTGTGTGTGTGTGTGTGTGTGTGTGTGGCTGCCAAGGTGGGGGCCACACAGATTCACTGAGATACCAGTGGGTGGTCTTTCATGTCCTGCCCACACTGAGGAGGTAGGGCAGACTGCTTGAGTCATAGAATCACACTTGGCCAATGTTAAAGCTAAGAGAGACCTTGAGAGTCTCTCTTCATGGAGGGTCAGGCTCTGTCGTCCAAACTGGCTCAGCAGAGGGACCTGGATCTTCCCTGACTCTGTCTCAACCTGCCCCAGGCATTATTTGCCCAGGCTAATCCCCTTCCCCACTCATTGCAGGGAACTCCAGGCCTTCAACCAGCAGAACTATTTTGGTGTACATTAAGGTGGGCCTTCTCTAGCTCCTTATTTTTAAGGGATTACCTTAATTTTGTGCTATTCTTCTCATACATTTCTCTCACTCTAATAATTATAATTTTAAAATAAGGGTATTTGGCTTGGTGCAGTAGCTCACGCCAATAGTCTCAGCAGTTTGGGAAGTCAAGATGGGTGAGTCATCTGAGAAACCGCGTCTCTACTAAAAATACAAAATATTAGTTGGGCGTGGTGGTGGGCACCTGTAATCCCAGGTACTAGGGAGGCTGAGGCGGGAGAATCGCTTGAACCTAGGAGGCAGAGGTTATAGTGAGCCAAGATCTCGCCATTACACTCCAGCCTAGGAAACAAGAGCAAAACTCTGTCTCGAAAAAAAAAAAAAAAAAAAAAAAGATATAACCTGGAGCAGTGGCAGCTGGTTTAACAAACCACCACACTCTGTAGCCTCTCTCACCTGGGTGGAAGCGCCTCAAGCCGCACTGCCGAGCTGCATGCTGAGGGTGTCCCCGGATATGTAAGAAGCCTCTCTGAGGGCCACAGAGGTTTTTTTGATGGCACATGATTTAAAGCATCATTTTTATATTATGATGCATAAAATATACTGTGTAATAAAATGCAAAGTTTGCAGCATTATAGAGCTAAAAGTTAAGGCCACAAAAGAATCTGCTCCTATTTTCTTATTTTAAAAATCCTATTTTTATATAATGCAAATAATGAATATGAAGCAACCTATTCTTTAATTAAACATGTCTTTTTTTAAAAAAAGAAATAATTAGTCCTTGTTAATGGCCCTTCAGGGCAAGCCCCCAAATGGCTGGGGTCCAAGTTTACTCTCCTACCTCTAATATCAAAGGGACTTTGGCAGAAAAGTTTGAGAAACACTGCCAGGGACAGAGCTTACACAAGAACCAGGAAGTCTGACTTCTTCATTCTTCAGAAGAACAAAACAAATAACACCGCGGCTGTTTCTACCTTCTTACTGTTTTACCTTCAAGTTTAGCATTAAGAACATGAAATGTTTAAATTTGTGATTTATTTCTGATTCCTTTCTGTTTAACTTCTGAAAAGGAGAATCATCAATTATCAACCAAGTGAATGGTCACACTTTATAGGAGGCTACAAGGCGGAACACAAGATTAGTTGGATTCTCTTTTTGAGATGGAGTCTTGCTCTCTCGCCCAGGCCGCAGTGTAGTGGCATGATCTTGGCTCATTGCAACCTCTGCCTCCCAGGTTCAAGTGATTCTCCTGCCTTAGCCTGCTGAGTAGTTGGGACTGCAGGTGCCACCATGCCTGGTTAATTTTTTTTGTACTTTTAGTAGAGACAGGGTTTTACTGTGTTAGCAGGCGGTCTCAATCTCCTGACCTCGTGATCCACCCATCTTGGCCTCCCAAAGTGCTGGGATTACAGGCATGAGCCACCGTGCCTGGCCGATTAGTTGGATTCTTAAGAAAGAATGTAAAGGCGGCTTGTGGCTTAGACACTCTTAGGTTTTATGACTGTGGCAGGAATTTGAACATCCAGGCCTTGCTTCTGATGGTCCTCTCTTTCCGGTGCCCCAGTTCTAATCCTCTGTGGGTGTCCTCAGTAGGCACAGCCTTGGGGTTGCCCAGGGCTCAAGGCTTTCATGTTTGTAAAGTGCCCAACAATGACCTTTGATTCATCAGAAGCCCCACGGGACACTCACCTGACTGGGGCTCTGATACCTAATTCAGCAGTGCCCACCACCAAGGCCTTCCAAAGGCCTTATCTTCCTGACTCCTGGTCTTTCTTTTATTTTCTTTTTCATAGTACATGCAATATACATTAATGATAAATAAATGTAATACAGTAGTTCAGGTAGGTGAAAAGGAGAAAGAAAAAAGTTCCCAGTAACCGAGGAAGAACCAACCCCTGGTTAGCCGGGCAAGTCACATGAATTTGGGGATCGTGTTGAATCTACACCCATTTAAGATGGATTTCTATATGGCCTGATCCTTTGTTGGTTTGGATTTCTGCTCAGATCATGTTGAATCGACACCCATTTAAGATGATGTCTATATGACCTGATCCTTTGATGGTTTGGATTTCTGCTCAGTGCAGAGTTCAGGGAGGTGTCATTCTAAAGGGTGTACTGCTCTGATAAAAAATTAGCAGCCTGCCCAAGTTCAAGATACGAGCGGACTGATCACAGATTGGTTTCAGAATCATTATATTGGCCCTTTGGTAACTCTAGGGATTGGATCCAGAAGACAAGGGGCCCACACTTCCAAGGGATCCCACCACACCTTCAAAGAGCAGGCTCACGGAAAGGGGATTCCAAGATTCTCCTCCTCCAACTGCACCATTGTTTTACAGTATTTAAAATTCCTTGAATAGGCAGGGAGCAGTGGCTCACGTCTGTAATCCCAGCACTTTGGGAGGCCAAGGTGGGCAGATCACCTGAGGTCAGGAGTTGGAGACCAGCGTGACCAACTTGGAGAAACCCAATCTCTACTAAAAATACAAAATTAACCAGGTATGGTGGCACATGCCTGTAAGCCCAACTACTCAGGAGACCGAGACAGGAGAATCACTTGAACCTGGGAGCCAGAGGTTGCAGTGAGTCGAGATCACGTCATGGCACTCCAGCCTGGGCAACAAGAGCGAAACTCTGTCTCAAAAAAATAGTAATACTAAATTTTTAAAAATTCCTTGAATAAAGAGCAAGTCTAAATTGCAAGTACTCCTAGGACAGGGAGCCAAGTGACTTAGATCCATGACAGCTCCCTTTCTGAGGGAAAGGCATTCCTTACTCTGCCAGGCCAAACAAAACTAAAGTGACCTCTCTGCTCCCCTCAGAGAGGGGCACTGGGGATGGTAAAAGCATTTCTGCCCCTGAACCCGGGGATGAAGTAGAGAAATGCCACTCAACCATAGCCAGGACCCAAAGAACTGTGAGACCGTGTTACCAAAGGCTCAAGTGAGGAGCTGGAAAGAGTGACAAAGACAGAGAAGGACAGAACTGTGAGCCACCAGATTTCATTCAGGAAGTCCGTGCTAGGGAGACAGGAAGGATCGGGTAGCTTTCAGGGGAGTGGAACGTGTTAGAGAAAGGAGAACAAGACTGAGTTCAGACGCAAGGCAGGAGACTGTTTATAGGTGAATTAACAGCAGAGATGGGTGGTGGCTGTGCCTGGGGCAGGAGCGGTGGGGTGGGGAGCCGGGAGTGGCAGTGCCTTTGAGGGAGCTCTTGCAGAGGGCAGCCTTTTGAGGTGAAGACCTAGAGCTCTGGGTCTTAAGAGTTGGAAAGCAGATTATATTTCACATCCTTCCCTGAACAGAGACATTGAATTTGGTCAAGAATAAGTCCTAAGAAGCAATTGTGAGCACCCCACTTGTCCATCTTGTTGATGACTATGGAGAGCAAAGTTGAGTGTGGGCATCTGACAAGGTCTTTATGATCCTAAATGCGCTTACTACGCCTGCTTCCTCCTCCTCTGCCTTGGCTAATGGGCTGTGGGTACCCACCGCACAGAGGGCCGCAAGACACTCGTGGCTGATGCAAAAGCTGGGCCCTGCCCTCTTGGCCTTCTGAAGAGAGTGGTTATTGTTTTTGGCTAGTTTTTCAAGTATCCCTTTGCCCCCAGCAGGACTGAACCTTTCCCCTCTTACCATCTCTGGGTCCCTTCACATCTTTCAGAGCCTTCAACAACTACCTTCCACAAGACTATTTTCTGTCCTAAGAATGGAAGTCTGGTTGGCTTCCTAACTTCAGTCCCTCCCACACAGCACAGCCTCATTTCCTCCGGACCAGAGAGATGGCTTCTGGATTCATCTTTTCCTGCAATCCAACTTCTCCTCCTGGGACCGTCATACTGGAAACTGAGACCATCATCCAGGCTGTTGCTCTGGGCCGGGAATTTGGGAGTCCTCCTGGATCCCTCTGTCCCTGTCAACAGCTATTCACTGGGCATCTTCAACAACCAGGCCCTATTCATGGTGATGAAGAACAGCCTGTATGAAACAACCCCTGCCCTCACAGGGAAGCCACCAGTGACCCGTGGTGTGGATTCTCCTTCTGGACATCTGTCTCCTCTTTCCCACTGCACCGTCCTTGGTCCTCGTCTGTCACCTGGAATCCTCCTCTTGGAACCAGCGTGATCTTTCAAACCTAGTTCTACCCTTATCAGCACTTTGCCAAAAACCTCAAATAAAGACATTTTTTAAAGATGTGGGATGGAAAAATAAAGTTATTAATTATATCATAACCATTGGACCTCTTTTTAAAATGCACTGAAGCCTTATAACGTTATTCATGGATATATATCTATGGTAAAAACTGAAAGAAAAAAAAAAAAGTATGATGGCGGTGCCTCTGAAAGTGGGAAAACGGTACTGGGGAAGGGACAAAGGAAACTTCTACTTTATCTGTAATGGCCTGATCCTCCTGCCTTGGCCTCTTGAAGTCTGAGACCAGCTGGGCAACATAGTGAGACCCTGTCTCTACAAAAACAAAAAAAATATTAACAGCAGTTCAGGAGGCTGACAATTACTTGAGCCCAGGAGGTCAAGGCTGCGGTGAGCTACGATTGAGCCAATTCACTCCAACCTGGACGAGGAGGCAAGACTCTGTCTCAAAAAAAAAAAAAAAAAAGGGTCACCTGTAATCCCAGCACTTTGGGAGGCTGAGGCAGGTGGATCACTTGAGCTCAGGAGTTCAAGGCCAGCCTGGCCAACACAGTGAAACCCTGTCTCTACCAAAAATGCAAAAAAAATTAGCCAGGCATGGTGGTGCTCATCTATAGTGTCAGCTACTTGGGAGGCTGAGTCAGGAGAATTGCTTGAACTCGGGAGGCACAGGTTGCAGTGAGCTGAGATCATACCACTGAACACCAGTCTGGGCGACAGAATGAGACTCCATCTCAAAAAAAAAAAAAAAAAAAGGTAGGGGTGTGTGTGTTACATTAATTGCCTATATTGTGGATACTCTTGTCAAAATTTAAGCCATAAAACCCTCAGGTGTCCCTCACTGTTCCCATCCCCTTTGCCTGGCATACTGGATCTTTCACGAGCTTGTACCAACCTCCTGTGCAGGCTCATCTCTGTGCCTAGAGACTTGCAGTTTCCAAGTGCTCTGGCCTTGGGGCCTTTGCCCATGCTGTTCTCTCCTGAATGCCCTTTCCTGCTTTGCCACTTTGTTCTTGCCCTTCTGGATTCAGCTCCTGGGATCTCAAGTGGATGGAGGTCGGATGGATCAAGTAGGCAGCTGGTTAGGACCCAGGAGGTAGAAACATGTCTGGGGAGGATAATAATTTCTTGTCCTGGTTTCTATTTAGCTGCAAGTAGAGCAACAGATCACCTGTTTCTTGTTCAAAACTATGATCAGTGAGAGGAGGGTGGAAAAAGTAAGCCCCTCAACAGTGCCCTTCTATCTCCCAGCCTAGCCCCGAGGCAGATACTTCCCAGCAGAAAAAGGAAAACTGATAACCTCCTTCCCTGGTCTGGCTCTGTTAGGATTATCATCTGGTTTCCCTGCTGCTGTTGGAACAGCTGTGCCGGTGCAGGCCAGTGCCATCCTGATTTGGCCACGAGCTCCTGTAAGATGCTGAACAGGAGCACAAACTCTAGGCCTGGAACACCCTCCCCATGCCATTCCACACCTGACTTCTGCGCACCTTGTGAGCAGAACAGATTTGATGTTGCTTCTTCCACATCATCCTCACATCCCCTTTCACAGACTCAGATAGATGCCCCCATGGGGATCTATGGATCTATGGTGTATCTGTGGATGCGCCACCCCATGGCAACTGTCCTTTCCCCTTCCCAGCATACATTGTCACGAATTATAGCTGCCTGTACGTGTACGTGTCTTCTGCACCAGGCAGTACTCTCTGATGGGGCAGGGATTGGGTCTGTCTTGTTCACAGTTGCATCTCCAGCACCTGAAACTCTGCCTGGCTCAAAGTGCTCAATACGTTTTTGTTTTTTATTGAATGATAGAATGATGAGTAAACTCTGTACCCCACTAGACTGCGAGCACCGTGTTGACAGAGACCACGCCCTCATCATCTCTGGATCCTTAGTGCCTATACAGTGCTTGCCACATAGGAGGGGCTAATAGACGCTTATGGATTTGAGTGAATAGACCTCAGTTTCTCCACTTACAATCTGGGTAAAAGGAAGCTAATCTTTGCCCTTTCTCCCTCCTTCAACCATATCGGAGGTTGGTGGTTGATGGTGTGGGGTATTTCCTGCCTTATTCAACTTCACATCCAAATCTTCTAATGGCAAAGCACAACGTGGTGGCCAAGTCTCAGAGTCCAGGCATCCTTCCCATAGCCCATAGCCAAGTGTGGGAGAAGGGTGCCTCAGGGTCTCTCTCCATTCACTTTAGTCCCCAGCATTAGTCAAGATCCCATTGTCTACCCTGAATTCTTTCCGCTATTGCACAAGTCTCCTTTCATCTTACTGTGTGTCAGGAAAGATATGCTATAGCCAAGAGTATCTGCTCCTCAACCTGAAGTAAAATATAGATTCTGCCTAAATTTTAGAACCTGTGTTAGCCAGGCGTGGTGGCCCATCCCTTTAATACCAGCACTTTGGGAGGCCAAAGCAGAGGCGGATCGCCTGAGTCCAGGAGCTCAAGACCAGCCTAAGCAACATGTGTTGTCACATCTGGAACTTTCTTTTCAAGTTAATATCACCATTCTACTTCCAAACCTGGTCTCCTCTCTTCCAGGAAGTACTCCTTGATTGAACCAAAAATGTTTTAATTTTCACCACTTGTCCTATTACTCTGCATCCCCACAGTACTTGTAGTTTGTACTTATTATCTGTCCTGTTTAAGTGTGTGTTCATCATCCTACCCATACTGCATAAGCAGGTACTATTTTAAGAAGGCTTGATAGATTATCACAAATGACACGTCGATTTGAGCGGAGAAATCTACACCAAGAAGAAAGTAGAAGACGAGTTTTCCTTTCTTTTGGCTTTATCATAGAATTTGTTGCTGCTTGCAAGCTGTGTAGCACAATGAGAAGATAATATGATTTCTGCAAAATGTTTCCGGAAGCATAAAGTATCTGTAAATACCCAGGAATAATGACCGTGTCTTTCATTTGTTATTAGTTTTCTAATTCCTCCACTCTAAAAGTCCTTGGTTTAAGCCCTGAGTGTTGGTTGGCTGATTTAGCTTTGGATTGTGGTCCATTGAGAACGCGGGATTCTTTTAAGCTTAAGAGTTATGCCCTGCCATGTGGATGCAGGTGAAGGAAGTACTTCTTAGTGTGACCCAGGAGAGTAGTGGTTCTCCTGGGCCTCAGGCCCTGGGCTGCATGTGTATGGGGGGCGGGAGGAGAAGCACCGAAGTAAATACTGGGCTGATGGTTGGGGGAAGGGCTGGTGGGTGGGGAGAAGGGAAGAGAGGAGTCTGGGCCAAGGCCAGAGGTGTCTCCCTGGGGAGTCCTCAGAGCGGGCAGCCGGACGTCGCTCCATCCTTCCCGCCTGACGGATGGGTCTGCTGCGCAGGCACAAGCTGTCGGGCCAGGCCCTGCCAAGGCAAAACAGTGGCGCTTCTGTGCGCGCTGCCCCGCTCCTCTCCGGAGGATGGGGCCAGCCCGGGAAGCCAGGGAGTGATGGAGAAAGCAGACGTCCCGGAACAGGAGCCGCGGGGTCCCAGAAGCACGCCTGCGTCCCGAAACAAGGGGCCACAGGATGGGGTGGGAGGGGTCCGGGAATCAACGCGGAGAGCGTTTGGAGGAACTGCTGACCAAACGAAGAGAAGCGAAAGACGGGCGAGAGAAAGAGCGTGGGGATGAAGAGCTCCTGGTTTGCCCACAAGCCCCCTCCCCTTTAAGAACAAAGCTGTCTGCGTTCAGTGGCACGAATTTGGTTTCCCGGTCAGATACTCAGAGACCTTCCAACCTGTCCCCGACCCCTCCGCCTTGTCCATCTCCATGGGCATCTTCCGCGGCCTCGCCCGGGACTCGGGGTCCGCCACGCTCGGTCTCCGCCTGGCCCGGCCCGCGAGATCCCTGCCGCTCCCGCTCGGAATCTGGGATCCGCAGGCTCCCAGATCCGCCCCTGGCCCGGCTCCGACCCGCCCGTCAGCAGCCTCCCCCTCAGCGTTAATTAAAACTTGCGAGATGGAGAGGCTGGCGCGGGCGGCTCCGTTTTATTTGCAGCATCTTTCATACTGCTGACGATCGTAAAGGGCTTTAATATTGAAATATGGGCCATTTTCCCAGCTCCAGCCTTCGCCACGCGCTCCCCGCACCCCCACACCCAGCCACCCCGCGCTTGATGAAAGAGCCCCTGCAAATCCATTAAGGAGAGATAATTGAAAACTCCGGGGTAATATTTAAGACCGCGTGCCGACGCGGGGCGGAGGGCCTGACTGTGCCCGCTTTGCCCGTCAGTGGCGGTGCGTGGCAGTCCCCGGGACTCTAGGCCCGCTAAGCCCTGCCGACGCCCAGCCAAGGCCCGCCGTCTTGGCGGAGCCTCCTCACTCCCTGCTCTCAAAGGGCTGGCTCTTCGCTCACCTGGCTCTGCAGAAGACTTGCCCGGAGACCCGAGTTCCAAAAGGAGCCACTGGGCACGCTGTGTGACAGATGGCTCAGAGCCAACGTGCACAGGGGCCGAAGCATCTTGTCCCACTCCTCCAGCTTCTATTTGGTGCACCAGCATCAGGCACTGTTCATGCTCCTGAGCACGGCATCCCCTCTTTGCTGTTCCTCTTTCAAAACCAACCCAGCTCCACTCCAAGTAATGGTGCAGTGGGGTATGGAGCTTTGGTGGGAGTAGAGACACACTCAGACTGATCCTGGGGTGTCCATTGTTGCAGCTGCACCGTAAGGACGCTAGACTGCTCTGTCTGTTTTCATATGTTTTTAATGTTCCACAACAAAAATGTTTAGAAACTCAAAAATGTTTAGAAAGCTCAAGCATCTTTTATGCCTCTCTGTCCCATAAATACAGACTACCTGTTACCTTGTACATTGGTGTTCATTAGCACATCGTATTGCCATTATCTATTTAAAGTCTTTCTACCTACTCAGCTGTGACATCTTGAGGACAGGAATCAGGTCTAATTCACTCCGTAGCCCTTGCTCCAGGCCCAGTGCCAGGCACGTAACAGGCCCTCAGTAAACGTCAATGAATAGGCTGCTCTCTGGGTACTTAGAGGTCTCTAGGGCTTAAGGTTAGGATACAAGCACATGGAAGGAGGGTAGGGCAAAGCATGGAAGGAGCGGGGTCTGTAAGACTGGATTGGGGTCATGTCTGTCTGCCACAGTGACTGGAAAGGGTGGAGGACCCTGTTCTGCACTGTGATTTAGGAATCCTTAGGTCTCTACCTGCGTTTTTTGGGGATGTTTCTCTACTCCGCTCCATTTGGCTTATTCTTCCAATCACAGACACACACACACACACACACACACACACACACACACACGCGCGCGCGCGTCTTAGGGAAAGAGTAGGAAAGAGGGAAGCAGAAGAGATTATTTGAAGACCTACTTGTGCAAAAGGCACGAGTAGTTCAGGCATTTCCATGGATACCCTCCGCTAACCCCCTACCCAAAGCCCTTTCCTACTTACACCTCTTGTCCCAGTCTTCCCCAACACTGTGTCCAGCACCCATACAGGGGTTGTATTCACAGGATGGCACTATCGAGGAGGAGGGTGCTGTTATGACTCAGCCCCCTACCACACATTGGCCCTGAAGCCACAGTTGCAATGATGCCTTCTCCATGGCCAGAATGAGATCCAAACCCTTCCAAAGCTCCATGTCCAAACAAGGACTCCTCATTAGAATGACGAATCATCCGAGCTGGAGCTGACCAAAGAGCATTGCGTTGTTTGGCCCCCTCCTGGTATCTGTGGGGCAATGGAGATCTAGAAAGGGTCTGTGATGTGCCCCAGATCACAAAACCACTGGTACCTAGCTGGGTGCAGTGGCTCACGCCTGTAATCCCAGCACTTTGGGAGGCCGCAGCGGGTGGATTATTTGAGGTCAGGAGTTTGAGACCAGCCTGGCCAATATGGTGAAACCCCGTCTCTACTAAAAATACAAAAATTAGCTGGGTGGTAGTAGTGCGCGCCTGTAATCCCGCTACTTGGGAGGCTGAAGCAGGAGAATCGCTAGAGCCTGGGAGGCGGAGGTTGCAGTGAGCTGAGATTGCACCACTGCACTCCAGTCTGGGTGACAGAGTACAACTCTGTTAGAAAAACAACAACCAAAAGTCATTGGTAACAAAACCAGTGCTAGAATCCCAGCAAATTAGTGGCGGAGCTGGAATTAGAATCCCAATCTCTTGACCACTTAAATATATACAATGGGTATTCAAAGTGCTTTTCACAAAAATTATCTTATTCAATTCTCTCTCTCTCTCTCTCTCTCTCTCTCTCTCTCTCTCTCTCTAATAGGATCTCACTCTATCACTCAGGCTGGAGTGCAGTGACATGATCATGGCTCACTGCAGTCTCAAGCTCCAGGGCTCAAGCAATGCTCTCACATCAGCCTTCTGAGTAGCTGGGACTGCAGGCGCATGCCACCACACTTGGCTAATTTTTGTATTTTTGTGGAGATGGGGTTTCGCCATGTTGCCTAGGCTGGTCTTGAACTCTTGGGCTAAAGAAATGTTCCTGCCTTGTCCTCCCATACACGCATGAGCTACTCACCTGGCCTCATTTAATTCTCACAAATCTGTGTGATAGCATCACAATTCCCACCTATAGATGAGAAAAATGAAGGTCAGGGAGAGCCGTGATTTGTCCAGTGTCATACACAGTGGAAAACAGATCCAAGATTTGAACCCCAGTTTCACTGACTCCAATTCCAGTGGCCTCTCCACTCACTTCTCCAGTGTTTCCCCCTACTCTCCACCCAGCCAAATCAGTCCCGTTTCCCACTTACCCTTCATCCCTGGACATCTCCAGCCAGAGGTCTTTTTTTCTCCTCAGCCCACCTTCTCCCACCCAGGGCAATGTTCTTTGCCCCAAAGTCGGAGGCAGGGGTGTGGTAGCCCCTGCCATGGTTCTGTGTACAGGCCTCCATGAACTGAAGCCATGCACAGCATGGTCTCCTGTGCACAGCCCTGCTCCTGTTCGTGGCCACGGAGGCCTCAGCCATAAATCCCCAGGTCTCAGCTCATAACCATTAGCAAGCGATTGGGCTCATCAGGACGCCTTTATGAGACTCAGGTCAAATAAATGGATTGCCGGAGGTCAGAAACAAGGGATCTCCCTGCCTTGCCTTGCTTCCGAGATGCTCCAGAGGCTGGCAATTCCGTTTGACTCGTATCTGTAGGTGAAAGTGGGGGCGTTGTCAGAGTGGGGTAAAGGTGTACAGTATCCCCTGGTATTCCACACCTAGAGAAGGAAAAGGGCCTGGAAATGCACATCCTCAGATAGCCAGCAGTCATCAGGGCTGGAGGAAAATACACAGAGGCACACATACACACTCAGACCCCCATCTCTGATTCAAATCCATGCCTCAGCAACCAACCCCCCAACCCCACCCACCTCACATCCTCTGATGTCTGCACAACCCCGTTGAGGTGTTTCCTGAAACACTGCTTCTCAAACACCACTGTGCGGCTGGGCGCAGTGGCTCACACCTGTAACCGCAGTACTTTGGGAGTCCGAGGTGGGTGGATCATGAGGTCATGAGTTAGAGACCAGCCTGACTAACATGGTGAAACCCCATCTCTACTAAAAATATAAAAATTAGCCGGGCATGGTGGCACATGCCTGTAATCACAGCTACTCAGGAGGCTGAGACAGGAGAATCGCTTGAACCTGGGAAGCAGAGGTTACAGGTGAGCTAACATCAAGCCACTGTACTCCAGCCGGGGTGACAGAGTTAGGCTGCATCTCAAAAAACAAAGCAAACAAGCAAACAAAAAACCCCACTCTGCATGCAAATGCCCCTGGACCTGGTTAAAATGCAGACTCTGATTCAGTGGATCTGGGGTGGCGCCTGAGCTCTGTTTTCTAACCAGTTCCCAGGTAAGGCCAGGGCTGCTTCTCCAAGGATTTTAAGCAATGGTCCTCCTATGTTGGAAGGGTGGGGTTTTCAAAAGGTAAAAGAGATAGGAGTGTGCAGTACGGGAAACCACCTCTCCCACCCCCATCTGCCAAATGCTGCTGTGCACACCCAGGTGACCGAGCTGTTTCTAGAATGCTGTTGCCTCACTATTTACACGGCTCCTTCTCAAGCTTCAAACCTCAGCCCAAGTGTCGCTTCCTCAGAGAAACTTTCTCCAAGCACCCAATTTAAAGGGCCCCTGCTCCACCCTGTCTGTGATTACCCTCTTCTTAACAGGTCTCACAATTACATGTATGTATTTGCTAATTTGCTTACTTATATTTTTGTCTGTCTCACTCTCTGGAATGTATAGTCCTTGAGTTCAGGGATCATGCCTGTTCTGTTTATTCATGAATTCTTGGCAACCAGTGCCTAGCACATGGTAGATACTCAGTAAATATTGCTGAATAAGCCAGGTCCACAGTGGCTCATACCTGTAATCCCAGCACTTTGGGAGGCTGAGGCGGGCAGATCATTTGACATCAGGAAGTCGAGACCAGCCAATGTGGGGAAACCTCGTATCTACTAAAAATACAAAACTTAGCTGGGTGTGATTGCACACTCCAGCTACTCTGGAGGCTGAGGCAGAAGAATCATTTGAACCCAGGAGGCAGAGGTTGCAGTGAGCCGAGATTGTGGCACCGTACTCCCGCCTGGGTGACAGTGGGGGACTCTGTCTCAAAAAAAAACCCAGAAAACAAACAAACAAACAAAGATTATCTGAAAGAGTATCTGAATCAGGAACTGAGGCCATAGGTAATCTCAGAAAGTATCCTGGAGGAAGGAAAATGGGAGGAAAAGAACATAGTGTGAAGGACTTAAGAGAGGTGACTCAAGGAAAGCAGGGAGGCAAACATATCCAGATAAGATTGGCCGCATTGGTCCTGGTTTGATATGACAGGGGCGAGGAGGGGTCCTGAAGGGAGAGATCCTGGGGGTAGCAGCAGATGCTACAGGGTCTTGGAAACCATAGCAGGCAGTAAGAAGACACGTGGGCTTCCCTCTACCTCATGGACAAGGACCTTCATTTATTCATCCTTTCCTACACTTGACAAATTATTACTGAGATCTTATTAGGTGCTGGGTGCTGACTATTCAGGAATGAGCACAACGGGCCTGATTCCTGCCCTCCTAGAGATCACAATCCAATGGGAGAGACTGACATTAACCACATTAACATGTTACAATTGGGCCGAGTCTACAAAGGATCGTGTATGATAACGGGTGTGATAGGCGGTTCCCGAGGGAGAAGATTCCCCAGGGAGTGACAGTCACCCAGAGTCCTGATGGGTGGAGGTCTTCCGTGCCAGCCGCCTGCCAGCTTTAGTCCTAGACATCCCTGCATTCCTCTGCACTGTCCCTTTAAGAGCATCTCTTCCCTGTGCAAAAGAGGTTCGGGCACACAGCCTGAGCCTGCCAAGGTTGTGGGCTATAAATCAACGCTGGCACTCCCTTGGCAGTGAGCTCTCCTCTGAGCTGCCCAGATGGCGGGCAAGCCTGGGGCTCCAGGGGCAGCCAGGCACTCAGGAGGGGGGAGGTGTGCAAGGTGGGGACACAGCTGGGCCCTAGACCCCTGATGGCAGCTGCCCACCTCTGTCTAAGGGCCCTGGACCAGGGAAAATCACGAAGTCCTTCTATCCTAGTCCCAGGCACCTTCTGACTCCCAAGTTAGGCTGGCATGAGGCTGTGGGGTTATTGTCCCCACCCCAGCCAAGGACCAGGGCCTCATAGGCATCCTCTGAGACCAAGGGTCATGGATGACCTCTTGGGGTCACAGTCTGCTCCAGTATTCAACCTGAAAGTTCTGCCTGTGGTTTGACCTTCTTTCCTCTTGCTGTAGCTAAGGTGTCTTCTTTTACACTGCATGAAAGATGAAAGACAGCAGCTCCCCATTTAGTGGAGCTTTGGGACTGTGGTGAGATCGCCTTCTGCCTTCATTTTAAGCCTCCCAGAAAAGCAGGATACAAAGATTCTTCAAGGTCAGCTGGAGAGGTAGAACTCTGCCCTCTTGGGGTTGCCATCCCTCTGCCACCCTCACAGGTGTTGTGACAGAGGGAACATATGTTGCTCCCACCCCAGAGAAGAGAGACAACATCTTAGCAGCCACAGCCCCACAGAGCCAGGCTCAGCAGGCCTTGACAGAACTGGAAAGGCAGCCTCTCTCCTGGGCCGGGCCTGGACCTGGGCTGTGGGTGGAGGGGTGGAAGCAAAGCTTGTAGACTCCTCCCAGAAAGGAATCAACAGGCTTGACTGCTCTCCCCACCCTCACCCCCAAACAGTAGAATAGTGTAGACCTGTGGAAAATTCATGGGTTCTAGAACAATAGAGATTTCCTGGGATGTCCTTGTCCTCAGATTCTCTAAGTCCTTAGAGATTCTTTCTCACATATTCATCGTACTGATGAGAAAACTGAGACGCAGAGAAGTTCACCCAGGTCTCGTGCAGGTTTTTACTACACCCCATTTGCCACCTGAACAGAAACTCCCAGAACTACCGCTAAGCAGATGTATGAGGCTCTAAAGGTACTAGCATAGATGAAGGTTAGATAACAAATAGAACTTTCTCCGAATAGTAGGTCACAGAGGAAGATGAGAAGCAAAGTAAAGAAAGTGCGTTCTCTGAAACAGTGGGGTGGGGGTGGGGAGGGATGGAGCCAAAGAGTCAGGTTAGAATTTCACAAAAAGACAGAAATCTAGAGAACCCAGGAGAGGGAGCTGTCAGAGAGCCCAGAGCAGCGGCAACTGGGGTGTGGAGCTTCTGAGGTTCTTCCTTCAGGACCCCCAGAATTCATCTGTTCCGGGCTTCTAGGTATCGCCAGTAGTTTAAATTCAGGCCTTATCTAGGCTGATTCTCTCGGCTTTCTCCTTGTTCTCCCGGGATGGCTTATCCGGTTGCCAGAGTCATTTGCCATCTCTAATTTGTGTTTAAATTAAAGTTCCCACAAACAGAGGCTTAATGTGGTGTTACCAAGAACTCCCGGGCCCCCTGCAGCTCTGGGAAGTTGAGGGGGCTGCAGAGAGAAGAAGCCAGTCAGTGCGCAACCCATCGAGGCTGCTCCCACTGGCACTGGACCTGGAGTGGATGGTCCAGCTAAGTGTCTCCATCCTTATTGCTCCGTCCGGAATGCTGATGGCAGGGGGCTGGGCAGGGCAGAGCGTGCTCACAAAGGGCCTGGGATCCACATGCCTGTTCAGGGGCTGCTGGGTTGCCGTTCACCCTTTTTCGGGATGATGAGGAGAAGGCAGAGGAGGTGGGCAATGAGACGAAGGCAGGGGGTGGAAAATGAAAGAGGAGGAGGCTCCATTTTTTAATACTTGTATATGGCGCTCACTGTGTGCCATCCCTGTTCCTGGGCACCTCGTAACTACAAATTCAACCTTCTCCACAACCTGCGAGCCAGGTGTTCTTATCATTAGCCCCATTTTTATAGACCGGGAAACAGAGGCACAGGGAGTTGGGGAAAGAGAGGTATGCCCAAGGTCAAACAGCTAGCGAGAGCCAGATCCGAGGAATCAAGCCAGTGCCATCTCGCTCCAGATTGCCAGTGCTATTCTGGCACTTAAGCCAAGATTTATCTGTCATCCTCCCCATCCCCTGATCACAAGGTGAGGCTTCTCTTTGCCAGAGCAACTGAGACAGAGTGAAGCTCCCATCCTGCTCTCTGGATCTTTACCTCTCTGGGCCACAATCTTCCATCTGTAAAATGAGGCTAAGATAGTAGGAGGGGTTGAGGGTCTCAGCTTGGCAGTGACCAGCACAGACTGGGTCCCTGGCAGTGGCTGCTTCCTCCCCTGTGGTCTAACCATGAGCCTTCCTGCTGAGCCTTCCTGCACTACCTCTTAATTCTCTTTCAAAGGAGCTAGTGGCAGTGATCCTCACCCCTTAATGAAAACCCTCAGGAGAGGGTTGTCCCTCTTCATTTGTCCAAATTCTCTCTCTCCCTCTGGGAAACCCTGAAAAAGAGGAATAATAAAGCTGACCTGGAGTCCAGACCTGCTCCGTCCCCACCTCCTCTGCACCCAGGTGAGCCAGTCAGAGCAGCAACAGAGAGCAAATGACACACTTGAAAGAGTTTCACCAAGGTGTTTAATGATGTGATAATTTCTAAAGGCATAGACTAGATGAAGAAAACTAATAAGAGTAGTGTGGCACCAGGATAGAAATAGCACTACCAAATGGGTAGCACTGCTGATGCCAGCTGGGCTCACGGGACACAGGAGAGAGGCCGCTCAGCAGAGCTGTGGCCATGGAGGAAACACAACCCCCACCAGAACTTCCAGCAGGCAAAGAGAGAGGCTGGCAGAGAATGGGGGAAACAAACACCCTGACTCCTCTCTCTCCCTTCCCTGCCAGGACTTCTGTTGGCCAAGAGATCGGGGGTCCAGGTGACATAGTCTGCAGAGGTCAGCCTCTCTGGGCATAGCAGCACAGAGAACACAGGCAGGCAAACAGAAAACCATCCCATCCCATCCCATCCCACCCATGAGTCCCTGCTCCGACACCAAAGCCTTCTCTCTGCTGCTTTTTGCTGCCCATTTTTTTTTTTTTTTTTTTTTTTTTGGAGCTGGAGTTTTGCTCTTGTTGCCCAGGTTGGAGTGCAATGGTGCAATCTTGGCTCCTCAAACTCCACCTCCCAGGTTCAAGCGATTCTCCTCCCTCAGCCTCTGGGGTAGCTGGGATTACAGGCATGTGACACCACGCCCAGCTTATTTTGTATTTTTAGTAGAGACCGGGTTTCTCCATGTTGGTCAGGCTGGTCTCGAATTCCCGACCTCAGGTGATTCGCCCGCCTCAGCCTTCCAAAGCGCTGGGATTACAGATGTGAGCCACCGCCCCCAGTTCTCTGCTACTTTTATTGCCACCTCTGTCACTGTCTACAGCCAAACAGCAACTGACAGGGAATGAGAGACAAGACTCCTTCTTCAACACAAATGGTCCAGCTCCTAAGGAAGGTGGGATCCAAGCAGAGGACAGCTTGAGGGAAGAGGGCTGTGTCTGAAGGGCAGCTGGCCAGGGGCTGCTCACTGCCAGCATGGAGAGACAAAGAGAAGGGCCGCACTGGGGGGTGAGGATGTCAAATGGCGATAGTAAATGACTCTTTCCTCAGCAGATGATACAAATCACTGTGGGTCTTCCTTCCACCGCCCCTCTCTAGTGTGAGCCCCTGTGGGACAGGGATTTTGTCTTGTTCATCCTCGACATCTAGCACAGTGCCTCTTAGGGCATAATCAGAATTTATTGAATAAATAAGCAAATAGATAGGTAAACGAATGAACAAACCCATTTGCAGCCCATGTGCACAGCCCTGGGCCCTGGTCAGGGAGCATTGTTGAATGAATGACATGCAGTATTCCTGCAGAAATTTTATTTCAATCAATTCAATCATCTCCCATCTCAGATTTCCTTGCAGCCACTCAGCCATGGGCCACACAGCCCACGTTTGTCTCCATGCTGGCCAGAGGCTATGCTTTGATAGCACCCACTCAAATGTGCAGTGACTTCATCCTCCTGATGGAGAAATAAGGGGAGTAGCAAGTGACTTCATTTCTCACGGCAGCCTTTCTCGTGAGCTCTTTCTCGGGAGAAATCTTGATCCATGGCAAACCATCTGTGGAATTCCCGGCTGCAGCCCTTGGCAAGAGATGGGAGGATAGAATGACAGTGCCAAGGAGGCAGCTGAAGGATCGTCACCCTGGGAGCCACAGCCTTGGCTTGCTTTTTCCAATGGGCCATAAAGTCTGAGGGAGGCAGGTGGAAGCGGGGGGCGGCACCAGACAAATAAACTAGAGTCTCAAGTGTAGTCATCATGTGCCCACCTGGGAAGTAGTTATACACAGATGCTGGGGCTGGGCTCACGATCCCTGCTCTACCACCTGCTGGCTGAACAACCTTGGGCAAGATACTGGATTACTATGCCTCAGTTTCCTCTTCTTAAAAATGTGAATAACAGGCCAGGCACGGTGGCTCATGCCTATAATCCCAGCTCTTTGGGAGAATGAGGCAGGCGGATCACGAGGTCAGGGGATCAAGATTATCCTGGCCAATATGGTGAAACTCTGTCTCCACTAAAAATACAAAAATCAGCTGGGCATGGTAGAGGGTGCCTGTAGTCTCAACTACTTGGGAGGCTAAGGCAGGAGAATCGCTTAAACCCAGGAGGCAGAGGTTGCAGTGAGCTGAGATTGCGCCACTGCACTCCAGCCTGGCAACAGAGCAAGACTCTGTCTCAAAAAAAAAAAAAAAAAGAATAACAGTAACTCCTACTGCATATGGTGGTGAAAAAGAGTAGATGAGTTAATAGTTATAAGATAGAGGCAGGCCTGGTGGCATGGGCCCATAGTCCTAGCTACTTGGAAGGCTGAGGTGGAAGGATTGTTTGAACCCAGGAGTTCAAGACCCGCCTGGATAACATAGCAAGTTCCCCATCTCTTTTTTTTTTTTTTAGACAGAGTTTCACTCTTGTTGCCCAGGCTAGAGTGCAATGGCATGATCTCAGCTCACTACAACCTCCACCTCCCAGGTTCAAGCGATAATCCTGCCTCAGCCACTGGAGTAGCTGGGATTACAGGCATGCACCACCACACTGGGATAATTTTTGTATTTTTGATAGAGATGGGATTTTACCATGTTGGTCAAGCTGGTCTTGAACTCCTGACCTCAGGTGATCCATCCACCTCAGCCCCCCAAAGTGCTGGGATTACAGGTGTGAGCCACCGCACCCAGCTGCAAGACCCCCATCTCTCTTAAAAAAGAAAATTATGAACTATTTAGGAGAGTATATGATCCATCGTAAGCGTTATATAAATTTCATGACATAAAATTAAGGTTCTAGTCCCATAAACTTTTTTTCTGTACTAAGCTCAGCCTTGGATACCTCTCATATTTTCTGTGAGAAGTGAACAAAGGCATGTGAAAATCACAGTGTATTTATGTTTGTTATTTGTCATCGAGATCACGTAAGAGGGCTGATGGAGCAGGGGGTGAAGGGATGCGAAAGGGGCTGTCAGTCATCAACTTTTGATTATCTGCCTTGTTAAGGTCCCTTCTTGTCAACATCATCAGCTCTTTGGCTTGTTCAAGTCTTCTGCTGACAATATCCAGGCCTCTCCCACACACAAGGGGCGGCACAGCAAGGACTGGAAGAAAAATGCCTGTGAAAGCAAAATGGGTTCTTCTCTTCCTTAGCCGTGAAGCAGGAATAGCCACTAGACAGGAGGCTGTGAGAGGATCTTGGCACCTCCGCCTTGATCACTTTGCCTTTGGGCAGGAGGGGAAACTGATCAGCTCCCTCTGTGCTAGGGCTTCGGGAAGAGATGCTGGCATTCGTTATGAGGTGCTCGGAATAAAAACACATACATATCCCAGTGTCCCAAGCAAACGTTCTGCCACTTACTGTATGGATGTAATTTCACATAGCTACTTAAACCCTGGGTCTCAGTTTTCCTCATCTTCAAAATGGAAATGTTGATGCCTAATTCAAAGGGCGAAAATCAATGAGATCTAAAAACCCCTTTGGTGGACATCTGGTCCAATCAGTGGTAGCTCTTACTAGCTAACATTTGGTAGTTATCTGCCCACTATCTCCAAGGGATGGAAAAGTCATGCTGACTTCCAGACTAGGAAAGGCAGTGGTAGCAGAAAGTGATTTATGATTGACGTTTTTCACGTTTTCGTTCCAGAGCACATAGGAAGTAGTTGTTGGTTCATTCATTCACTGAACAGTGTTTACAAACTTGAACAACTTGCCATTGTTTTGTTCACTTGTATTCATCTTACTCTCACCACTAGAACTGCAAGGTCCAGGAGGACAAAGGCAGTGTCTGTTGCTTGATGAGTGACTGGACTGAGCTCTAAGCATGTCTGAAGATTGAAATGGGCCAGGCAAGGACACGGAAACTGGAGGCCTGGATTCTGGGCTCAGTCATACCTCCAAGAACATCACCTTCCCTCGACTCTGGAGCTTTCACAGATCTTCCTTCCACTGTGAGATAATGGAGAATCACTTGAGACCAGACTCGGGGAACTTTTCCTGGTGGGAAGACATTGATTCATATACTCTGTGTCTCTGAACTCCCAAGAGAAGAGTTTGAATCCCCTAGTCTGAAGAGTCCACAAGTGATCAACATAGCAATCATGATAAAAAGGGATAATTAATAAAGGAGGGAGTAGATCTACCTCAGTAACAACAGAGGGAGGAAAATTCCAGCTAGTACATGTACTTAACATGAAAGAAGATATGTGCCAAGACCCTGCTTTCACGGATATTAGGTGTTCCCAAATATAAGAAATACCCATTATTGATCACAGACCTCATTTGATACTATCCAGGATGTCTAGAGAATAAGAGGAAAGGAAGCATCGTAATATCCAAAAGGTGGAAACAACCCAAATGTTCATGAATAAATGAATGAATAAACAAAATGTGATATATCCATACAATGGAATATTATTCAGCCATGAAAAGGAATGAAGTACTGATTAATGTTACAACATGAATGAACCTTGAAAACACTATGCTCAATGAAAAGATAGTCACAGAAGGCCTCTTATTATATGATGCCATTCATACAAAAATCCAGAATAGGGAAATCTACAGAGACAGAAAGTACGTTAGTGTTGCTAACGGCAAGAAGGAATATGGGGGGATAGAGAGGTGATAGCTAAAGGTTACAAGATTTATTTTTGAGGCAATGAAAATGTTCTAAAATTAACTATGGTGATGGTTTGACACGTCTGTGAACATACTAAAACCATTGAATTGTACATTTCAAATGGTGAATTGTATGGTATGTGAATTATACCTCAAAGTTGTTTTTAAAAAAGAAGCGTAAGGGGTAGGGGGAGGTTGAGATGAAGCAGGAAAACAGTGATCAGAGACAAAGCTCAGGCGCTGTCTGTCCTAGCTGCCCCAAGTCAAAGCCTGCATTTCATACAGGCAATGTTAGGGTAGCCCCCAAGCCACGATTCGGGAAGATAAATTGACCCCAGAAGGTATGGGGCTGGGTCCCTTCTCCTCTGACAGCTCCCTTTCTGTGTTTTTTCTGGCACAAGAAACTCTGTCTTCTTGTATAAATAGGAGAAATTTATGGCAGTTTTCCCTCTTCTTCTCCCTGGTGGGCTACTAGGAAAGCCTAGGGGGAGGAGAGAGCCTGAGATTCCAAAAATATAAATGTGGAAAGACGGAGGTCGAGGAGTCTCTTTGCCTGCCTTGGCTCTGGCCCCAGCTCTCCTTTCCTTTTGCATGTTTGACCATCTGGGTGATGAGGAGGGTAGAGAACTGATGCAGCCCATTCTTTCTTTATGCCCGAAAGAGATGAGTCCCAAGGCAGATATCTGACAGGAGGGCTGCAAGGGAAATCAAGGAAATGGGTTTGGCTGTCCCATGGCATTATTGGAGGAGACACAGACCACCGCCCTCCTTCCTGGATTTGGTTATTTTTGTACCTCCCTGTTTGTTGAGGCAGATACAGTGGGAAAATAACTCGTCCTAGATTTAGAAAGATTGACAGAGAATCTATGTGTGTGACCTTAAGCAAATCATGTCATTCTCTGGGCGTCACCTGTAAAAAGAGGGCAGGCATTGAATTTATCAGGGGTTTTCAAATAGATTTAAACTCTGGGGTCCTTTCTTCAAATAAAACCACTTGTAGTGACCCAACAGGAACACAAGTAGCCTGCTGAGCTTCTTGAAGGAAAGAACAGGAGTCCCGGGCCCCTGTGCTGACTGGAGAGGGGCTTGTCCAAGAACAAGATGGTCTTCATGGCTTTTCCTGCTCTGTCCTCAGGAGGAATTTGCCCCCATGGTGAAAAGGCTCAGCTCTGCACACCCAGTGGGCTTGAAATCCAGCTCTACTCTCTCCTGTATATCCCTCAGCACATAATTTATCTTCCTTCAACCTCAGCTTTCTCATGTGTGAATTGGAATAATAATAACACATACCTCAGAGGATTGTCACATGGATCATACTAAATAATGTGCATAGAGTCCTTCGCATACTCTCTGGCTCAATAAATACTATTACATTACAGTTATTCCATGATCTGATGTAATCCTTTTTCTTTTCTTTCTTTCTTTTTTTTTTTTTTTTTTTTTTTTTGAGACAGGGTCTCATTTTTGTAACCCAGGCTGGTATACAGTGGCATAATATCGGCTCACTGCAACCTCTGCCTCCTGGGTTCGAGCAATTCTCCTGCCTCAGCCTCCTGAGTAGCTGGGATTACAGGAGTGCACAACCATGCCCAGCTTATTTTTGTATTTTTTTCAGTAAAGATGGGGTTTTACCATGTTAGCCAGGCTGGTCTCAAACTTCTGGCCTCAAGTGATCCACCCGCCTCGGCCTCCCACAGTGCTGGGATTACAGGCATGAGCCATCGCACCTGGCCTGATGTAATCTTTTGGATTTTAAATGATGTATCTGGTGTGAGAAGGTGAATTAGGAAGGACAACAGCAAAACTGCTGTAACATAAAGGCTCAAAACACAGTAGCACATAGAAAAGAGAAGTTTATTTCTCACTTAGTCTGGGAGGACGCAGTTCCAGACAGCAGGCAGCTCTGTTCCACCTGGTCAGCTGGGATGCACATTCCATTCACACCTGAGCTTTGTCGTCTCTCAGGGATGTCTTTTCAGTTGCCAAGTCAAACCTGTCTCAGGCACATCTGCCCAGCACATGAAAGACAGAACACAAAGGAGAATTTACCCAATGTCCTCAGGCTTTAGGACATACTCGCCTCACATTCCCCTGTGTCTACACCTGGCAACAAGAGCAGCTGTGAAATGGGGTGTCCAGCTGGGTGTCTCTACCCTCGTGCAGCAAGGAAAGAAGAGATTTTAGTGGACAAAGGGTATTCATCCAGGGCTCAAACCCACACCTGAGCTGTCCTCTTCCCAGAGGAAGGGAAATAAAGTCCACAGCCCAGAAAACAATGTGAACACCCCCTAACACACACACCCAATTAGGTCCCTGCCATTCATCCAAAGATCAGCAGTCTCGGGAAAGTGGCTTGGAAGAGATCTCTCTCTTCCAGAGAGATCACCCTTCTATCCATCTTCTTCACATGGGTGGATGTGAGAAGAGTTTCTGTCCCCACTGCCTGCCTGCCACTCCCTCTCTTCAGCTCATGCTCTAACCCCTTGATCCCAGTCACCAGGAGTGACTACAAATGTCGGGGAACAGGAGGACCTGAACCAGCCATAGAAGTTGAGACTGAGACACAGAAGCCATGCTCAGAGGCAGCCTAGGCATGGGTTCCAGTGCCAGGAAACCCAGCTACCACTGTGTAACCTAAGGCAGGGATTAAGCTCTCTGAACTTCAATGAACTCTTTTGGAAATAGGGATAAGAAATCCACTTGTCAGGGCTGTTGTGAGCATCAGACGTGATCATGTATGTACCTGGTACATAGTATGCCCTCAATAAATGGTGCCAGCAAGACAAACCCAGGACAAATCAAATTCATGTCCATTGCTCTGACCCAGCCTTTGCATGAATCATTTTTTCTTCTCCTTCTTTGCCAATGCATGGCTCCCTTCCTGATCTTTACTTCCTCTCCTCATTCCCAGACCATCTGAATCCTGATCTAGAATTTCTTTTTTCAGGAAGTCTTCCATGATTGAAAAATTCCTGCTTGGCCGCTTCCCACTCCAGCTCTCTGTCTGCACCCATTCTTCCATCTACCCCATGGTCCCGGCCCAAATTTACATGTGTCCCATCCCTCCCTTCAAAAAAACGGGTAACAATGGAAGGGCTTCAAGTTTGTCACTGGCAGATCAGAGTTCAGATTCCTACTCCGCTGAGTTCTGGCTTTAGGACTGTGTCAGATCACTTCATCTCTTCGAATCTCTGTATCCCCCACCCTCTGGTGAGGTCAAGTGTGTGCGGACTGGTACATAGAGGATATTTAGTCTCCTCTGCTCTACCCAACCTCCTGCAACCCACACTCCCAGGACTAACTGTCTATCAAAGGGAGTTATTAGACCAAGAAAGTAATTCTCCCATTACCAGCCCCTCCTCCACCCCACCCAGGGGAAAAGAAGTGACTTCAGATCTATAGGTTTTAGAGGTACCACTAACTCAAGAGCTACAGCAGAGGAAGCACTTGGACATCCCAGCTTCCAGGGTTATGGGATCTCTCCCTAAGCCATCTTACGTAGCCCCAGTTATAGGACTAGCTTCAGGGATAGGAGTGGAAGGGTTTATCGGCTTCCAGTCTTAGCCTATTAGTAATAGCTCAGCTGTGCCTCTGTTTGCAACCTTCCTAGATCAGAAGAGCAATAATATCAATGATAACTAACACTTATATAGCGTTTCCTATGGGACGGGCGTTGTTCCAGGCTCTTTGTGCACATGACTCAGCAGCCTTTGCACTAGATAGTATTAACCCCATTTGACAGACAAGGAAACTAAAACACAAGGGGTGAAGTCACTTGTCTGGGTCATACAACTAATATAAGGAATGACTGAGATTCGAAACCAGACCATCTCGCTGCGGAATCCATCCTGTTAACCGCTGTGCCACAGAAAGAGCTAATATTTACTGGCAGTTTCTATGTGCCAAGCACTGTGGAAAACACAGGACATCAAAGGGAGTTATTAGACCAAGAAAGTAATTCTCCCATTACCAGCCCCTCCCCTACCCCACCCAGGGGAAAAGAAGTGACTTCGAATCTATGGGTCTTAGAGGTACCACTAACTCAAGAGCTACAGCAGAGGAAGCACTTGGACATCCCAGTTTCCAGGGTTATGGGACCAGGTTATTTCATCTGGTTCCGAATAACCCCCTCAGATAAGTTCTATTATTATTATTTTTGAGATGGAATCTCGCACTGTTGCCTGGGCTGTAGTGCAATGGTGTGATCTCAGCTCACTGCAACCTCCACCTTCTGGGTTCAAGCAATTCTCTTGCCTCAGCCTCACAAGTAGCTGGTATTACAGGCACCTGCCACCACACTCTGCTAATTTTTTGTATTTTTAGTGGACACAGGGTTTTACTATGTTGGCCAAGCTGGTCTCGAACTCCTAACCTCACTGCCCGCCTTGGCCTCCCAAAGTGCTGGGATTACAGGCATAACCCACCGGACCCGGCCAAGTTCTATCATTATAATAAAATCCTCTATTATTATTATCCCTGTTTTACAGGTCAAGAAACGAAGGCAGAGAGAAAAGTTAAGCAACTTGCCCCAAGTCACACAACTAAATATGAATAGTTTCAGAATGCCGTCGGGCGCAGTGGCTCACGCTTGTAATCCCAGTACTTTGGGAGGCTGCGGTGGGTGAATCACCTGAGGTCAGGAGTTCGAGACCAGCCTGGCCAACATGGAGAAACCTTGTCTCTACTAAAAATACAAAAATTAGCCGGGTTTGGTGGCAGGCGCCTGTATATACAGCTACGTGGGAGGCTGACGCAGGAGAATCACTTGAACCACGGAGGTGGAGGTTTCAGTAAGCTGAGATTGTCCCATTGCATTCCAGCCTGGGCAACAAGAACGAAGCTCTCCGTCTCAGAAAAAAAAAAAAAAAAAAAAACCATTTCAGAACCCCTAGCTGTTTTGCCTCAAATACCCCCTCCCCAACCCATTCCTGAAGTCCCTTCCTTTCTAGATGAGTTGTTTAGCTCCTGGCACCAGTTCTTCACAAATCTGCCTTACCCCCACAGCCTACCACCTTTGTTCTCTAAAACTGTTATTGATCTCTGTCTCTTTCCCCTCCCACTTTCTCCCTAGTCCCTCCACTCCCCACAAAGTCCCCCAAGCCATTCTGTCCCTCTCCCTCAGCTCCCCTCCTCCCTCCCCCACAACTCCTCCTGAAACCAATGAATTTCACCCAAAAAGACCGTCAGATTTTTCCCCAATCAGGCCCCCACTGTGCCTGTGCCTCACGCCCCCAGGGGAGGCACCACAGTGGCTAAGCTGGAGAGCCAGAAATAAAATCCTCATTCTACTCCCCTGCCCCCTCTTCCCATCACTCATCTGGGAATCCAGGGCGAAGAAGGGAGCTAAAGTGCAGAGCATTCATTTAATATTAACAAATTGAAATGAATTCTTTTAATGCCAATTAACTTGGAGCGGCCCCTTATTAATAGTAATTTAGATTCATACTTGGGAGAAACAGGGACGGGGGCTGGGCCAAATGTGCCCAGAATGTCAATGTGACTGGGGAGCCGAGAGGAGGGGCGACAGTTTTACTTCTGCCCAGTTGGGTTCTGTTTCCCTGAGAGAAATGGACAGTCCCTGGAGGCAGATCTTGTGGAAACATGAATTACTCTTGTAATTTTATTTTTGTTATTTCGATGAATCTGAATAGTTTGAAACCACGTCACACCATTTTAATGGTTTGTCTTCACAGTAATGTGAAAAAGAATTTCCTCAGAGCTGGGATTTACTCCAAACTCTCTCTTCAGCCAAATCTTACTGACCAAAGGGACGAGTCCCCAGGCCAGCTCTCTACCCTTCTTTGTTCAAAGCCAGAGCCAGAGATCAATATGGGGTTCCCCGTTCCCTGCCCCTTCTACCTTAACCAAAACTAAAAGGAAGAATAAACACTGTGTGTCTCTCTGAGAAGTCTCCCCCAGGAGGTAAGAGACCCAAAAGGCTGACTGCTAAGCTAACAGCTTACATTTAAGGAGGAAAAACAATCTGCTTGCATTTGTCTTAGAATTTAGGGAAAATATGAGGATTTAAAATTCAGTTTAATGCATCAGAGAGTTGTCCAGAATACAGCCACGTAGGAAGAACTTAGTCTCAAATGAAAAAGTTGAACAGAAATTCTGCTCTCACTGGTTTTGCCGGCTTGCAGGTCAGACCGGAGGTGTCCTGAACTAGAACCAGAGCATAAGTTCTGTCCCAAGAAGGACACTGTCTGCTTCCCAGGCCTCCCTCCTTGGGAGGAGAGGGGAGGATGAGTCAGTTGGAAGCTGAGATTGTGAAAGTTGGGGATGGGGTTTTGAGATGGAGGAGGCAGGCGTGGGAAGGAGGTCAGAGAAAAGTAAGTAAATCTACTAACCGCTGAAGTTTATAAAATAAAAACCCGAACAATGGTTAACATGCAAAAGATCACATTTTTTTTTAAAAAAGTCAGGTTTAAAAGAAAGTAAAATACCTCAAATTTAAACATAATAAAATTGAGGAAAACACATAAAACATTTCAAGCAGATTGTTCTTCAAAAGAGGAGAGGTTGGAATTAATCAAGAGATCTTTTTTACACCTCCCCCCACCAGAGATTCCCAAACAATAAATTCATTTACAAAACAAAAAGAGGAATCAACACAAAACCTCATCCACACACAGAGGGAAAAAAAAATTGTGGTGATTCTGTAACAGTTGAAAAAACTAGGAGAAAAATGAATAAATTCAATCTATTAGGTGATATATATAAATAGCAAAATTGGAGGATGATGTGGAGAAAGGAGTCGAACTCATCACTGAAGCAGTAACACATGTGAAAACATAAAGTGTAACATCCCCAAAGAAAAGTAAATTCTCCATAAAGCAGCAAGTATAAAAATTGATTGAAAAAGAGGAAAGTACCACTCACCCCCCAATAAGAGTATTAATTTGTATTAATTTGAATTAAAATTTTCTCCAAGTCCGAGATAGGTTACACAAAAGAAAACAAAAAGATATTTTTTTTCTTTCAACTAAGAGGGAAAACAAAATCCGATTTAAATTGACTAATGGGACAGGAAGGGAGGCTGTGGTTGGCAGGTGCTAGTAAAGGGGGTGGGGGTAGTGAAGAGTTTGACGGGTAGAGGACCAGCTTACCTCGCTTTGGAGCCGCCGTGGCCAACAGGAGTGGGCAAAGGACCCTGCCAGTGCCTGGGTGATAGGGGAAATAAGAAACAGGGGATCCGGATGCCCCTAGACGAATGAGGAGGATGGAAGGACTTGGGGCGCCCATCTCCCCTCCTCTGCCCGCCTCCCTCCTTCCGGTACCCAGGCCTAGAGAGCTACTGAAAGTTACAAATTGCTTCCATTATTAGCTCATCCCGGGCGGCCTGGTCATTGGCCAGCCCCTGACCACGTGGTCCCTTATACCAATCGATCGAATTTCTAGTCGCAATTCTCTGTCTGTCCCTCGGCTCTGGGGAGAAAGTGGGGGGGGCTGTGGCGTGGGGGCTGAGGAGGGGCTAAGGCGGGAGGGGCTCCTCATCCCCTCACCCTCCCTTTTCGCCTTGTGGGGGCCCTGAGCGCCGCCCCAGAAGGGATCGCGGGAATGTTGTGGGCTGGGGCACAACGGCGGGGCAGAAACTGGAGGAAGCGAGAGACGTCGCCAGGGACCCAGGGACCTCTCCCTCCAGTTCCCCCGCCCGCCCGGGCCCGCTCGCCACTCCCGCTATCGCGCCCACCCTGTCCCGGGCCGTCCCGCGCCAGCAGCGTAGCCCCAGCCCGGGCGCCCGAACGCTCTCCCTCCGCATCACTGCTCGGGTCCCCACTTTGGCGACCGTGCCCCCGAGTCCCGCTTTCCCCGGGCCTGATCTGGATCGGGCGCCTGCGCCTTCAAGGGTACCCGGCTCCCTTGCCCTCCTCAAGGGCCGAGTTTGCGCCCCTCCCGGAATCGTTTGCGAGAAGGACAAACTTTTGAGCGGATAGAAATCTAGTCTAGAGGAGCTGGTTGGCAGCAGGTAAGCCTGGCCCGGGACGGGTGCGCTTCAGCCCGAAGACAGCGTGTCTCCCCGTCCCGGTGTCTCCCTCTCCTTACCCCACCCTGTTTCCCCTGCAGGCTGACGCTCATCTGCCTTTCCCCGGAGAAATGTGGGCTGGGGCTGGGCTTCTGTCAGATGCATTTTTTGCTCCCGGAGTTTAGGGACTAAGGTGGCAGCTGGCAGGGGAGGGGGGGTTGCTTCTGAAACTGGGGGTTGAGGGGAGGGTTAAGGGCCGAGAAACCCAGAGTCTGAGGGAGACGACTTCTTTCCTCAAACGCAACTAGTGGGAACTTCGGAAAAGTTTTTTGAAGGGAGATGGAGAAGGGAGCGGAGTTGGGGTTTTGAGGGTTAAAGTGGGAGAGAGGGTGCTCCACTTCCCGTTCTGAAAGAAGATCGTATGTGCTCGGTCCCCAGTCGGGACCCTTTACCAGCCTAGAAAAACCCAACTGCGTCCCAAACCTGCCTGCCCCAGCAGGCCTTCAGAGACAGACGCTTGGAGATCCCCAGGCGCGCCCCGCAAAAAGGGAAGGCAGCGCCAGCCCGAGTTTCCAACACTGCCGGACGGGCGGGGGGTCCGCCCAGAGCCTTAGTCCGGGACTGCCAAGATCCCTGCTGTCCAGGAACTTACGTTGATTCTAAGTTAGGAGTGACCCGAAAGAAAGAACAACTCCCAAAATATCTTTTTTTTTTTTTTTCTCCCGTGAATCCACTTTGAGTCAGAGACCCATTTCCCTAAGTTGGAACCCAGCGAGTGCCCCCTCCCACCTCTAGCGCAACCTCCAGGTCTTCTCCAGCTCCCAAAGGAGGGCAAGGAAAAGAGGCCCCATACTCCCCTCCCAGGGCTGAGATTTCCTCCCCACCCAAGAGATGCCCCAGGAGGAAGGGATGGAGAGGCTCTTCAAAGGGCAGTCAAGAGCAGAGGGCAGGTTCAGAGGACACAGCTGAGCTTGGGGCCCAGGACGAGCAGGAGGGGCAGGCCCAGGAAGGTGTAGAAGCTCTTGGGTGGCTTGAGCAAGTGGAGGAAGGCAGAGGCTGCTGCAGGTGGAGGGGGTGTGGGGTACCCTGGAGCTCGTGGTGTCCCTGGGCAGGGAGGTCCAGCCGGGCCAGCCGGGCGGGGAGGATCTGTACTGTGCCTTTAGTTTCTAGGTTGGGCCCCTCTCCTGGGGAGCCCCAGGCTGGAGGAGCCAAGCAGGTGGCAAAGAACACATTTGGACTCCTTGGAAAGGGCCAGGAAGGGATGTGGATCCCAGGAGAGGCAATTCCCATGGGAACGTGTGGTGGTCTGGCCCTTCCTCGGCCCACAGTTCCAGAGGCCACTTGGCCCTGCTGGGTCAGAAGCTGAGAATCTGTCCAGGCGTTTCTTTTCACTCTTCCTGAAGTTTTTCTGCTGGTGGCCCAGTGGCTAACCTAGCGCCTGCTTGGCATCTGCTCATTGGCAAGCCCCGGACAGAGTTGGACGGCCTAGCTGAGCGGCTTAGGAGGGCTTCGGCTGGCACTGCCTACAAGGAGTTTGGCTTGGTCTCCCCAAAAAAGGGTCTTTGAGGCCACTGATATTCAGAACGAATGTAAGCCCTTTTCTCTGTCCTCACATCCCGTGGCCCTTCACACCTCTGCAGCCCAGAGGATTCAGATGGATGGCTCATCCATTCCCAGTCCCAAAGCAAATGTGGGAGCCGGCTTGGGTGTCTTCTTGCAGGCTGCTGGGGCTCTGTGTGCTCCGAGAGGTGTGTCTGGTCCTCTGCCTACCCCACTCCCCCTCTGATGAATGTGGTCCTTTTTGCTCCTGCCTCTCCAATACTGCCCCCCTCCCCCCTCCGCCCCAACCCCCAACCCAGTCCCACAGATCTATGGGAATATCTCTCTTTTCCTCTTTCCTTTCTCCTCTTCCCCTTTCTTCTTAGGATTGATGGAGTGACAGCAGCTTCGCAAGGCCTCCCTAAGCCTGTAGTGGGGAACTGTGGACCCAATCGTGGCTTCTCCAGTAGGGGAAAACAGGGAACCAGCTCTATTCCCAGGCCCTTGGGATTGAGTCTCAAGTTGAGAGGAGTTGAGAAATAAATGCATGAAGGATGACTGGGCTGACACAGGACAAAACCCTCGACTGGGGAGGGGCCAGTGTCGTGCCATGTGCCTATTGCCGAGAGGGACTTTAGAAACAAAGGAAGATAGGAGGAAGATGTAGGAAAACAGCACAAAGGACTGGAAAAAAATCAGAACAACCAAGAGAAGAGACTGGGAGAGAGGAAAAGCTATGAAAAGGCCCTAATGCTGGAGACAGAAAGGTACTCTGCCCGGGTGGAGGGTGGCTGGGATAGAGGTAACGTGAAAGGAATATTGATAAAAGGCAGAAGGAAGAAGCAGGACCGGGTTTGTTTGCATTTTTAAGATTAGAGATAGTCTGTGCCCTGTCAAAATAGAAAAAAGATTAGAGATAACGGCAGAAAGGAAGAGAAAGGAGAAAAGTAGGGAAAGGAACAGCAAATGAAGGGAGAGAGCTAGAGAGTAAAAGAAAAAGGACGGGAAAGAAAGGGAGGTAAAAGTGAGAAAAAAAAACGGAAGGGAGACAGGAAGAAAGAAAGGTAGAAAAGAAAGAAAGACAGGGACGAGGGATAGAAGGATGGGCAAGGGAAAGGAACGGAGGCAAAAGAGGAAGTGAGATAGGACAGAAATGAAGCAAAAGAAGAAAGGAAAATGAGAAATGAAGATGCAGTGAGATAAAGAAGGAAGAATGGGCGTGAGGAGAAGGGGGGCAGAGAGAAAGAGAGACACGAACTCAGCTAAGGTTAACAGTTAACAAAAAGGGGTCCCGTTCCTGAGGAGCATGAGGAGGGAAGAGGAGATGAAGGCTGAGCAGTAAGAGGCCAGTTGGGGCCTCTCCAGGCTTCACCTTGGGCTGCCGGGGTCCTGACCTACCACCTGCTCCACCATCTCCAGGACCCAGCCCTGAGTGACGGCGGCCTGTGAAACGTGGGAGGTAGAGGCAGGGGCCGGTCGCCTGCTTACGGGCTTCTCGAAGCAGCTGAGCTACCTGGAGTTGTTCCTGTAGCCCTACCTGCCCGCGGCACAGCCCGCCAAGCTGGACGTGTGGCCTTGAGGCCCTATGACATGCAGGTCAAGATCTGGTTCTAAAAGCTGCGCAGGAAGTCGAAGAGGCCAGCGAGGCAGGGACTGGTTGCGGATTCCCACCCTGGCGGCCCCTTCTTCCGGGCTCAATCCCCTCACCCACGGTCCCAAGCGCCTCCATTCCAACCCTGCTGGTAGAGGCTGTCTGGAGACTGGGCGGCTTTGTTCTGAGCTCGGAGGTGCCCTCGTTCTGTGACCTTGCGCCTCAGTTTGATCAGTTGTTAAATGAGCCCGTGGCACTAGAGGGTTTTTCTCTAGTTTGGGTGAGCCTGCCTGGGTATGTGCACGTGAGAGAGGGACGAAGATAAGGCCTGGTCCACTTTGCAAAGGTGGGGGCTGGGAGTGAGATCTTCATTTTCTTCCATGGGTCAGAAGAAAAGTATGCCTCCTTTGCTGTCCTAATCTTCACCCCGCCCCAGAAAACCACCTTCCAGGCCAAGGAGTTTCGCCATGCCAGGAGGGGTTCGATTCATCTACCAAGAGCTTGGCAGGTTTGCAAATCTTGGAAGAGCCAGAGAAAGGATCTCATACATGAAAGGGAAGGAAGACATTCCCTACCAGGGCAAGTGGACCTTAGGTCTGCAGTAGATTTCACTGAATTCACACACACAAAGAGATTAATTGGTAAGGGGACTTCAGATTCAGCTACAGAGGGGATCACTTGGGGTTGTTGGGCATCTTTAGCCTGTTGGGCCTGCGTTCTTCACACCCCGTTCATGTGCTCTGATTGATTCACAAGGTTTCTTAGAGCCAATTCCTTTGTCTCCCGAAAGTGGGATGGGACAGGTCACTGAGGTCTGCCAGTTCTTCCCAGGGCAGTGTAAGCCTTGAGGATGGGCTGGGGCACCCCCAAACCACTGGCTAGAAAGGCGTTTTCATAGTAAACCGTGCAGTGCCCTCTCAGGGAGGCCTCCGACCAGCACTGCCCAGCATTGCTCTTTAAACTTTTCTTCCCCTCTTTGCTCTAGCTTCTTCCTTCCTTTATTTCTCTTTCTCTCTTCATTCCAACCTCTCTGATTTTCTGTCTCCCTTTTCATCCAGTCCAAGTTGGGGGTCTCGTACTATCTTCGCGTACCCAAATGGCTCTGCTCGGAGCCCTTTAGGCTGGTTAACATGCACTCCGCCCTCAAGAGTTCATTATGCGGATGCAATAGCAGGATAAGAAGACAGGGCGGGGGAGGCTGGGCTCAGTGGCTCACACCTGTAATCTCAACACTTTGGGAGGCCGGCGTGGAAGGACTGCTTGAACCCAGGAGTTCAAGACCAGCCTGGGCAACATGGCAAAACCCTGTCTCTATTAAAAATACAAAAATTAGCCAGATGGTAGTGTGCACTTGTAGTCCCAGCTACCCAGGAGGCTGAGGTGGGAGGCTTGCTTGAGCCCAGGAGGCACAGGCTGTAGTGAGCTGAGATTGTGCCAGTACACTCCAGCCTGGGTGACAGAGTAAAACTCTTTATTTAAAAAAAAAAAAAAAAAAAAAGACGAGGGGGGAAATGGGTAGTAAGCTTTGCTAACCAGATGTGGGATGAATCAGTTGGTTTTATGTATTAATCATGATTATGACCTTCACATCCCCTTGGCTTACCCCTAGACAATTCTTCTGCACTCCCAGCCATCTGCAAGCCACCGTCAGCCTGTCCCTGCTCCTGAAAATGGAATTGCTGATGCCCTCAAGGCTGTTACTCTCCCAGGGTGAGTGAGAATGAGGTCAATGATGCCAGGTCGGAACCTCAAACTCTTAAATAAGCAAAGCATATTTCCCTATTCCTGATACATTTAGGGGTCATCTATCCTTTGGAATGGAGAGGCTGGCAATTCTGGCTCTTGGCTATCTTTCCACAGAACACCACCGATTAGCCAGACCCACCACCATCCACATCTGCTCCGCAAAGAAGGAAGGCAGCTTGTTCCAGAGGTTGGTGAGCGGCTGCAGCCTGCCTGCCTAGAACAGCCTCCTTACTCCAGCCTGGCAGGGAAGGAATGAACCTGACTCGCTTCGCAGGATACGGAATCTCAGCAGGCAGAGCTGAGAGCCACAGCTGCATCCCAGAGCCTGATGGCTAGAAGCAGCTTCTGTCTTCGGGTTCTCCCTGCTGCCTCGGCCTCTGCACTGTTCAGTTTGCTGTTGTGTTTTTCTCCCTCGTGTTGGGGTGGTGGGGTACAGGGAAATGAGATGTTTTCTCCCAAGCCCCTGATGCTTCCCCATGCCTCCACCAGCCTCAGAGCTGCTGACAGTAATGAACTGCAGCTTCCAGCCCTTCCCATAAGCTACTCACAGCAAATTCAAATTCTCTTCTGGGCAGAAGGAAGGGCAGATGCTCCCTTCCTTCTCAAGCCTCCCTGGCTCATTGATCCATTTTGAGGGCATTTGAGGGTCAAAATTGAGACCAGATTGCTTCGGTTGATATAAAATTAGCATTTCTTATCACACCAAAGGCCACACCTGTTCTCTGGCCTCACAAACCAGTGAGGATGTGAAGGTTTGTTGAGGTGGAGGAATAGAAGCGAAATGAACAATCGGCTCCATTTAGAAGTCAGTCGCTTCAGCAGCTCATTCCACTAATATTTATCTAGTACCTACTCTGTGCCAAGCATTGTCTCTACCTCAGTTTGCCCCAGCTATAAAAAAAAAAAAAAATCCTTGCCACTATGAGGCTTCACTGTGTTGTGGACCAATATACAAATAAACTAATGGAAAAGAAAGCATGGTTCAGAGTCAGCTGATTTTCATTGCAGCTTTCCGTGTGCGGGGTCTCAGAGCCCTCGACTTCCCAGCTCCAGCTACCCGGCCCCAGCTGGTTGACAAGCAGGACTTCCTTGGGGCCCATTTGTTTTCCCCACTGGAAAAAAGTTAGAATAAGAGCAAGAGGCGTGTGCTGGGACCTGCCGCCACGAAAGTCCGTAATAAAGGGTTTGGGATGGTGGGCGGTGGGGCCCTCCAAAACTGCTCAGTCAGCCGTGCGGGAGGGTAGAGGTGATATGACATGCTTCTCCAGGCTGAAGAGCAGGTCTGTGAGTTGGCCTTGATGTAGTCACGTGTCTGAAGGTGATAGCAATGGTGTGAGTGTGCGTGTGCATGTGCGTGAGCTGAAGGTGGGCAGATAAGCGTGCCTGTACGCCAGGCCCAGACCCCTGCCCAGGTGCTGGGGTGTGTGTGTGGAGGGGGAGGGGCGCATGCAAATCTGAACATACCTCTCCATCCACGACCCTCAGTGTATGTGAGAGTGTGTGTACCCGCTGAATTATTATAAAATTACACTGACCCTTACAGAAAATCCATACCAGCCTCGGCCTTTCTCCTCCGACCTCTCGACCTGTGGGGTGCCTGAGGAAAGAGTTGACCCGGTCACTGCCTCCCCCTAGTCAATGAGTCCCCCTCCATTAGCATAAAACATGAATCTGCTGGCAGCTTGACAAATTATAACTAGCAGCCAGAGTTTTGCCAACTGGCTGGCTTGGGCGCTGTCTATTTATCATTGAAAATGGTAAATCATAAGAATCCAGATGACTTAATTATTCAAATCCACCCAGGACCCAGAGAAGCTGCAGGCCCGTCAATCTCAGCCCTGGGTTCTCAGAGAAGAGCGAGGGAAATGCTGGATGAAGCAGGTTCAATTGCCGCCTCTCCCATGCCCGGAGAGCAGGATTTTTTTCTGCAGCCCCTTCCCCTCCCTGCCGTCCTGCCTACCTTTCCAGCCATAAGCCTGGCCAATTGTTTTGGCTGCTGGCCTCCCGAGGCTCTCCCTCACCCACCTCCCGCTGCCCACCACCCGCTCCTCAGGCTCAGGCGGTGTTTCCCGGCCTCTCTTTGTGTGGATCTGTTAGCTCTCTCTTTCTGTTTCAGTGCCTTCATTTCTATTTCTTCTCTTTCTCCTATTCCTTTCACCACTTCTCTTCATCTCTCCTCTCCCTGGGACACTGAGCCCTGCCTGGCCTCTCTGGCGGAGTTTTGCCTGCTCTCCTGGCCCCTTTGTCCTCACTGTCCCAGAGGTGCCAACCTCAGGATCCCCATGCATACACACCCCAGCCTTAGCTCAGTGCTCCGAGTGCTGGAAGGCCTGAATTCACGTCTCTCCGCTGTGGGGCCATATGGAAGCACGCACGTCAGTGGGTAATACTGGGCCCGGCCCCCACACCCCATACACGCAGCCTTTCTGTCCCTTTCTTCTGTGGATTTCTAAATCCCATTATGCATAACTTGGGAGGGAGTGGTCAGGCTGACAGAGATGTGCCCTCCACCACTGAGGCAGGGCTTCATCTCAAGGAGGCTTATCCCTCACTCCCATCGTGGAATCACCTCAAGCCCCAGCAGAGGGATTGCTCAACCGTGAGCTTTCCCAGAAGGAGAAGACACCCTGTTGACAGAACAAATCCTAGATCCAGAGGTCTGTGTGCCGAGCTTCTGGGGTCCTTTCATCTCTGTGTCCCTCACAGTCCGGTATAAGTACGTCCTACTTTTTCTGGCAGTCCTGGGCCCCATGAGAAATGTATGCCCTTCCAGACCCACAGTGGCAGGCGGGGAGCACACATTCACCAATGCTGATATTGCTTTGACCCCAGAGGAGAATGCAGGGAACAAGGAGGCCACCAGAGCCCCTCGGCTTGAATGGCATCCTGGTCGATTCTGTCGGAGAGCTTGCTTTAGCTGCAAGAGCCCTGGAGACTCCTCAGAGCCACTTCTGTGTCTGCGGATGCTTGTCATCTTGGTTCTGGGATTCGGTTTGGTTTTGTCGGGGTGTGTGTGTGTGTGAGCACGTGCACACCTTTCTGTGGATCACCTGGAGTCTTGGCATACTGAGGGGTCGTGCCCGGTGGCGTGCGTGCCTGCACAAGTGTGCCAGTGCCCGTGGTGTGTATGTGGGTGGGTGTGTGTGAATGTATGAACACGCACTTCCAGAAAGAGCCCTTGTACTGAAACAACCAGTGACAATGTCCCCACCAACAGGACACCTGAGGAAACAGCCCTCTCCATTCCATTTTAAGGCCTCTGAGCAACGGTGCTGTCAGTGAAATACTGGGCTTGGCATAGTATAAAACTCTAAAGAAGGAACTACCTGTTTCTGCTACTGAAAGTAAGTTCTTCCTAGAGTCTAGCCTTCTCTTCTTTCAGGGCAGAATATGAGTATAGTCAGAAATCTTGAGAGGGGTCTCCCTACTCCTCTGAGAGAACACACGTGGCATACAGGGGGCCTTTCCACAGCCAGCCTCATCCCCTCTGCTGCTAAAACACTGCATCCTCTCCCTCTTTCCTTCCTCCCCACCTTTCTAAGCCAGAGTGATATTTGACAAGGGCAGTGGTGAGGGGTGAAGCTTGGGGCGGGTGGTGGGGGGAAGGATCAAGATTCAAAAGCAGGCCAAGCTGCTGGAAGGCAGGAGATCAATAAGGGGAGACAGATTGGAGACAGGTTTCTCTCACTGCTCCCCCACCCCTCGCTGGCTCAGCGCCCCCGCCCCAGCTCCTGAAAGCAGGTGGATGACAGAGCCAAGCACTGGCCTCTCCCTGCCCTTATAACTCAAACAGGTTCCTAATCCCTGGGTAGAGGGTAAACAGCCTCCAAGCAGGGCCAGGATTAACCACAGAAATGCCGCTAATGTATTTCGGGGCACTGCTCCCTGCCCCCACCCCCACCCTGTGTTACTAATTAGCCCAACAGCAGGGAGAAGCTTCGGAGGAGCAGCTCAGAATGCCTTTGTGCAAGCTCTGAGAGCCCAGGTCTGGGCTCTGGACAGTGTCTCTTGTGCAAGACAAGCTGGGGTGGTAGAGGATTCCCGCCCCCTCCCCACCACTCCTAAATCAGCTCAAAGGCAGACAGGGGTTTTTTTCTCTGCACTCTCCCTGAATCCCCCTGTCTCTCCTTTGCTGTTCACAGCTGGGAGGCAGGTGGGGGACAAGAGGGAGAGTGGAATCGGCTCTGGAAATCAAACGATGCAATAAAAAATTAATTGTCTAATTAAAACCACGAGGAAGCCCCTTGCCAGAGTTTGGCTCTGAGTCGTCAGGGCTATAAAGGGTGGGAAAATGAGTCTCAGCTCCTAATAAATTCCTGATTTGCAGCTTGGTCTATCAGCAAAGGAGCACTGAGCGTTCCACTGGCTAGGCATCCTGGAGGTCATTTCGCCCTCCCTCTGCCCCCAGACCCGGCCATCACACCCAAAATCCCACACAGGCCCACAGTCAGGGTTTTCCCAAAAGGAAAGAAAGGGAAGATCCTCTGTCTCCCTGATCTGATGCTTACCCATTTCTTCCTGGTCTTTCCTCAGGAAAGGAAAGTTCTAGAAACTTCCTCGACCAAAGAGTTCTTCATTTAGGTTAACTAATAACTGTATGAACAAGTTTGCTATGTAGGTTCATTCCGACCTCACTTCCTCCACTTTTGTGAAAAGTATAATTTATGAACTGATTTATGATTCACTCTCTTAGATCTTAGCGCTGATTTTTGCAGGTGAATGACAGAGAACCAAGCTAAGGAATTCATCTCCCCTCTAAAAGAGGGCTGTGCATCCTGCCCAGTTGACCACAACCTTTGGAAGAATGAAGACAGAGCTAGTCCAGAAAAGAGTGCAGAGTTGGGCAACTCTCACTTGCAGACGGAGCCCAACCTTCTCCCTGAATCACTGCACCATTTCTTCACTTGGGTCTGCCTGTGTAGACACAGCCTCCATGCCTCTATTCCCTCCCTTCCTTGGCAAGCAAATGCATTATTAGAGGTATTAATTCATAATAGCAGGAGGAGGAGGTAGTTAGCATACTGCCTTCAACATCACATTACATTCTTTTATTATACAGAACACAATATGGACTCTATATCTGTGATTAGCTTCTTTGAACAAACTTCAAAACAGTCACCTGCAGAGACTATACACTCATTCCATATGTGCCTCTATTGATTAAAACATTTCTGCAAAGTCTCCTTTTGAAACTGACTTCAGAGCCGGTTTACAAAGTATTCAAGGCAACCAATATCAACTGATACATATTTTTTTGGCTGATTGATTCCAAAAAAAGCAAAGGATAAAGCTCTACCACCAATAAGGACGATAAAACTAACCGAGTCACACACCCTGAACACAATTCCACAACAAGAGCTGCAAAACATTGTCTGTGTCACTGCAACCTCGTTGAAATAAGGGGGTCTCCCCACAAGGAGACTACTCGGAGGCAGCGGTGCCCGTCCAGACCCAGATCTTCACAGCCACATCTGGAGCGCATTATTCATCACTCCTGATGATCTTTCGTTCATCTGGTTGTTATTTTTCATCCTAAACGATGGACTAAGTTTTCCCTAAGAAGGAGAAAAGAGAAAATAACAAATTCCTGACCTCCATCTAGGTCAGGTTCCCATTTCTGATTTCAGCGAGTTACCAAGCACAAGTGTAGGCATGGTGGCTGGGCCGTTCCGCTTCTAAGACCCGCACACCTGGAGACTGGAATGTAGATTCTGGTTCTGACTCACCTCACTGTTGTTACTGTTGTTTATTTTTTGTTTGCTTTTTCGTGGAAGTTTTCTTTGAGGCAGGGTCTTGCTCTGCCACCCAGGTTAGAGTGCAGTGGCACGATCACGGCTCACTTCAGCCTTGACCTTCTGGGTTCAAGCAATCCTCCATCTCAGCCTCCCAAGTAGCTGGGACTACAGGTACACACCACCATGCCTGGCTAATTTATTTTTTATTTTTTGTAGAGATGGGATCTCCCTATGTTGCCCAGGCTGGTCTCCAACGCCTGGCCTCAAGCAATCCTCCCACCTCAGCCTCCCAAAGTATTGGGATTATAGGCATGAGCTAGTGCCTCGCTTCATATTAACTGCCTACCTATTAAGTGCCAGGCCCCACTAGGTGCTTACATATGGGTTATCCTTTCCAATCTGGGGATTTTAAGACTGTTTTTCTTCCCTGATCACGGACTTTCGTCATTTCTAATCCAGCCTAAGACCATACACTGCTCCATGGTCCTGTTGTTCCTAAAGGCAGCTCCCATTCCTGGACTTCAGAAATCATTTTGTCCATCTCTACGTCTCTGGGCACGGCCTTACTTGAATATTGCTCGTTCTCACATTGACCAGCTCGGGCTCCTAAACAGAACCCTGACCCAAAAAGGGCATCAGGGTGACCCATAGTTGCACCACTCCTTCGGGGGAGAGGGGGACATCTTACCCATTGAATTCTATGTGAATGGCACCACCTAGAGTTGTGCTCCAGGAATGCAGTGAATGATGCCCTCTGGAGCTCAGCAGTGCTGCCCCACCCTACCACCCAGCGATGCCTGCCCAGTGATCAAGTCAGCCTCACACAGCATTCCAGGATGAAAAACCTAAGTTTTGACAACTAAGTTGTCAATATCTCGGCACCCCAAAAAAGGGAGTGGAGATCCTCTCCACCTCATTGACTGCTGAGAGATCCTGCTCAGCCCACACCTAACCAATCTTCTATCCATCAACTTCCAAGTCCCCTGCAGCCTCAGGGAGGACCCCAAGAGTAGGAAGCAAAGCTGGTTTGACCTGAGCTTGGTGTTGGGTGGTGTTGCCCGAGCACAGGTCAGGCTAGGCCTAGAAATCACAGTGAGACCAAAGACCCCATCTGGCCTAGAGTCTGGGAAGGGAGGGGAATGGGGACTGGAGGGGTAGGTACAATCTTCAGAACGCAGTGTATTGCTTACAATCTCCCGGTTCCCTCCTGGACGTTAAGGCCTGCCAGGCTCACACTCAGGGCCTCCTTAGCAGGCGAAGCTGTTTTGCCTCCTCACCCTCTGTCAAGTTCATCTCACACGGTCATCCTCCCTCAGCCTCTCCTAGCCCTTCCTTCCTCTCCTCTCAGCATCTTTCCTATTTTCCTCTCCCAGAGACTCTGCATAAAACCTTCTGACCTCTGTCATCTCTACGCCATTCCTCTCAAGCACTGATTCTCTCAGCTGACAGAGCCGTTCGGGCCCCTGTGTCACTAGGACAGGAGCTTCTCGATGTGGCCTATTCACCCCCTCATGTCAGAACATCCCTGACTCAACAGCTCCTGTAAGCTCAGCCCTCAGAGCCCCAGACAAAGCCACCACATGGAAGACTGAGGCATCAGCACTCACAGAGAGGGCCAGCTGGTCCACAGCCAACCTATCTGGACCGAACTCTTCCTTCATGCGAAGCACTGTGGGCCAGAGAAATAGTAGGGGTAGTCTGACCCCAAAGAGCATTTGGTCTCATGTGACAAAAAGGAGACACAGCAAGGCCGGGCACAGGGGCTTCCGCCCATACATCCCAGCACTTTGGGAGGCCAAGGCGGGTGGATCACTTGAGGTCAGGGGTTTGAGACCAGCCTTGCCAACATGGTGAAATCCCATCTCTACTAAAAATAAGAAAATGAGCCAGGCATGGTGGCTCGTGCCTGTAATCCCAGCTACTCAGGAAGCTGAGGCAGGAGAATCGCTTGAACCCAGGAGGTGGAGGTTGTGGTGAGCCGAGATTGTGTCATTGCACTCCAGCCTCGGCAGCAAGAGTGAAACTCCGTCTCAAAAAAGAAAAGAAAAATAAACCCTGGATCTTTACAAAGCAGGATGAAAAGAACCCGCAGTAGAGGTACGCCCAGGGCACACCGGAGCACCACGCACACACCTAAACCTCCGCGGGAGGGGAAAGGAAACGGTCACGGAAGGCTCCCTGAAGGGGAGGAGTATGGAGACCAAAATGATAAGCAAAGGGTGCCCCTTCTTTCTCCCCACACTCCCCCCAACTGAAGGTCACCTTCCACCCAAAAATAAATCCTTGGCTTCTTAAACCAGGGTTACAGTGGGGTGTCAACACCCCAACCACCTCTCTCACTCATCCTCAAGTGATCCCAATCTGAACTGAAATTCCAGCCAGATCTGGGGTGCCTGCCTAACCCACAGGCCCACAGTCCCCCCCACCCTGCCAGCATCATGACCAGACACTCTCTGATTCCTGAGACCAGACAGAGGCTGGGGAACAGGAAGGGGAGCGCCTACTGTCTCCTGGAATTCACATACCCTACAGCCTTCCTCTTTCAGCCTGTGTGGAAGATGCTCCTGTTCCCCACCGTTCTCAATCTGCGATCCAGCTCTTGCCCTCCCCCGCTACAGCTGCTCCTCCTCCCGCCTGGGAAGAATGCACCCTCTCCTCAGCTTTCCCTCCACTGCGGGCAGAGCAGGAGGGAGGCTGCAGATGGCCCCACTTTCCTTGGCCTGGGTTGGCTATTTTGGAAGCAAGAAACCCCCTTGCCCTTTCCTCCCCTCTGGGGAGCACCCTCCCTCCCCTCTCCACATTCCCCAGAAGTTCTCAGACTGAGATCCGCCCTGCCCTACGTGCAGTTATGTAGTGAAATCACTGCTTTCCTTCCCCCCCGGAGGCGCCAAAGCTGGGAAGGGAGGGTACTCAAACCTTTGATGTAGGCACGTTTCAGAAGGCCCACCTGTCCCCTCTCTCCCCAGCCCCCAGCCTGAACGGCTGGAGCTCCTCATCACAGCCTTCCTGCCTGGATCAGGTGGGGGTAAGATCAGGTCACACACACTCTCTCCCGCTGGGGGCAATCAGGCCCAACCACACTCGGGGACATCTGTCTCCGGCAAATAGGGGGCAATCCCAAACTCAGGGGTTCTGTGACACTTAAAAGCTTCAAGCAGGAAGGTCTGTAATTTCTCTTGGACCAGGGCCTGTGGGGAGGGTCGCTCAGAAACCCTCGTTTGATGTTGCGCTTTCATGGCTGTGGCTTGATCCAGATGTTCCCCAATTGTGGGATTTTCTCTTTGGCAGGGGGGGGCCCTTGGCTGTGAAGACATTTCCAGCATGTGCACATTTGGATCAGGGCCTGCTGGGCAGGGGAACTCTTCTAGCGCTCACCAACCCTGCCCTTCCCCCTAGGATCACATCCTGTCCCTTCACATCCAGAGAAGAGAAGAGTATCCATAAGGGGGCATCCCCAGCTCCTTGATGGTTTGCTGTGTGACTGTCCAAAAATGTCTCTACATCTCTGTTCTTCTGGAACCATAAGCTGAAGTTGGTTCCCGAAGATGGTTCCCAGGTCATGGGAAAAATAGGCGAGGGTGCTCAAGAATCAAATTTCTGCCCAAGAAAGAAGCAATTGTCTAAGAAATTGTGAGTGGAACAGGACTGAAAGTGGACGAGTCAGGGCTCTTGAAAAAGAAAACGGCCGTCCCTCTTTTGAGTCAGTTCTGCAAGAGTGAACAGAAACCTTTCCAGACTCCCAGGCCTCTCTGCTCCCTGAATCTGAAAAGATTCAAGTCATTCCTCCACAAGGTCTTCACTGAAACCCTGGAAATCTTTTCTTCGATTTTAAGAGATTCCAGTTCTTCCCATTGTCCAGCCTCGGTCCCTACTTGCTGTAGCATGAGGTGGCTTCCCTGAGGGCAAGTGCGCCAGGCCCACTGATTGGTTCTCCAAGGCCTCCCGGCATCCCTAAGACACTTCTGCCTCATGATACCAGAAAAAGGGCTGCCAAATAGATTTAAAAACCTCAGGCTCCTGGAGTCGTGCTGGTGCCTGTGTAAACACCTGGCTGCTCACCTGTATTGTGGGAATCGCAGGTGAGGAATTGAACACGTGGATGTTGAGCAGCAGAGGACAGACAAAGGACTCTCCAAACCCTGCGGACCAAGGCAGCAGCCCACGAGTGGGTCCAAAAGGACATCCACCAGCCGCAAGTCCGGGTAAGTGGGGAAGACGAAGCAGCCTGGGATGCTTTTTGCAGGAAGAGGAGTTTCAGAGGAGAGGAGAGAAGTTAGAAGGCCCTGAGTGGGTGAGGAGGGCCCAGCCCAAGAGGCTGGGGACACCCATGAGAGGCCAGTGGGAGAAGAGGGCACTGTTCTCTCAGAGGACGAGGCAGAAGGAGGGGTGGAGAGAGGCGAGCAAGGAAGGAAGGCGGAGGATGGGAAGCTCCCCGTGGCTGCCCCACCTGGAGAATTTGAGCAGCTGTTCCCAGCTCCTTTTGCTCTGTGAAACGTCAGGCAAATGCATGCTGAGAAATCAGCTTTTCCTCCGAAGACCTGCAGGCCAGTTCTCAGGCCTTCCCCTCCCTGTAGACTTTAATCCAGTCTGACACAGATGGGTCAGGTCGTGATGGTGATGGGGGTGGTAGCATGGGGTCTCCCTGGCTTGAATGTTTTCCTATTCCCCCACGGCCTCTCCTTCTTAGGCAATAATTCCTCCTTTTGCATGGTCTTACACACCCCACATGTGTACAGCTCAGAGAACTAAGAAGCATTCCATCACTGCCACCTGCAGGCCCCTCCCCTTCCACACATACCTTCACACCACTGGGGCAAGTGGTTAGCTTCCCCATGGCCCCTCCAGCCCCTCTCCCTTCTTATCTTTCTGACCACAGTCAGAGCCTCCTCTCCCTGTAGGGGGATGGGAGGGACAAGGTCAAGGATCCTCATAACTGGGTAACAGCTGTAGAGCCTCACCTACCCGGTGCACTCACAGTGACTCCATGCAGGGGGCCAGCATCAAAGGGAAAGGAGCTGGGAATTGGTGTGGGGACAGGGGAGAATCCTGCACTGGGATTCCCTGCCTGGTCTAGTCTGGTTTGGGACCAGGGCAGATGCTCAACAAGGTATCCCAGGTCTTGGGGAGGGGCTGGCAGTGGTGAGGGACCAGCTTGCTCAGGGCGTATGAAAGTTCATGTTTCCCGGGTGAGGCGGGCGGAGGGAGGGATAGCATTAAAGTATAACAAAATAAGGCCGGGCACAGTGGCTCAAGCCTGTAATCCCAGCACTTTGGGAGGCCGAGACGGGTGGATCACGAGGTCAACAGATCGAGACTATCCTGGTCAACATGGTGAAACCCCGTCTCTACTAAAAATACAAAAAAAAAAAAAAAAAAAAAATTAGCTGGGCACGGTGGCGCGTGCCTGTAATCCCAGCTACTGAGGAGGCTGAGGCAGGAGAATTGCTTGAACCCAGGAGGCGGAGGTTGCGGTGAGCCGAGATCGTGCCATTGCACTCCAGCCTGGGTAACAAGAGCAAAAACTCCGTCTCAAAAAAAAAAAAAAAAAAAGTGTAACAAAATAAAGTTTTAGCCGGGTGCAGTGGCTCACACTTGTAATTTCAGCACTTTGGGAGGCCGAGGTGGGCAGATCACCTGAGGTCAAGAGTTCAAGACCAGCCTGGCCAACATAGTGAAACCCCATCTCCACTAAAAATACAAAAATTAGCTAGGTGTGGTGGTGGACACTTACAACCCCAGCTACTTGGGAGGAGGCTGAGGCAGGAGAACCACTTGAACCTGGGAGGTGGAGGTTGCGGTGAGCCGAGATCACATCATTGCACTCCAGCCTGGGCGACAAGAGCGAAACTCTGTAAAAAAATAAATAAATTAATTAAATAAAATCAATTTTAAAGATGATATATAAATTAAAAAAAAAAAAAAAAGAAAGACAGTTTATGTTTCCCCTCCCTCTCCTCTCCCCCTTCCCCCACTCTCCATGACTGTGGAATCCAGGTAAGGATGCAGCTGTCACAAGTACTGTCCTCATCTCTCCCTGTGACTCTACCTCCACCCCCCATGCCCACTTGATCCCTCTGCAGGGTTACCAGAGCCTGAGCCAGGTTCACTACTCCAGAGACAGACAGACCTGTTCCTCAGCTCCCAGAGGTGCTGGACGTGGAGACACTGAGATGGGACCAAGACCTGCTCCTGTCTTCTCTCCTGAGGTGCTTGCAGAAGCCCCTTCTCAGAACCACCCCTCCCAGGCTGAGGTGAAGAGGCTGAGAAGGGAAGGGCCATAATGCTAAGGCTGGGGCTGGGGACAGTGATGCCCTCCATGCGCTCTTCTGATGAGTGCAGGTAACATAAGGGTTTCCCCCCAATGTGAGGGTTCTGCTTCGGTGCCATGGAAGGCCCTACCAGCACCTGCTGCCCCTCTTGCTCCTCCTCCCCCTTTTCAGCCCCACAATTACCAAGACCCAGTTGTTAGGGCAAGCTGTACCCCCAGGCCTACGTTAAGAAGTCTGGGTGGGAGAAGAGAAGGAAGAGACACTTCCTTAGTGTTTCCTGCAAACCCTGCCAGGCTAGAGGTGCCATGATCTGCCCTGTATCAGATCCACAGAGTCATCCTACCAAAACCCCCTGGGATGTATGTGAGGCCACTGGACTCATGGCACTGGCAAACAAGAAGATGGCCAGTAAGCAGTCAACACTGGGCCAGACTCTGCTGGGGGAGATTGGGGGAAAGGCCCATTTCACTGGTCTCGCCCTCCACATGCCAGTCAAGCCAGAGAGGTACGTATTACAAATACTGGATTCTCGTGCTTGAATATAATCCTATATCCTTATACCCACTCCCATGCAGACATGTGGTCATATGTGAAGGTCAAGCACACAAGCTAGACAGAAGAAAAGACTTCCCTAGGTTGTCAGTGCTGCAGAGAAAAATCGTCAGACTTGAAGGCCTCGTTCTTGGAAGGTGATGAACCAGGAGAGCCCCCGACACGCTGGGCCAGGGGTAAAGTAAGGCTCCTGTCTGAAGGCCGGGGGGATGGCTGAGACGACCCCTCAAGATGCCACCCCAGACAAGGCAGAGAGGTAGAGTTTCCAGTAGAGGGGAACAAGGAGGAGGGACAGATGGATAAAGGGCTGGAGAAGTGCAGCGAGCAGTGCTGGAGAGATGAATGGTCTCGGCTGGACGGATGGGCGAGGCCAGGATGGATGGATGGCGGCTGAGGTTTGTTTACTGGCAGCCCCCAGCCCACCACCGCCCTGGGGAGAGGAATGGTGGCTGGCACATCAGAGGGCTCTTAGGGAAGCTCATGGAGATGATTTAGATGGGAATGAATCAGCTCCATATGGATTAAGTGTCCCTGCAAATCCCAGGATCGTACAGATGAGGGGACGGGGCAAGGGCACTAAGGGGAGGGGAGACAGTGGGGAAGCAGCGTGAAGCCGGTGCAGGGAAACATGGTCCTGGAGCCATGGGAAGGGCACCCTCAGAGGGCACGGGGTAGGTCAGCCTGGCACAGACGCAGCCCTGCCTGGGTCTGTCCATACCACTGTTCCTCTTGCGTGGTACCAAGCTTAAGGAAAAGGCCTCCTTCTCCACACCAAACCGTCTGTTGGGAGTGTCCTTCTGAGTCACTCCTCTGGTCTGTCTCCTCTTGCCTCTGTCTCTTGTTCTCTCTGCATCTTCACGTGTCTTTCATCTTTGTTTTTCTGTCCCTCTCACTACCCAGCCTTCGCTCTGTTTGTCTCTCCCTTCCACGCTCCCCCACGTCTCTCTGTCTCTTTCTCTAGGGGTTTAAGTGGTACAGGGATGCTGGCAGTTTCTCTGAACTTCAGCCTTGGCTCTGCCTTCCTCCCCAGGCCTCAGGTTTAACACCTCCATCCCTCGATGCTGTTCTCTCAAGTTTGGAGGTGATCAATGGAACAGGGAAGGTGGTCGGAAAAGTGACTTTCTGGCTACAGAAAGTTATTTATGTTCCTCTCTGCCACCCTGTCCCCATGCCTTCAGCTGTCCCTTCTCGCAGTGCCAGAGGAGGCTTGGATTGGGCACCCATGCTCTATGGACAACAGCGAGTTGAGTAGACCTTACCATCATTCCCGGGGAGGCAACAGGTCATCTGCTGGCTGGGGCTATCAAAGGCCCCATCTCCCACTCCCTCCCATGCCCCAAAGTGAAGGCCCCAGAGCCGGCTGTGGTTATGAAGCCGGCTGCCATGTGGGCGACCTGGAGTCAGAGCACAGGGCAGTCACATATGACAATTGGTTGAAATATCACAGCCACTCTCCCCCCACCCCCACTAGTGATCTATGAGCTGCGTGCCCTGTAAAAATTATTTATCGGGGCCTCAGAGTGTCCTGATTTAGTGCCGCTGCCTCTGGGGCCTTGGGGCCTGCCTGTCCGCCAGAGTCTAAGCGTTAAACGACGCTAAAAAGTTAAACAGCCAACGTTGGGGGCTCACTCGAGGAGGCGCCATAAAGCTGTCGGAGCTGCTTAAATCAGGAGCGAGGATTCCCCGGGACATCTTCTCTCCATATGCCGCAAGCCAAGAAGGCTCTCCTTACCCCTCTGCCACTCACCCATACCCAGCAGCCCGCAGAGGGCAGGGGACACGTGGGCCGGGGGCCTGGGACAGAACCCAAGAGGAGGCCCCAGATGACCTCCTCTGCAGGGCTTTCTCCAGCAGGACGGGGGCCGTGGCTCAAGAGTGCAGGGGTCATGTTGTCCAGCTCATCAGCTCTGGGCAGGGACCTCCTTGTTCAGATCCAGTTTTTAAAGACTTCCAGCAAAGGCATTGCCAAAGTCTCTCCCATGGGCCCCTGGGGAGAAGTTCTGTCCCAAGGCTGTCTCACGTCAATCCATGCTTCTGTGTTTCAAATCCACTGGAACTCAGTGACTTCCCACTCAGGTTTGGAGAGGCTGCTGTGACTTCTGGCCTCCTTCCACCCCTCCGTACCCATTTGCATGGCTCTCTGAGGAACAGAACCCTACCCTTCCATCACCACCCTCTGCCAATGCACCCCTGGGTGCTGGCATGACGCGCAGCTTCACAGATGGTTTTTCTCAGCTGAAGCCAGGTCCCTGCTGCCACCACCCGGCCGCTGAGCAAGAGGGAAGGTGGGTCTACGCATGCTGCCTAGCACACCTTCTTTCAGCAGCAATAAAACTCACTCTTAAAACCTCCGCGTGGGTCCCTAATATTTGCCTGGCTATATATCTCCGGTGATATATGGAAGAAATTGCTCATAACAGCTATAAAACCTCTTAGTCAAGCTGGGGAGGAGGCGCATGAGGGTGGGCACGGCCCAGGCTTCAGGAGGATTGGGAGCTGAGCCACTCTGCTGAGCACCCTAAATTCCACTCTGCATTCCAGGGGCCAGTGGCTGAGTGGGGGGCCTTGGCAAGGGTGGAGGAAGAAGACCCAGAGGAGGATCTTCAGGCCTCGAATGTGGTATTACAGGGCTGTCTCACCCGGCTGCTCCAGCAATGCGCTGTGTGGCCTCGGGCAAGTCACTCAGCCATTCTGTGTCATGGTTTCCATCACTAACATGAGGATAATGACACCGACCCAGGCTCCCTCATTAAGTTGTCATGTCAATCAAATGAGAAAACATACAAAGAATTCATCCATGCTTTGTAAAGTGGAGAGGTTGCATCTATCAGGTGCTACCTCCAGATGGGCACGGTGCATCTTGAAGGCGTACTATGTGCTGGGTACTTCCCCTAATTATCTCTAATCCTGACAACACCTGCCACATAGATATTACTGTCATCATACTGCAGACAAAAACCCTGAGGTTCAGAGAGATGTTTTAGGGTAGTCAGTGCCAAAGACGGAATTCAAACCCAGGCCTGACTCCAAAGCATCAGAAGGAAATCTCGGCAACAGGAGGGATAACAGGTAAGTCACTGGGGGGACTTCCCAACACGGCAGGCAGATGGCTGAAGGAGGCCTCTGTCCCTGCTCTCCCCTCCCCAGAGTGCAGACCTGTCTCAGAGTCACGTGGTTCCCCTCAGCCTGTTCCCTGTCACTATACCTGATCACCGGAGGAAACAGCTCCCAGGGTGGAAGGCAAAAACCTGGGGCTTTGTGGGAGGCCAGAGCCCTCCAACCAGGACACCAGGAGACACAGGTGGGCCAGGAGAGGAGACGCCTTTGCGGGAGCAGGCCATATAGACAGAGGTAGTCCCAGAGTTCCTGGTTCAAACCCTCACCAGCCCTGGTCTCACTATCCACTATCCTGTCTGGTTCCCCTTCCTCTCCCTCTGCCAGCCCCAATGCCTCTTCACTCCACGAGGCCCCACCCTCTTCTTCCCCCACCCCATATCCGCTCTGCTTACCCCCATTCTCCCTCTGCCACAGTATCCCCCACCCAAGAGACTGGCTGCCCTCTCTGGCTGTTCCACAACCCTCTCGCCTACCCACAGTCCCTGCAGCACCTGGCTGCTCCCTCCCTCCAGCACCCAGACAGCTGCTGGCTCTCTTCTCTCCCCAGGTCCCTTCAACCCCCAGCTGTCCCTTCTGCCTGTCCACCCTTTCCCTCCCTCCAAGCATCCCCCAGCTCCTGGGTGCCCCCTCCTTTCCTGACCCTGAAGCCCCCAACCTCCCCCTAATGTGTCTCTGGTCTTTTCTCACCTGCCTTCCAGGACCCCAGCCCCTGGCTTGCGCTTTGTCCCCTTCTTGTGACAAACCAGACAAACAGTAGGAAGGCCATCCTTGTGCCCCACGCCTCCCCTTCCCCAGTGGCTCCCACCCCCAACCCCACTTTTCTTTAAGTTTCCAAATCAACCTTCCTCCAATAATAATGATAAAGCAGGAAGCCGGGCCGGAGGACAGTGCAGATTTTTCTTCTTGACATGGAGTTTCCGATTAAAGGCAAAGGGACATAAATCCTCCCGCGTAATTGCTGTGCTCCAGCTCGGAGCCACTTGGAAGGGAGGCTCCCACCCTCTCTGCCCCTGCCCCTGGGAGCCCCACCCCCAATCTGAGGAGGGCTTGGTCCCTAGAGTCTTGGGGGGTGGGTTGGGAAGGAGAAGCAAAATGTTGCTGGCGTGGGCACAGCTCTGGGAAGGGGATGGGATAAACTTGAACAGGGCTCCTGCATTTTCTTTCCAGGGGTCCAAGCCTAAGAGAGCCTGCGGGCCATGGCCCAGCTCAAAGCACCTTTCTCCGCAGCCAGGGAGCCCTTCAGCCTCTCACATTGAGAGCTCGACTTATACTTGGACAAAGCTTGTTGACATTTATTATCTCCTTTGTAAGAACCTTGAAAATTATTAAACAGATACCAGATGAGGGAGGGGCCCCAAGAAATGAACAAGTGCAACTCCCCTTGTTTTACAGATGGGGAAACTGAGGCTTGAAAAAAGGATTGTCTGGTGGCAGAGCTGGGAACTAAGAACTTGACATCTCATGCACCGCAGAGGGGCTGGCACCATTTACATCTACTAAATCATGGGCCAAATAGCTTCCTCCCAAGTAGTTTTCTCACCTGCTAGAGAAGCTTTTGAAAAAATCAAGAATGCTTGCTGTTATTCCCTCTCTACAGACTGGAGAAAGATGACACTAGAAGTGGGCAGGAATTACCCAAGGTCAAGGGTGAAGGGCAGAGCCTGCCATTCCTTGGTTTCCTGAGTCCACGTTCACCCTCTTCCCTTCTCAGATTTTTACACCTGGAGACATCAATGTCTGGTGACTCCACAGGTGGAACTCAGCCTGGCCTGGAACCAGGCCAACCCTTTGAGAGCCACAGAGTCCCCCCAGGGACTTCCCCAACTCTGTGCCTCCCTTCTTTTATTTTTTATTTGCATTTGTATTTATTTATTTTTGAAACAGAGTTTCACTCTTGCTGCCCAGGCTGGAGTACAATGGTGCGATCTCAGCTCACTGCAACCTCCACCTCCCAGGTTCAGCGATTCTCCTGCCTCTGTCTCCTGAGTAGCTGGAATTACAGGCATGAGCCACCATACCCGGTGGTATTTTTAGTAGGGATGGGGTTTCTCCATGTTGGTCAGGCTGGTCTCGAACTCCCAACCTCGGGTGATCCGCCCATCTCAGCCTCCCAAAGTGCTGGGATTACAGGCGTGAGCCACCATGCTTGGCCCGTCTTTTCCAGCCTCTTGCCCTTGCTTCTCCTCTGTAAAGCCCTCCTGATTTGAAACCCTTGGTTCTCCTTGATTCCTCCCTGTTCTCGACAAGCCCCTCCAGCAATTCCTAAGTCAGGTCCTGATGTGACTGCCTTCTCTCTCATCAGACTAGGGGAATGGGCCTGTGTCTGCTCCCTCTGAACCACCATCTACTAACCCTACGGTACCCATTGCCTCCACACCACCTCCCACGCCCCCTAGACTCAGACCCAAAACAGATCCGTAAGGCATGTGTGTGTGACCATGGGAACCCGGGAGTCCTGTCTCCTCTTCATCCACAGAAATTTCCATAGAAGCCCCACAGATTCCCACTTCAGGTATAAACTACTATGGTCTTTGGGTTTTCCCTGGCCCTCGAGGGACCATCTGGCTTGTCCTCCCAGATGTCTTCCCTCAGCACCTCAGGGGAGGGAAACCCTCATGTTCATGCTCTGGGCACCCACCTGTCCCTCTACCACAGCAAAGCTTAGTGGACAGCAAGGTCCAATCGTGAATGTGCTTAGAAGCCTTAGCTCCTCCTAAAGGGGCCAGTGTTCAGCTTCCTGGGCCATGTCTGGGGTGGCTCTGTGGCACTGCTCGGGCTGAGTAGTTCTGGATGTTACTACGGGGATTCAGGGGTGTTGTTATAGATTTTGGAGGCTGCTGTAGAGTTTGCAGTACAACTATGGAGTTGCCCTGGAGATTATGGTGGGTTTTCTGGGCTTCACACTAGGTTTGCTTTGGGGTTTTTATAGGGTTCTTCCAAAAGGCCACAGCCCTGTGCTACTACCTGGCCCAGAGGAAGCGAGGAGCTAAGGCTGTAAAAGAAAGCTGGAGAGTTTGGAGGGGAAGGAAAGAGGTGACCCAGCTTCCTAGGAGAGGGCATAATTTGAACTTGTGGGGCAGCAAGGCTCTGCTCTAGCCCATCTTGGTATTCAAGTCCCAAACCCTGGCCAACAGCCTCCTTTGTTGGCAGTGAGGGGCTGGGAATGGAGAAGGCTCCTTGCTTCCCTGGAGTGATGGCAGGACAGATGATGTGCACGCTCCCAGCCTTCTGTAGGAAGGACGGACCAGGCCTGGTCCTGGGCAGCAGTATGGTCCTCCTGGGTATGTGTTCCCAGCAATAACTGAGCCCAGGGCTCCTACCTCGTTCTTACAGCCCTGCCCTGGGTGTTGCGGAGGTGGGGCAGAATCCGGAGGAAAGTGACGTAGACCCTTCTCCCTAGGGACCCTGAACTTACCCGAATGACAGACCCTAATCTTGGACCAAAGTGAACAGAGAACTCTTCTTGCAGGCTTATCATGAAAAACTCCCCAAGAGACAGAAGTGTAGAGCCAGGACTGGGCTGAGTCTGAGAAGGGAGAGGGTTCCACGTAGGAGCAGCTGAGGGGAGGTGTAGAGGTGAGCAAGGATGAGGGTAGTTTAGCCCCAGAGACTTGGCATAGGGAAAGAAGAGTCAATCACTCTTGTATCTGTCATTCATTTAGCCAACAGTCACAAACAGTGTGAGAGCAGCTCTGCATCGGCATGGTACCAGCAAACAGAGAGGAATTACACAGGCAGGTACAGCAACTGGAAGGGCTCTCAAAAACTCAGTCCTCCTCCAGAATCCTAGCGCCAGCTTCAGAGTTCTCTGGGTCCATGCTAGCTGAGTGTCTACCTCCCTGCCTCTCCAATCCAACAGAAATCCATTCTCCAGCACTTCACTTCTTCCCCAGAGTCCCACCCCTGCCTCAGTCCTTGCCCCAGTCCCTGCCACTCAAATAGGCCATGCTCCTCCCCTCTGGGCAGACCTTGGAGCACCTTCTGGACCACGGCTACAGCAGGAGGGATTGGGGCTAGACATTCTGAGCACCTTCCCAGTGGCAGAGAGGGGTGGTGCTGAGGAGCTGAGCAGGGGACCAAGCAAGGGATGTGAGCTTGAGTCCAGGCCGGAGATCCTCAGCCCGACTTTGCATCTTGCTGGGAGAGGCATCATTCATCCACCCAGGGGTAGAGATGGGGCAGGGGGAAAGGAATGAAAAACACCCACAGCCCATTAACCTACTTTTGCAACTTCATTAAAACAGAGTCTTCGACGTGTTGCCATAAATTGTCTTCTGAGGAGGAAGCCAGATCCAACATCAAGTTCCAGCACTGAAGCTTCAGAGTAGAGGCTGGAATAGCCAGGGCAGAAGGGACAGTGTGTGTGTGTGTGTGTGTGTGTGTGTGTGTGTGTACGCGTGTGCGTACGTGTGTGTGTGTTGTCACGGAAAGATTTTGCAGGATGGGCCAGTCTGGCTGCCTGTTGCAGGGTTTTCTAGGTGGGCAGGCCACTGGGTGAGGGACAGGGAGGGAGTTTTATACACTGTTGTATCATTGTTGCCCTGATCAAGAACATTCACAGCTTCCTGGAGTCCCAGAGATGCTCTTCTCAGCCTTTGAAGCCTCCTCTAAGAAGCCCATTTCTTTGAAGCTCAGGAAACTCATGGACAAAAAAGAAGTCCTGTTCTGCCCTGAAGCCCCCTTCTGGAAGGTGTGCATTGAGCATTAGGCTTCCCAGCCCTGCGTACAGCAGACCTCAGCAACCTCCAGAGAACCTGAGGCCAGCAGCGCCCTAGCTGGGCAGGTGGCCTGGTGCAGTGGAAGGAGCACTGGCCCACAGGTCTGCAGGAATGGGTACGAGTCCCCTTATATGAGTAGCAACTGAGGGCCCAAGTCCTGGACAGGGGCTGGCAGGATTCAAATTCTGCCTTTGCCATTTAAGGACCTCAAGCCAAGTTATTTAACCTCTCTGTGCCTGAGTTTCCTCATGGGAATAATGATATATCATAAAGTTGTTGAGTCTTAAATGGAATGGCCTATGGAAAATGCATAGCGGCCAGGCACAGTGGCTCCTGCCTGTAATCCCAACACTTTGGGAGGCCAAGGCGGGTGGATTACTTGAGGCCAGGAGGAGTTCGAGACCAGTCTGGCCAACATAGTGAAATCCTGTCTCTATTGAAACTACAAAAATTAGCTGGGCATGGTGGCACACACCTGTAATCCCTGCTACTTGGGAGGCTGAGGCATGAGAATCGCTTGAACCTGGGAGGCGGAGGTTGCAGTGAGCTGAGATCACACCACTGCACTCCAGCCTGGGCAACAGAGCGAGACGCCATCTCAAAAAAAAAAAAAAGAAAGAAAAGAAAATGCATAGCACTTAGGACCTGGTACGTCATCCCTGGGGTCAAAAAACATAAGTTACTGTTGTCATTATTAGGTACTTATTTACCTAGGATTTCACAGGCCTGAAAAGGACCTTTGGAGTTCAGGGAATCTGCTCATCTGGTCTGACACATGAGAAAACCGAGGCCCAGAGAAGCGAAGTGACTTGGGTCAGAGTCGGAGCTGCTCTTCCCAGGCTTCCTTTCATCCAACCAAGGGTCTTCCCCCAAGAGGTCCCCTCTGGGCCTTGGTTTCTTCAATTGTGCAATGAAGGGGTCAGAGGAGATCAAGAGTTTCCTTTTCTGTCATCATCATCATTATTGCTACTATTATTATTGTTGCCTTAGAACCTCTTTCCAGACCATCCTCAGAATCCCAATATGCAAAAGTGGACTAGGTCTGGGGAAAAGCATAACAGCAGGGGGTGGGGTGGTCTAGAGCCTGAGCGGTGGCCCCTCTACCCAGCAACAACCCCGGAGGCCTGTCGGAGAAACTCTGCGAGGTCACAGACCCCGGGTCAAGACCCTGGCGGGGATGATGGCCGGGCTTCCACCACTGGCACTTTAGGAGGCTGGTCCCCCCAGAAGACCAAGAACTCCCCAAAGCCACACTGGGAGAAGAGAGAGGCCTTAAGAAGGGCCTCCTGGGGATAGGATTATCTTGACACCTTCTCTATACAGAAAGGGGGTGGAAGAGGCAGGGATGCAGGAAATGGTCCGGAGGGCTGCCGTGGGGCACCTCGTTCTCCCTGTCCAGGGACCCCATCCCTGACGTGCCTCCACCTTCTCTCTGCTTCCCAGTTCTGAGCCGCCTGCACTCCCGCCATAGTTGCAGCCCACGAAAACATGGCCATAAAACAGACATTTGCTTTAATTTTCACTTGAAGGGGCAATTTAGCACAGGCTATTTGCAAGCTGTTGGAGTTCTTTACGAGGCTTTCTCATGTTTTCCCAAAGTGCTCCCCTCAAAGCAAATTCCCAGGTCAAAGTTCACATATAACTATTTAGGGGGAAGAGGGAGCATGGGAGATTGTACAGACTGGAGAATACATGTGTTTTTTAGGTCAGGTCAAGAGTGGCTGAGAAAATAAGAGCAAGAGCCGGGCGCGGTGGCTCAAGCCTGTAATCCCAGCACTTTGGGAGGCTGAGGCGGGTGGATCACGAGGTCAAGAGATCGAGACCATCCCGGTCAACATGGTGAAACCCCGTCTCTACTAAAAATACTAAAAATTAGCTGGGCATGGGGGCGCGTGCCTGTAATCCCAGCTACTCAGGAGGCTGAGGCAGGAGAATTGCCTGAACCAAGGAGGCGGAGGTTGCGGTGAGCCGAGACCGCGCCATTGCACTCCAGCCTGGGTAACAAGAGCGAAACTCTGTCTCAAAAAAAAAAAAAGAAAGAAAGAAAGAAAGAAAAAAGAAAATAAGAGCAAAAGAAAGCCAGGCTGGCCTCTGTTTGAGGCACGTGCTATGTGATCTCGTCCAAATATTTTCCCTCTCTGGGCCTCCGGCAAGCAAAGGCCAATCGCAGTCGTAAAAATGAAACATGTGACTCAGCCCCAGCCTCTAGGGCCCTCACCCTTGCCATGACCTGGATGCTGTGTATTTGCAGCCAAATCACACTCAGTGAGTCTTGACTTGCACTCTCTGGTTTTGATCTTCCCTCCTGCCCACTTCAGCCCCCAGCCAACTGCTGATCCTTCCCTGCCCTCAATTTCCCCCTCTTGGTTTCTTCACTTGATTTCTAGGGTCCTTCTTCCCTAGGAGAAAGGGCTAAATATTGCTAGGCCTCCCAGCTGCTCCAAGGAGGGGAAAAGTCACCAACTCCCCCTCCTTCCAAAGCTCACGTGGTTCCTCCCTCGATTTTCCCACAGTCCTTCCCCTCTTCCCTCCAGGGCTCTCAGCTCAGCCGCATCAGCAGGAACAAACAGAGCGGCTGCTCCTGAGGTTGGATGCACCTAAGGTCCTTGGAGATGGCAGAGTGGGCAGTGGCTGGGAAGCTGGGACCCCCGGGGCACCTTGAACATACGCCAGTTCCCCTTCAGCTCCCTGCAAAGAAGACTTCCCGCCTCTAAGGCCTTTTGGAGACTGGGATATGGGTTTGGGGATATACTCTGGGGCCTCCAACCAATGCTCTCCCAAGGGTAACTTGGGAAGTGGGGTGAGCCAGAGGTCATAATGTAGAACAGGGGTCTCCCCTCACTCAAGACCCTACCCCCTTCCTCACATTTCTGAGGAACTTTCCTGGCCTCCACAGACAATTCCAGCCTCATTATTCCTAGGGAAGGGAAATGAGGCAAGGGGGGGGCATTTCTCCAGCTGGGAGAGACCCCCGAGGTCAGGGTCAGATAGAAGGCAGGATGTGTGGGAGGCAGAGGAATCAGGAGTATGGGAATCTGGGGTGGTGGGAAACCCTGTGGTTCCTGCAGCAACAACATGTGTAAAGGAGACTCCACCAGAGGAGCTGACTGGAGGCTGCTGAGGCATCTGCAGCCAGGCCCTCCGCAGGCTGCCAGTCAGGGACTCCACCAGGGCTGATGTGAAGGGAGGAGAGTACAGTCTCTCCCAGGCAGTCATCAAGAGGAAAAGAAACAGACCAGAGACCATGAGGGAAGAAATGAGAAGGGACAGTGGCCCCAGACACAATTCTCCAAATAAGTTCTTCTGTGTCCTGTGTGTAAATTAAGCCTCTGCCTACCTAAAGTCCAAAGGAATCCTGTAACATCAATCCCATTTTTCATATAAATAAATGAAAGGTGCAGGAGGCAAAGGAAGTGGCCCAGATCACACGCATCTGCCTGGGCCATGTCTAGTCACCAACGCCCAGCCTCCTCACCCTGTGTTGTAAGGGACTACCTATGCGTCTGTTCATGTCTGGCTGTTTGTCTCCATTCTCACCACCACAGAAACAGTATCTTAGAGTAGAGAGGTCCAACCTCCCTATGGTGCAATGAGAGAACTGATGCCCAGAGGAAGGAAGCTGCTTGCTTGGGGTCACAGAGCCAGAAGAACCAGGGCACGGACTTCATCCAGTTCAGAAGGCTGCTCTTTCCTGGAGCCAGGTTCTCAGCTATTTATATGTACAGGTGCCAGGCACCATATTAGGCACCAGGGAAATAAGCATGAGTGAGCACAGGCCCTGCCTTGAGAGGCTCAGAAGTGAGGGACAGGGCTCCCCCAACCCAACCTGTAGAAAGACATCCTCCAAAGGCCAAGGACCACATGCTAAGAAAGAAGCTGCTATAAGCTGGAGAAGTCACAAAGGCCACCTGGAAGGGTGGGCCTAAAACACGATTAGAGATGTGAGTGGGAAGAGGGTACTTGCTCTGGTGATCCGGGCGGGAGGAAATGTGAGCACACGGGACAGTCTTCTTGCGAAGACACTCATGTTAGAGGATTATGGGAGACAAAGTTGGAAAGGCAGGTTGAGAAAGGACCAGAGAAGACCCTGAGTGAAGAAGCTAGAGGGTCTGAGCTGCGCCCCATGGGCGCTGGGGAGTTAAGAAAGATTTCTGTCAGGGGTGATGGGGGGATCCATGCAAAGGGATTTATCAGGAAATTTACCCTAATAAATTAGGGAGCAGCTTACAGGGCAGACTGCCTGGGAAAAAACCTGAGGCATCAAGCATGTCGGTGCGTCTGTGCATTGTCTCTTGGGGTGACTGTGGTGTGTGTGCGCGCGCGCGCACGCACACAAGTGCGGTGCTAACACCAGGAAAGCCTGGTTTCACAAAACTGCTCCAGTCTGCCCTGGCGGGGAGATGATGGATCACCAGTTCCCCACCCCTTCTGTCTCCCTTTCATAACCACCCTGAGTGTGAGCAAGAGCGTAGCCGCCTCCCCCAGACCTTCTGTGTACCCTGCGCCCCCGGCATGCACATGAAGAATGCATCCTAGAAGCAGAGACACGCACACACACCTGGGAGCACAGTGAGCAACTTCCTACCTAACCTCTTCCCCCAAGGCTCATGCCAAAAGAGAAGGGCACCCAGGGCACTATAAAAGACAGGGGCGAGGGCGGGTCCACCCCACAGCCTGATGAGCTTAGGAGGACAGTGAGGAGCCAGGTGGGGGAAATGAGGAGAGCGCTGCTGCTGAGGACAGCCCAACCATTTGCAGCCCACAGAAACCCAGAGATGGAGAAAATGCCCTGGGGAGACAAATACAGATTGACAGGGGACCATACAGAAAAAGACTCACTGGGGCCGGGTGCGGTGGCTCACATCTGTAATCCCAGTACTTTGGGAGGCTGAGATGGGTGGATCACCTGAGGTCAGGAGTTTGAGACCAGCCTGGCCAACATGGTGAAACCCCGTCTCTACTAAAAATACAAAAATTAGCCGGGCGTGGTGGTGGGCGCCTATTATCCCAGCTACTCAGGCAGCTGAGGCAGGAGAATCACTTGAATCCAGGAGACAGAAGTTGCAGTGAGCCAAGATTGGGCCACTGTACTCCGGCCTGGGAAAGAGAGTGAGATTCCATCTCAAAAAAAAAAAAAAAAGAGGACTCACTGGAACATGAGGAACCTGCCTGCGCCCGGCCTGCCCACTGCCTTCCACACTGACCGACCTCAGGGTCTGCCTACCTGGACAACTGGTTTATTTTGTCCTTCTTTTGGGAACAGGGGTACAAAGGGACTCAGGGTCCCCTTCCGCCTCTTCTTCAGCCAAGAGATCCCCCCAAAATGGGAGGACTATGAGCAATGAAACCTGGCGGGGCTGTCATTACTGTGACTTGCAGTATCATTTAATAAGGATAGCAATTAATCATCAAAGCCACATCATCATAACTACTGCCACCAGGAGAAGGGGACTGGCAGCCAAGATGCGTGGTGCTACTCACCAGCTCTGTGCTCAACCCTTCCCCACTTTCCCTTCTTGAAATCTGCAGAATCCTAATTTTGGGATTCCTAGGATCTCGGAGTCAGAAGAAATCTTGTAGTGCTCCCATTCCCAAACCACCTGTTTGCCTGCCTCCAGCCAGGGCACTCACACCCACCAGGTACCCCACTGCCCTGGGGTGTTGTTGAATCCATACCTCTGTCCCCTAAGACCTTGGTGCCCCTGGGAAGAAGTCTGGAGGAGTTCCATCATCTTTACAGTCCTGGGGTCTTCCCCATCCCTCCCCAAGCCAGGCCATACCCGGAGCCTCCCACACTGACATGTCACAACCTCCTCAAGCATCCAGTTCAGTATCACCCAGCCCACCACTCCAACAAACCATTCCCAGTTCTACCTCTCGCCCTCCTACTCTAACTCCAGCCTACTTCTGCAGCTGTTTTGCCATGAGCCCCCACCAGACAGCAAAATGATGACCTGAGTCGTCTTCTGAGAAGCTTTGCAAACCTCTATCTCCACCTTTCTGTCTTTTGCTCAAGCGCACTTATCCCTGACTGCCAGGACGTCTGCCTTGATATTTAACCTGAATCTTGTCCTCTGTGGGAAGGCCTTGGAGAAAGGTCATTCATTTAATATCCTATCGCAGTCTCCCAAGTCACTATGATGCCCTTCCTCCCCTCTGTCAACCTTCCAGAAGCACTTCCCGCACTCCACACCCCAGGTTACTGCCCCCACACGCCCCTCGCCCTAGGGCAGTTCAGGGAATGGTGCCTGCCTCCAGGCCTGGCTGTAGCTCAGGTTGTCAGCCCCAGCCCCAGCGGAGGAGAGGGGGTCTCCTGCAGCCCGGCGCCAAGCCCCCAGCCCTCAGCCCTCACTGAAGGAGGAGGTAATTAGGAGTGTGTAGTCCCTGTCCCCCAACAGGTACAGCTGAACAGTGGCATCCATCATCGAGGCAGCTGCCACAGAGCGGAAGGGTCACGTGGCTCCACCAGACCAACAGGAGAGTAGGGGGAGGCCTTGGGGCCGGGGATTGGCTGGTCTGCAGCAGGAGAGTCAAGGCTGCCTGGGATAACCTGAGAATGACCTTGTGGGGGCTTCAGCACCCCTGGCGCTGTTCCTCCCCAGAAATCTCTCCACCTGCCCCCAGTTCCCAACCTGAGCTCCTGTCTGCCACCCTGGCCCTGGCATTTTCTCTTCCCCTCCAGTGTCATTTATCTAGGTGTAAGGGCCCCTCATACTCTGTTTAAAAGGAAAATAGCCTCTTGGATGCTTCACAGGTCTAAATGGGATGGGGGAGGTCGTTTTCTGGCCTGAATAAGGGCTGATGACTCCATGAGGGAGAAGGGGAAGGACGGAGGGAGGGAGGGGGCCCTATGTGGATGGAGGAAGTGTTGGTGCAGGTGCATTTTTCTCTAATTGCCTGCACTAGTGCCAGGATGTGAGTGCGAAGGAGCATGTACTGGCAGCCGTGTGCACTGCGCATCGGAGCACCAGCCAGGGTGCAGCCTGGGACGTGTTTTGCATGCTTGCACTGACCCGGGTACATTACCATGCTGCCGTGCACTTGGGCACAGATGGGCGTGTTGACCTTGTGCCTTCTTTGTGTGTGCACAGGCTCACGTGTACACATTGCTGGGCCTGTCCGTGCACACTGACACAATGGGCTTTCACCTTGACTGTTTCTGACCCAGAGAGGGGAGCCCCTGAAGCTCACCTGTGCCTGGAGGATCCTTCAGCACAGCATAACTCCCAGCTGAATGGGCAGGGAGCCCCCTAACCCCCCCACCCTAAGAGCCACAGGTCAGGGTTGGCAGCTGGCAGGAAAGAAGAAAGGGAAAAGAGGAGGGGTGGCTCCGCCAACACCTGCGAAGGTTCTTCGTTACATATGCAAATGTCCTCATTAGAGATGCACAGCACTTCCCAGAGCTCATTGCTGCTGCCGCCGGCGCCACTGCGGGCTCTGTGTGGTGGGCTAAGGAAGAGAGGAGGCAGGACCACAGCTCTGTGGCTGGTCCGTGCCAGCGTTCCCATTGCTCAAGACTGGCCGACCCTGGGCAGTCCTGAGGAGGGGTTGGGAAGAGCCCAGGCTAGGGGGAAGGTCTGCTCTAGGCAGGCATGGCGTAATCACAGGCCACAGCACCAGCCCCTGGCTCTGCCTGGGCAGGGCGACCTACATGGAGCCCCAACTCCCACTCTGGGTCAGGACTTGCCAGGAGGGTCCTAGGAGGAGTGCTTTTGCCAACGGTACACCCCACCCCTCTCTCCATCCACCACTTCTTCCACCAAGCCCAAAAGTGAACGTCTCTCTGGATCCTGGAGCAGGTGGCCCTGGCTCCTGCCCACTTAGTCCTCATTTCTTCCTTTTGTCACCTCGGCCATCGAACACCCAGAAAAGCAGCCTCATTGTGACCTTTTCTGTTACCCCAACCTTAGAGAAAGAATCCCGACTCTAGTCAAGCCCCGCCCCCCACTCCTGTCTTTCAGCCCCACTGGACATCCGTTTCCAGACCAGCCATCGCTGGAGGCTGCCTTGTGTTTATTCAACCTCACCGCCAACGTGGCACCAGAGACAAACACAAACAGTAACACACGGTCAATTCATGCATGCCCTCAGAACCAGGCAAACACTCCCTCTCCCCTCGCAGGGTACACACTGTCCTGTTATATTAACTTGTCCTTAGACAGACACCCACGCCGGAGTCCTGCCAGGCTCCACTGTCCTTGTGCACATCGTCACCCCATTTTGGGGACACAGCCCACAGAGTCCTCCCCTGCCCTACCCCCAACCCCTCCTTTCTTCGCTTCTCCCTCCCACTCCCGCCCTCCTCCCTGGGCACCCGTTTGCCAGGGTTATTTATAGAAGCAAGCGATAAATTCAGTGTGTTTCTCGGCGCGCAAAGCTATAAATAATGGCACAGATCATTAAACCCCGAGAGCAGGCCCAGCCGCCCCGCAAACAAGATGAAGTACAAACCACCACGTGAGGAAGAGAGGGAGGTGCAAGGCAGAGCCCCAGACCCAGGGCCAGCGGGACCCAGCCTGCACCCCTCAGCTGAGTCCCAGTAAACCTGGACCTCCAGGCTGGGCGCGGTGGCTCAAGCCTGTAATCCCAGCACTTTGGGAGGCCGAGGCGGGTGGATCACAAGGTCAAGAGATCGAGACCACCCTGGTCAACATGGTGAAACCCCGTCTCTACTAAAAATACAAAAAATTAGCTGGGCATGGTGGCGCGTGCCTGTAATCCCAGCTACTCAGGAGGCTGAGGCAGGAAAATTGCCTGAACCCAGGAGGCGGAGGTTGCGGTGAGCCGAGATCGCGCCATTGCAGTCCTGCCTGGGTAACAAGAGCGAAACTCCGTCTCAAAAAAAAACAAAAACAAAAAACAAAAAAAACCTGGACCTCCAAAGGGAACTCCCTAGGCACCAGGGGAGGGGAGAGGGTAGGGCTGGTCCTGAGCTCGAAGGCTGTTGAACAGAGCTTGCCCACCTAATTCCCACACCCTCCTCTTGCACTCTGTCCCATCTCCCCACTTCTCCCAGTGTTCTCCCGTCTTTTCCTGTATTTTCTTCTAATTCTGTTCCTCTCTCCCTTTCTCTCTCCATATTCCCGCCTCTCTCCTTTACTTCTGCCTTCACCTCTCCCTCTACATCCACCTATTCTTCTTTCCAGCCCTCCCTTGGCCCCACCCCAAATCCCTAGGCCTCGGGAGAGACCCTGATCCCACCAAAGAGCCCTCAGAGGCAGAAAGTCCCCTGTCAGCAGAACTCAGGAGCTGGCTGCTGATTCAGTGACTGTAATCTCCCAGGCGGAGGCGGCAGTGGTGGGGGGAGGAGGACAGGAAAGATAAATGAGGAGCAGAAGAACAAAATGGCATGGACACTGGGGACAGGTTCCAGGCTGAGCGACGTTCTGGGGAGTAGAACCAGAGCCCTGAGCTTCAGCCCATCCTGATCAGTCGAGTGCAGGAAGTGCTTTCTGGCTATCAGCGAGCCAGAGCCATAGGGGAGAACAGGCAAAGAGAAGGGAGCAGGGAGAAGCCACTGAAGAAGTCAGAGAAAGAGGGATCAGGAGGAAGCCAGAGAAGCAAGGAGCACTGGTAGAACAACGACCCCTCCAGTCTCACCGCACCCCGAGATCCAGTGTGGACCCCCGCAGTCATATCATGTTCCTGAGACAGGGCCACACATGGAGGTTTAGGGGTTCCAACGACGGCTTCAACACGTCTCACTTTTAGGGAGTACCTCTATCCTTTGGGGTTCTTCCACCCTGACTCTGGCCTACTTTTTGGAGGTTTCTCTCAGCCCCCACTTCTAGGTCTTTCATTCCTTCCCACTGAAAAGTTCTTAATTCCTGCTTCAATCTGAGCCTCTCTCAGGAGGGCAGAAACTACCTGCATCCCATATGTGCAGAACAGGTTCCCAGAAAACCAACCAATGCTCAGCTCTTGGAAGGGAGATGAAACCCAGGATGGTAGTTCTCTCCTTCTCTAGTGATGTCAGGCAAAGAGACTTCCAATAGCATGGCAGGGATAAGACCCAACATCAACCAGAACCTGCTGGCACTCAGTGTCAGGAAATGCCAGGATGGGGCAGTCAAATCCCCTGACAGTTGGGTGGGAACCCCAAGGGCATGAACAAGGTGCAGCCTGGCTCTGTGGACAGGGGTGGACAAGAAGGCCCGGGAGCCTTCCCCAACTGCCCTTGCCCTCCCCACCCCACGGCCCAAGCGACCATCTGCTCCTGCTCACTCCCCTCTTGGCAGCTTTGATGCAGAGCTTGGTTATTTGCCTGGGGATTTATAGTAGGAGCCAGGCCAGCAGCTAAATCCCCAACCATAGAGGTAAATCAGCTGCTGCGATGGGCCGGAACGAGGGAGCTGTCGGGCTAGGAGGCTGCACAGCAGAGCTGGAGAGGAAAACACTTGTCCCCACTCCCTGGGGGCAGCCACCAATAAATCCCCTCAGGGACCAATTAGGGTCAGTGGCCTGACCAGATTTTGAGAGCTGTCAGCGCTGGTGGAGACTTCACACCACAGCAGGCAGTACCCAGAGAAATGGGCTTGAGGATGGACCACAACCACTGCTCAAGGCACCTGGGCTTTAGCAATGGGTAAGGGACCAAAGCCTATTTTCCCAGGACCTGTGTGAAGCGGTGTGGCTGTTAGGGCAGGTTCCCTGAAGCCAAAGCGCCTGGGCTCAATCCTGGCTCTGCCACTTATCAACTGTGCGACCACGGGCAAGTTACTTGACTCCCCTGTGCCTCAGTTTCTTCATCTGTAAAATGGGGGTGAGAATAGTAGCTACTTCCCACAGTTACTGGGATGATTAAATAAAAATAATATGCTTAAAGTGCTTAGATCAGTGCCAGGCAATGCATCGCTAGTAGCACTGTCATATAAAATAAGGTCTGGAGGCTACGTTGAATCCGGATTTGTGCAGAGAAGAGAGAAGGGACCAAATGACCTTTGGAGAAAGCTGGGGGAGCCAAGATGATATTTAAAGAAAGGAGGAGGTGGTGTGGTGGCTCACACATGTAATCCCACCACTTTGGAAGACTGAGGTGGGTGGATCACCTGAGGTTGGGAGTTCAATGAGGTTGGGAGTTCTTGAACTCCCAACCTGACCAACATGGAGACACCTCGTCTCTACTAAAAGTACAAAATTAGCCAGGTGCGGTGGTGCATGCCTGTAATCCCAGCTACTCGCTACTCAGGATGCAGAGGCAAGAGAATCGCTTGCACCCAGGAGCGGAGGTTGTTGTGAGCCTGGATCGCGCCATTGCACTCCAGCCTGGGTAACAAGAGCGAAACTCCGTCTCAAAAAAAAAAAAAAAAAAAAAAAAAAAAAGAGCACAGGCTCCTTAGGCTTGCAATCAAGCAGGCCTGCAATCAAGTCCCAGTTCTGATTCACTGTGAGCCCTTCAGCAAGTTATTTAATTTCTCAACCTGACTTTCCTCATCTGTAAAATGGGGTTAATAATATTCATCTCATAGCATTATTGAGAGAATTACATGAGATCATACACCAGTAAAGCGTTTACCGGTGCCTTGTCCATAGTAAGTACTCACTAACTTTTAGTCTTGTTATTACAATTATTTCATAAAATAAATAAAGGGAGGGCTTCACAGCAGGCCCTGAATCTAGAGGCTAGGTGCCCTGGCTCCAAGCAGTACAACAGACAGGAAAGTGCTATTGCCAGAGAGGGATGGCGACAGAAGGGGAGGAAGGCAGGAGGTGAAGCCTGGCCCAGGAGGCAGAGGGGGTCAGTGAGAAGAAGGAGAGTCAGGAATGCAAGAGCAAGACAGAAGCAGGAAGGAAGAAAAAAACGGGGAACTTGCAACCAGAACGAGAGTAAAGGGGATGGCACAGAGAGGAGGAGAAGGGAGACATGGGGGTAGGGACAGAGGGGAACCCACTGGGGCAGAGACGGATGGCAGAGAAGGGGAACACACGAGGGAGCCGGGGATGGGGGAAACACGGGTATAAACAAGCAGAGCCTCGGAGCACAAGTCAGGCAAGTGGAAGGGGAAGGCGGGAGTCCAGGTGGCTGCAGGGAGTACTGAGGGGCAAAGGAAACAGGGGCCCCGGCCAGGAGAGAAAAAAGAAGGAAAGAGACCAGAGCACGGGCTGAGAGACAAAGGAGGGAGAGCCCTGTCTGGAAAAACAACGAGCCAGAGCCAGCACAGCTCGTTATGCAAACATGATTCCCGGCGCGCTCCGCTGCCCCCTCCCCAGCTTTCATTTTCAGCTTGGCTTCCCCCTGGCCTCCCTCCTGCGCCCCTCCTGCCAGCCTCTACTTTCTCTCCACCGAGCCTGAGGGCACACAAGCCAGCAGGGAGGGTGAGGGCTTGGACTCTGTTCACCAGGGGGTGAGGAGGGGAGGAAGGAAACTGTCCCCAAAGCAGAACAGAACCCAGGGGGCCACGCCTCCTTCTGGCAGCTCCCCCTTCATCCACATGGAGACAGGACGGTGGCTGAAAAAAGTGCAAGAGTCGAATAATAATAGCAGTAGTGAAAACATTAGCATTTTGCAGCCTGCAAAGTGTTTTACAAGCCCCAGTCTCATCACAACCCTTGTAAGGAGGCAGTATTTACTCTATTTATTATCATCAAACAATTATATGATGCTTACTTACTACCTGCTAAGCATGTCACATGTATTAACTGTCTTAGTCATGACAACAACCCTATTATTCCCGTTTTACAGATGACAAGCTGAGGCCTAGAACGGTAAGTACCTTCCACCCCATGCCCTCCCTCTTTGCTCCTCTGATCTCTCCTCCTGCCTTCCCTTGTCAAGCTTTCTATTGTCTCATCTTCTCATGTCCCCCCTTAATTCCCCTTCCAATCTTGCTGCCTCATTAAACTTCAAGCTGGCTTTCTGCTCACTCTCAGGGCAACCCCTCCAACCACCAACGGGACCTGGTGTGACTGCACATGATCAGCAGCCCCTTCATTTTGGGGCCAGTTGTTAGCAACTCCCCACAAAATCATACAGCATCTGAAGTGAAATATGACAATGTCTTTGGAGCTGCTGTTTTTACCCATGTTCTTTCCAAAAAGGTCTGAAATGACCCACCACCTAAGACACAGATCACCAGGTGCAGTGGCCCATGCCTGTAATTCCAACATTTTGGGAGGCCAAGGCAAGAGGATAGCTTCAGTTCAGGAGTTCCAGACCAGCCTGGGGAGTTAGTGAAACACCATCTTTACAAAATATTTTAAAATTAGCCGGGCGCGGTGGCTCAAGCCTGTAATCCCAGCACTTTGGGAGGCCGAGGCGGGTGGATCACGAGGTCAAGAGATCGAGACCATCCTGGTCAACATGATGAAACCCCGTCTCTACTAAAAATACAAAAAATTAGCTGGGCATGGTGGTGCGTGCCTGTAATCCCAGCTACTCGGGAGGCTGAGGCAGGAGAATTGCCTGAATCCAGGAGGCGGAGGTTGCGGTGAGCCGAGATCGCGCCATTGCACTCCAGCCTGGGTAACAAGAGCAAAACTCCGTCTCAAAAAAAAAAAAAAAAAATTTAAAAATTAGCGAGGCATGCTGGCACGGGCCTGTAGTCACAGCTATTGGGAGGGCTAAGGTGGGAAGACCCCTTGAGCCCAGGAGTTTGAGGCTGCAGAGAGTTATGATCATGCCACTATAATCTAGCCTGTGCAACAGAGTGAGACACTGTCTCTAAATAAATAAAATTAAAAAGACACAGATATAACAGAACCATCAAAATACCCATGAAAGAACAACAACGGATAAAGAAGTGAGGATTTTAAAATGTCCTGGGAAAAGAAACCTAAGAATGGACAGTTACTGCAGAGGAACCCAAAACTTAGCCCTCAGCTTCCTAGATGAAACCAGGTAGTAGCTAAAAAGCCTCCTCACCTACCACCAGAAATAAACAGAGCACCTACTATGTGTCATGCATCAAAGAAATGATCAATAACACTGAGTACCTGGAATTTTCTTTTGCTTTTTTTTTTTTGTAGGGGGGAAGGAGTCTCGCTTTGTCGCCCAGGCTGAAGTGCAGTGGCATGATCTCGGCTCACTGCAAACTCCAGCTCCTGGGTTCAAACGATTCTCCTCCCTCAGCCTCCCATGTAGCTGGGATGACAGGCACATCCCACTGTACCTAGCTAATTTTCATATCTTTAGTAGATACGGGGTTTCACCATATTGGTCAGGCTGGTCTTGAACTCCTTACCTTAGGTGATCCACTCACCTCAGCCTCCCAAAGTGCTTGGGATTACAGGTGTGAGCTACCATGTCCGGCCCGGACCTGGAATTTTCTATTCACTCTACAAGTTTGAGATTTTGACCGAAATGTACTGGCACATTTGCCACAGAAAATGTGAAAGGACTCTGGGCTAAAAGAGCTTAAGAGCAGTGAGGAATATAAAAGTCGGGGCCCAGCCCAGCACAGTGGCTCACGCCTATAATCTCAGCCCTGTGGGAGGCCAAGGTGGCCAGATCACGAGGTCAGGAGTTCGAGACCAACCTGATGAACATGGTAAAACCCTGTCACTACTAAAAATACAAAAATTAGCCGGACATGGCGGCACACACCTATAATCCCAGCTACTCAGAAGGCTGAGGCAAGAGAATCGCTTGAACCTGGGAGGCGAAGGTTGCGGTGAGCCTGGATCACGCCATTGCACTTCAGCCTGGGTGACAGAGCAAGACTCCCGTCTCAAAAATAAATAAATAAATAAATGTCAGAGAGCATGGGACCTAGGGAGAAGAAGGGCCCACACAAAGTTGTCCCAATGCTAGTCCCCTCCCGGAACTGAGAAACTGAGTCTGAGACATCAGTGATAGCCCTGCCCCCAAGCCCTTTCAGCCCCTTCCCATTCCTAAATCGCTATTTGGGACCAAGTCCCTGCCAGCCAGTTGGTGGCATGTGGTGCTGTGAGGGCTGCTCCTGGCTTCTCCTGCTCGTTAGCACATCAGCATGGGGATCATCAGGGACTGTAATAAATCAAATGAAAATAATCTCCCACACTCGAACAGAAACAAAATCCGCCCTTTCTGTTGGCACAATTTCTGGCCTGCAGGAGGAATGAGTACAAGAGTGACCTCAGGCACAGGGGACACGAGACACACAGGGAGGAAAGAGATAGATCCTGGCCAGGGAAAACCCCAAACTTGCAAGCCAGGTTCCTTCCACAGGTAATCTAATCACAAAATGCTGCCCCTTCCCAGCAGCCAGCAAAATATGGTCCCCACCCTTACCTGCCTGTGCGCGAAATGCATAGGCATTAAACTTAAGTTAGTTCTTAGGAAGGCTGACACCCAGTCTGGCAAGTGCTGGAGGTCTCTAAACAGGAAAAGTCTCCAGGCACCTGGCATTGGCAATAGGCCCTGGGGCCCCCACTCAAGGTCAGGAGACACTGGCATTGGCCGGAGGGTAGGGGGCGTTGAGTGGTTGGTGGAAATCAGACTGAAGCACATTCCTGGGCAGGTAGGTCCCAGTGTTTACCAGCATGGACAAGTGATGATGTTACCTGCTTACCCACCATGAAAAATGACCTCCTGCCAGGTGCAGTGGCCCATGCCTGTAATCTCAGTACTTTGGGAGGCTGAGGCCGTCGGATCACAAGGTCAGGAGTTCGAGACCCGCCTAGCCAATATGGTGAAACTCCGTCTCTATTAAAAATACAAAAATTATCTGAATGTGGTGGTGTGCACCTGTAGTCTCAGCTACTTGGGAGGCTGAGGCAGAAGAATCGCTTGAACCAGGGAGGCGGAGGTTGCAGTGAGCTGAGATTGAACCACTGCACTCCAGCCTAGGTGTGATAACAGCAAGACTCCTCAAAAAAAAAAAAAAGAAAAAAGAAAAATGACCCCCTTATTTTCCCCTTCCTCTCCCTTGCCTGAGGCATAGTTTGTTATCAGGGGCTTCTAGGCAAAAACAAAACAAAACAAAAACCCTGGAGTTAGGGCAGAAGCTCATACAATTTTCCACAGAACAAAATTACTCTAGCGCTTTCCCAGAGGGAAAACAAAAAGTAAACAAACAGAAAAACCTCACTCTAGCTCCCTGGCAACCCAGGGACCATTCTTTCACTTTCGAAGCCTGACCAAGCCTCCAGTGAATACACACAGACCACAAGAAGGGTCCCACCCCATAAGCAGGTAAGCCAGGAGACAGCAAACCCTTCCCCAGAAGCACCTCTCCCAGGTCCATGTATCTCCTCATGGAACGCCCATTCTCGGTGCCCAAATGCATTCAGAACAAACAGCATTCGTACCAAAGTACTGATTCCTCAAACTGGCATGCAAAGCCCTCCTTCATGTAGAACCACACTGAGCTCCTACAGCTTTTCCCTCTCCGTCCCTCCCCCTCTCACCAGCTACTGGTACCACCAGCTACTCAAGGAATATGCCCTGAACCATCCTGCTTCCAGCTCCCTTTGCTTGGACTGACCTCTCCGCCACTTTCCAAGGTCCCCACGTGCTCATCAAAGCTCTCTCCATCCTCCTCCAAAGCCAGATTTAATCCCAACTTCTTTTACTCACGCAAGCTGTCCGCCTCCACTAGACAGGCCTCCTGTTCACCTGTGTGCTGAGAGGTGGTCTGGATCATGTTCATGGAATTGAATGAAAACTCCAAATCTGTTCTCTGCCACAAGATGGCGGATATCTTCAGAGCCCCACTTCCCCAAGTCAGGGGTGGGACTCCGAGGGAGATGCTGTTGTGGGCGATGCTGCAGGTGCTTCTAGGCTTCCTGAGACCGCTGAGCTGGGTACCACTAAGGGGCTTTGAGGGCCTTTAAACTAGTGACCTTGGACCTCCTCTCTTTCCTTGGTTCCTCTCTCCCCATCTCTCAGTCTCTCTCAATCTTCATCATTCCCTTTTTCAGATTTAGGCTGAGGACACCATCTGCCTGACAGACCTTCTCCTCTTGGAGTCTTGTTCCTCAAAATGTGACCTAAAAGCCAGCAGCATCAGCATCCCTGGACGCGTGCTAGCAATACACTCTCCAGCCTCAACTCAGAACTATTCAATCCAACGCCCTGGTTTAACAAGGTCCCCAGGTGATTTTTATACACATTCAAGTTTGAAAGCAATAATCTAAAGAACCAAAAATGCCAGACCAGGGGAAACTGAATGCCTAAGACATTCATTCGGCCGGACGCAGTGGCTCAAGCCTGTAATCCCAGCACTTTGGGAGGCCGAGGCGGGTGGATCACGAGGTCAAGAGATCGAGACCATCCCGGTCAACATGGTGAAACCCCGTCTCTACTAAAAATACAAAAAATTAGCTGGGCATGGTGGCGCGTGCCTGTAATCCCAGCTACTCAGGAGGCTGAGGCAGAAGAATTGCCTGAACCCAGGAGGCGGAGGTTGCGGTGAGCCGAGATCGCGCCATTGCACTCCAGCCTGGGTAACAAGAGCGAAACTCTGTCAAAAAAAAAAAAAAGACATTCATTCATTCATTTACCCATTCAATAAATACTTAATAAGCACCTACTGGGTGCAAAGAGTTGTGCTAGGCATTGGGGATATAATAGTGAATGACTCAGATTAGGTGCTCAGGCTGCAGAGGATGAGATGAATGTTCCCCACCTGGCCTGTTTCAGCCCAGCTCCCAGAGTGGGAAGGAGGCTTGAGCAGGGAGCAGGGGTACATTTGACTGAAGAGTCTCTCAAGACCCTGAAGCTGATGAGGGATGCTTCCCCTCCCCAATCCAAAACAGAGAATCAGTCAGTGAGAGACAGAAGGGAAGGAACAGTGAGAACAAGGAAGAATGCTGAACAGAAAGAACAGGGAAGATGGAAATGAGAAAAAGTGAGTGTAAGACAGTCCCTGCAAATACCCACCAGGCATTTCAGAAGCAAACTCAACCATGCTCAGCTCACCAACTTCCTCTAGGCTAGCACACAGCCTCCACCCCAACTCCCGGTCAGATTGCCTCCCATGACACGGGAGCACCCTCCACCCCAGGGTCTGAGAGGGGAGCAGACAGGTCACACCCGGGGGAAATGACCAAAAGGCAGGGAGACTGGTTTAAAGGACATGCAAATAACAAGAAACACACGGAGCCAGGAGACGGCGCTGAGGGTTTTGGGGGAACACAACTGTTATGTGGAGAAGGGACTGTGGGACACGCAGGGGAGACCAGTTAGGGGGCCGTTGTGGTCAGCAGCGGTGGCAAGATACACAGGGCATGGCTAGGACTGTACAAGTGGAGAGTGTGAGATGCTGTGTGGTCAGAGTTAGGATATATTTGGATGATAAGGCCAAGAGAACTTGCATATGAATCAGGGATGCGGGAGAGAGGAAAAGAGATACTGACTTAGGTTTGGCGCCTGAGCTACTTGGGGAATTAGGGCAATAAAAGGTGATCTGTCTATCAGCCTTGGCTCAGGCTTTAAAAAAAAAAAAAAAAAAGTGATCTGGGGAGGGGTTCTGGAAGAATGAGTCAGGGTAAGGAAAAACCTAGGGCATAGAATGGGAAAGAGAGTCCATGTTGGGAAGTCATAAGAAAGGAAAGCAGAGATAGAGGGAAATGATGAGAAAATCATTCAAGGATTCTTAGTTCGAGTGTTTTGAGGGCAAAAGTTGCATCTTCTGTTTCCACTGGGCACCTTAGAGTCCTCCACTGCTATTCTGCATGCACTGAGTATAATCAGGTACTTAGGAAAATCGGGTACTGGAACATCTGTGGCTTGTTGAGAAGTGATTCAAAAGGCAAGGTGGGCTGGTATAAACAGCACTCAGCTGTGTTTAGGAGCCCTGGCCACCTAATGGCAGAGGGACTTAGAGACTTAGGGACTTAGGGCTCACTGTTGGGCCGGGCGTAGTGGCTCACGCCTGTAATCCCAGCACTTTGGGAGGTTGAGGCAGGAGAATCGCTTGAACCCTGGGGCTGAGGTTACAGTGAGCCAAGATTGCACCATCGGACTTCAGCCTGGGCAAGAAGAGCAAAACTCCGTCTCAAAAAAAGAGAGAGAGAGAGAAGCTCACTGTTTCTCAGTTGCCCTAGTGGCAAAGCAGTAAAGGTGAACTAAGAGTTTCAGGTCCCATCTAGCCTCAGTCCTCTTTCCCTGGCTCTCGGATCATAATGCTGAGCTTCCAGAGACCCTGCAGGTGTGGCATGAGGTGGTCAGTCCAGCTACTGTGTGGCGTTTGGAGGGGAATGAAGCAGTGGCCCAGACAGTGGACTGGGACCATCTAGATATGGGCCAATGAGGGCGTGGCCACCAGGGCAGCTGAGAATGAAAAGAATGATCAAGCCAAGAGCCCCCACACCTCTTTCCTAAGTCTTCCTCCCAGCAGTTTTTTTTGTTCGGTTGGTTTTTTTTTTTGTTTTGTTTTTTTTTGGTACCTCCACAACTTGTTTTTGTTTCTTTTTACTTTTTTTTTTTTTTTTTTTTGAGAAAAGGTCTCACTCTGTCACTTAGGCTGGCATTCAGTGGCACAATTATGGCTCACTGCAGCCTCAACCTCCCAGGCACAAGCAGTCCTCCCATCTCGGCCTCCTGAGTAGAGCGGCTGGGACAACAGGTGCAGGCCACCACACCCAGCTAACTTTTTGTTTTCTGTAATGACAGGGGTCTCACTATGTTGCTCAGGCTGGTCTTGAAGTCCTGGGCTCAAGTGATCCTCCCACTTCAGCTTCCTAAAGTGCTGGGATTATAGGCAAGAGCCACTGCACCTGACCCCTTTTGTGTCTTAATCCAATGACAGATGAATGTACCTCTACAACTTCTAAATATTGCAGTGCCTGGACTCTGTCACTGGATGCCCTTCACTTTTTTTTTTTTTTTTTTGAGACAGAGTGTCACTCTGTCACTCATGCTGGGGTGCAGTGTCGTGATCTTGGCTCACTGCTGCAACTTCTGCCTCCAGGGTTCAAACATTTCTCCCTGCCTCAGCCTCCCAATTAGCAGGGATCACAGGCCCCCACCCCGCAACCAGGTCTGGCTATTTTTTGTATTTTTTTAGTAGAGACGGGGTTTTACCAGCTTGGCCAGGATGGTCTTAAACTCCTGACCTCAGGTGATCCACCCACCTTGGCCTCCCAAAGTGCTGGGATTACAGGCATGAGCCACCATGCCCAGCCACCTTCACTTTCTATCTGCATTCACTCCTTAGGGGATCTCATCCAGTGCCACTGATTACTCCCAAATTTCTATCTCCAGCCTGGACTTCACCTTTAAACCATAGACTTGTGCTGGGCGCAGTGGCTCATGCCTGTAATCTCAACACTTTGGGAGGCTGAGGCGGGCAGATCACAAGGTCAGGAGATGGAGACCATCCTGGCCAACATGGTAAAACCCCGTCTCTACTAAAAATACAAAAATTAGCCGGGTGTGGTGGCGCATGCCTGTAATCCAAGCTACTCGGGAGGCTGAGGCAGGAGAATCACTTGAACCCAGGAAGCAAAGTTTCCAGTGAGCCAAGATTGCACCACTGCACTCCAACCTGGCAACAGGGCGAGACTCCATCTCAAAAAAAAAAAAAAAATCCTATAGAATTGTGGGTCTATTTACCGACTAGCCCCCTCTACTTGGATGCTTAACAGGCATCTAACATTTCCACAATTAATACTACTGTCAAAGCCAGCTCCTCCTGTGGTATTCTCCCATATCAGTTAATGGCAAATCCATTGATCTGGCCACTGGACCAAAAAGTTCTGGTCTTCTCTACTCCTCTTTCTTTCGTACCTTCTCTCTAACCCATCAGCAAATCCCCTGGCTCTCCCTGCAAAATCTATCCAAAATTTGGCCACTCCTCACCACCTCCACTGCCATCTCCCTGGTCCAGGCTCTCAACCCCCTCTTACCTGACACTGCAATCAGCTCCTGGCTGGTCTCCCTGCTTCTGCCCTTGTTTGCTCAATCTGTTCTCAATACAGCAGCAAGAATTTTCTGTAAAAAGACAAGAGAGGCCGGGCGCGGTGGCTCAAGCCTGTAATCCCAGCACTTTGGGAGGCCGAGGCAGGTGGATCACGAGGTCGAGAGATCGAGACCATCCTGGTCAACATGGTGAAACCCCGTCTCTACTAAAAATACAAAAAATTAGCTGGGCATGGTGGCACGTGCCTGTAATCCCAGCTACTCAGGAGGCTGAGGCAGGAGAATTGCCTGAACCCAGGAGGTGGAGGTTGCGGTGAGCCGAGATCGCGCCATTGCACTCCAGCCTGGGTAACAAGAGCGAAACTCCGTCTCAAAAAAAAGAAAAAAAAAAAAAAGACAAGAGAGATCATGTCACTCCCTTGCTTGAAACCCTGCAGTGACTTCCCATGTTACTCGGAGTGTGAGCTTTACTGTAACTTACCGGTCTCTAGTGACGTGGCTCCCCATCACCTCTTAGATCTCATCACTTACTCTCTTCTCTGATTTCCACGGCATCAGCCATATCGGCCTCATTGCTGTTCTTCCAACACACCAGACATGCTCACATAAGGGCCTTTGCCCTTGCTGTTCTCTTAGCTGGGAAACTCTTCCCCAGAAATCTGCATGGTAGTTAGCATCTGCTACACAGCAGCTCCATATGTTGGGGCGCCTGAGCACAGATAAGAAAGGGAGTGAACTGAAGAGGAAACAATGCAGTCAGGTCCTGCACAAGAAACGAATTGCTCGCCTTGTGCCCTCTGTCTTCCTCGGGCACCTGGCTTCAGGAGCTCAGGAGGGTCTCCTGCCAGGGGGACTTGCCCCACTCCAGTTCCTCAGAAAATACCCATCTCCATCCTAACCTCAAAAGAGCCTGAAGCTCTGAAGGAATCACATATCTCTGGTGCTCCTGCAAACCTCCCAAAAAGGAACCACTGCACTCCCCACCCTGAATGTGGTGGTCCTCTCTGCTCTGCTCTGCTCCTAAAGGATGTAGGGAAGAATGGGTCTCTTCCAGTCAGCCACTCACCATATACACATATAATTTCTCCTGTCTCCCGCTGGGCCCGGGCCCAGCCAGGGTAAGCCCACCATCCTCTCCCCACACTTCTTCTTTTTCTTTTCTTTTCTTTTCTTTTTTTTTTTTTTTGAGATGGAGTCCCACTCTTGTTGCCCAGCGGCGTGATCTCAGCTCACTGCAACCTCCGCCTCCTGGGTTCAAGCAATTCTCCTGCCTCAGCCTCCTGAGTAGCTGGGATTACAGGCTTGTGCTACCACCCCTGGCTAATTTTTGTATTTTTAGTAGAGATAGCGTTTCACCATGTTGGCCAGGCTGGTCTCGAACTCCTGACCTCAGGTGATCGGCCCGCCTCGGCCTTCCAAAGTGCTGGGATTACAGTCCTGAGCCACGGCGCTGGCGATCCCACTCTTCTTAACCTACGTTTCCCTTCCTTCCCTCCCCGGCTCTTTCTCGCTGTTCCCAGTCTGCAGGCCTTCCCCTCGGGCATGCAGGTGGAGGGAAGCTGAGGACAGAGCAGGGAGTGTGGTAGGGGTGAAGTCTCTGGGTAACAGGGAGAAGGCAAGGCGGCTTGAAGGGAAGGGTTTTGGGGTAGAAGGATGCAGAAGGCCAGAGACAAGGAGACCGGAGCAGACAGCCAGAAGCTGTGATGGTACCGTGATCCAGAGAGAAGTGGAGGCCGCATCCGCCAGAACAGGGGGTCAAAGTCAGAGACGGAAACTGACAGATGGCAGGAGCCACAGACAGGCTAGCGCAAGGGAGAGGCGGACACCCAGAGAGAGACGCGGGAGCAGCCGGAGAGGGAGGGAGGCCGAGGTGCAGGCACCCCAAGAGATGGAGAGACAGAGACCAGAGCGAGAGACACGCGCGCGGACAGACCCGAAGGCTGCAGAGAGGGCGCGGGAGAAAAAGGTGCCGAGGCGGGGAGTGGCGGGAAGCGGCCAGGAGCGGGGCGGGCGCAGCAGAGCGGGCGCGGCGCCGGGAGCGGGCTCGTAAAAGCCGCGTCGAGCGGGGAAATTGCCGCCAGAATCGCTGAGCTCCACAAAACGCCGCCCGCGCGGCCCGCCGCCGAGCCCGCTCCAATCTCCAGCCTCATCGCCGCGCGTGCTGGTTATGCATTTAAATGTTATTTAATTGGATTGCGGAGGAGCTGGGGGCCAGAGCGGCCCCCCGCCCCCGCCCCGCACGCTCCGCACGCCCGGGCTGCTCGCCTCCTCTGCAAATCTGTTTTCCAAGTCACAGATTGCAGCACGACCCCTCCCAACACGCTCCCCCCACCCAGACGGCTCCCCTTCGAATCTGGGCTCCTTCTTCTGTTCCCCCGCCCAAACAGAGCCAGAGGACACTCAGAAAGACACCACAAGCCCCCCGAAGATGCCCCAAACACAGAGGTTCCACAAAAATACCAGACACACAAAGACACAACAGCAGCAAAAACGGGTCACACTCAATTACACAAGTGTCCATCTGGAAGACTGAAAACTGCAGAGACAAAACAGATCCCATGGATCACAGGAGGACACAAATGCATGTAATACGCTGGACTCCCACTCCAAGGAGACACACTACCCTATTTCTTAAAACTGTACTTGCAAAGAGACACTATCAAACACAGGAACAAACTGGTGCTAACTCAGTGATTCACAGGGGCATACAGATCTTCCTTAAGGCCAGGTAAGGAACAAAACACACATCCACACTTACATTCAGAGCAAAGCCATCGCACCCCAACCGCGTGGCCTTCCAGGGTTCCAGGTAAAGAGCAAAACACACATCCACACTCACATTCAGAGCAAAGCCATCACATCACACCCCAACCACTCAACCTCATGGCCTTCCAGGGTTGAAGGCAAACCCCTTCCTTCAAAGACATTTTGTTCTTCTCCCAGGCCACAGAAGAAAGTATAATCACATGAGGTTCTGAGAGGCAACTATCAGTCAGCAGGTTTCTAAAAACTGAACAAAGGCTGGGCATGATGGCTCATGCGTGTAATCCCAGCCCTTTGGGAGGCCGAGGCAGGTGGATCACGAAGTAAGAAGTTCAAGATCAGCCTGGCCAAGATGGCGAGACTCCGTCTCTCCTAAAAATACAAAAAATTAGCCAGGCATGGTGGCACCCGCCTGTAATCCCAGCTACCTGGGAGGCTGAGGCAGAGAATTGCTTGAACCCAGGAGGCAGAGGTTGCAGTGAGCCCAGATTACGCCACTGCACTCCAGCCTGAGTGACAGAGCGAGACTCCATCTCAAAAAAAAAAAAAACAAAAAAAAAACAAAAAAAAAAAAACAGCCAAAATGTCAGCAGGTAGATGGAGAGTAAACACCAGAAAGGCCTTCTGAAAAAGACATCGTGTGAGATCCCCAGAGGAGAGGCTGAGCATTTGTGTGAGGTTGGGCTTCTCTCGATCAACTGTAACAGGAGACCCTTTTTTGCTGCCTGAGTGAGTGTTAGGACCATCCAGGTAGATGGAAGGACAGAATGGTCAGCAAGGACATGTCCTTCACACACTCCTAACCAGCAGACAGGAAATTGCTGGCCTAAAATGATCAGGGTCAAGCTGCTTCAATTAATGAAAATGGAAATGGCAACCTGGCTTGGCACAGGCCACCACGGAGGACTGTTCTGGGCTTTCAGCCATCCCTGCTGCAAGCCAGGACTAGAGACAGACATCAGGCTGAGGGTCCTTGAATGAGATGTAGGGGCAGGAGAATGGACAAGAAGATACACAGGAAAATTCCTTTGTAGTTGTTTTGTTCATTCTGTTTTGTACTTGAGAGAGTGAAGGCCAAAACAAGGAGGGAGAGAAAAAGAGAAAGTTTCCCCAAATACATTATAATTCAACCTTGACTGGTAAGCGTGGGCTCAAGCCAGGCTGGCATTAAGGTCTCTGAAGAAGAAAGCAATTCATCTTCCCCCAAAGTAATTTATTTCTATATCAACCTGATGGTCATAGCTGGGAAGTTTATCCATGTGTCTAACCTCAATGTCTTATGCTCTAGTTGAAGTTCTTTACTTCTTTAGGTCACTAGGGACGAAAGGGAAACAGCTGCCCTACATCCTCCTAAATAAGAATATTCAGAGTCAAGACTTAGTCTGATGGCTGGGTGTGGTGGCTCACACCTGTAACCCCAGCACTTTGGGAGGCCGAGGTGGGCAAATCACCTAAGGTTGGGAGTTCCAGACCAGCCTGACCAACATGGAGAAACCTCCTCTCTACTAAAAATACAAAATTAGCCGGGTGTGGTGGCGCGTGCCTGTAATTCCACCCACTCGGGAGGCTGAGGCAGGAGAATTGCTTGAACCCGGGAGGCAGAGGTTGCCGTGAGCCAGGATCGCGCCATTGCACTCCAGCCTGGGCAACAAGAGTGAAACTCCACCTCAAAAAAAAAAAAAAAAAAAAAAAAGACTTAGTCTGGGATAGGCTGCAATCTCTATTCCCTTCTTCCATTCCATCATTAGCTTCTCCACCCCAGCTGTGGCCAGGCTGCATTTCCAGGCTTTTTTGACCTGCTACCTGGACATTTCCTGCCACCATCTGCTGCAGTTGTCCATCCCCAAAGTTAACAGATGTGTTCTGAAAGGAAGCTCCACTTCTCATCTTCCACAGGGCCACCCGCAACCCTTGGACCTTTGGCTCTTGCCTAATTCCTGGCCTCTGAGCCCCTCCCCTCATCCTGTTTCCTAGCCCCTTGATGTTGAGGCTGAGAAATTCCTGGATATATTTGACATAGTGGTCCCCTTTTTCAAATATCCACTCCATAGAGGTAAGATTTAGCAAGCAATGAGATAAGAAATCTCTAATAACCGCCCTCTCTCACAGGCACACACACCTCCTCCCCAGACTCTGAGGGCTAATCGCTTCCTCTTTCAGTGTGCCCAGAGTGCTGTGTTTATAACCTGTTCACAACATGCTTTCAGTTTGATTTATACTATAATTATATGCCTGTATCTCCCAGCACTAAACAGTGAACAACGTGAGGGCAAAGAATCATCTAATTCACCTCTGTCACTCCCTACAGTGCCTAGCACAAGGAATGACACACACACAGCAGACATCAATAAATGTTTATTAAATCGAAAAAGGAAGGTGAGACCATGCAGTGGCCAAAACCAAGACCCAATCTTCCTATAAGCCATCCTGTTTCAGTAAGGGAAGGGAAAAAAAGCAATAAAAGGCCGGGCCAGGCACAGTGGCTCACACCTGTAACCCCAGCACTTTGGGAGGCCAAGGTAGGCGGATCACCTGAGGTCGGGAGTTTAAGACCAGCCTGACCAACATGGAGAAACCCCAACTCTACTAAAAACACAAAATTAACTGGGCATGGTGGCTCATGCCTGTAATCCCAGCACTTTAGGGAGGCTAAGGTGGGAGGATCAATTGAGTCCAGGAGATAGAGACCAGCCTGGGCAACATGGTGAAACCCTGTCTCTACAAAAAATTAGCCAGGTGTGCCGGGCACGGTGGCTCAAGCCTGTAATCCCAGCACTTTGGGAAGCTGAGGCGGGTGGATCACGAGGTCAAGAGATCAAGACCATCCTGGTCAACATCGTGAAACCCCATCTCTACTAAAAATACAAAAAATTAGCTGGGCATGGTGGCGTGTGCCTGTAATCCAAGCTACTCAGGAGGCTGAGGCAGGAGAATTGCCTGAACCCGGGAGGCGGAGGTTGCGGTGAGCCGAGATCGCGCCATTGCACTCCAGCCTGGGTAAAAAAAAAAAAAAAAAAAAAAAAAAAAACAATTAGCCAGGTGTGATGGTGTGGCCTGTAGTGCCAGCTACTCAGGAGGCTGAGGGGAGGATCACCTGAGCCCGGGGAAGTCAAGGCTTCAGTGAGCCATGATCATGCCACTGCACTCCAGCCTGGGAAACAGGAGACCCTATCTTTAAAAAAAAAAAAAAAAGGAGGTAAGAAAATTCTCTTTCTTCACCAACACAATCCACCCCTCAGAATCTCAGAGGCATCCTCACCCCAAGCACAGCCTTGGTCTCTACCAAGTTGAGTTGGTGTGTTTTGGAGTGGGACCTCCATCATTACTCTGAATCAGAACTTGGAATCCCCGTCACTAGACAAAAACAATGAACTCTAGAGAAACTAGTGTTTCTGGATGGCACATGGGTAGCTCTCCCAGACCAGATTCATGCATTACTTCCATGTCTGCTCTGAATACCTATTTTGTGCCAGGTGTGGGATTACATACTGAGGGAGAAAAAAGGAGACCCTGGTCTTGCCTTCAAGACACTCAGGGCAATCCTGCCTTAACCTTGGCTGCAGGGCTGCATATTGGTAGCATGGAGAGATTCTGCTGAAGACGTGGCAGGATGCCCCTCACATCTCACAAATCAAGATATCTTGAAGTGTAGCTGAGACATGTGTGCTTTTTTAAACCTCCACAGGTTAATTCTGATTCATAGGCAGGGTTGTAAGCCACTGATCTCTAGATCAGTGCTGTCCAACAGAACATTCTGAGATAATGGAAGTATTCAATTTCCATGTCATCCAATCAGTAGCCACTAGCCACCTGTGGTTATTGAGCACTTGAAATGTGAACTGAGGAACTGAATTCTTTTCCTTAATTTAAATTACTTTGCACTAAAACAGCCATGCATGGCTAGTGGCTACTACATTGGTCTACAAAACTCTAGAGGACACCAAAGTATTTCAGTTTGGCTTTAGAATAATTCTCACTATGCTGTTTTGTAGCAGCTAAAGTCTCCATTCTCTTCCACTCAGAAAAAAAAAAAAAAAAAATCAATGGCCAGGCGCAGCAGCTCACACCTGTAATCCCAGCACTTTGGGAGGCCAAGGTGGGGAGATCACGAGCTCAGGAGATCAAGACCATCCTGGCCAACATGATGAAACCCTGTCTCTAATAAAAATACAAAAATTAGCTGGGCGTGGTGGCAGGCGCCTGTAATCCCAGCTACTTGGGAGGCTGAAGCAGGAGAATCACTTGAACCTGGGAGTTGGAGGTTGCAGTGAGCCAAGATCGCACCACTACACTACAGCCTGGCAACAGAGCAAGACTCTGTATTTAAAAAAAAAAAAAAAAGAACTTCCTTTCTCTAAGAACGCTCTCATTTGCGCTGAAGAAACTGCTCTAGAATGAACTGAGGGGTAAAGGCCAGTCTGGTGAGACTAAGTCTGATCAGCTACCTAAGCCCCTAGACCAGCTTCCAATCCTCCAGACTAGAAAAAAGGCACTCCTAAGTACCCTATTTTGATTGCAGTTGACATTGGTTGGGGACAAAAAAAAGCAGTGACAAGACTTTGTGTACCTGTTATAGACTGAATTATGCCTCTCCCCAAATTTGTATGTTGAAGTCCCAGTATGACTAGGGCCTTTAAAGAGGCACTTAAGGTTAAATCAGGTAATCAGAGGCTGTACGCAGTGGCTCATGCCTGTAATCCCAGTACTTTGAGAGGCTGAGGCAGATGGATCACAAGGTAAGGAGTTCAAGACCAGCCTGGCCAACATAGTAGAGACAACCCTGTCTCTACTAAAAATACCAATAAATTTGTTGGGTGTGGTGGCAGGTGCCTATAATCCCAGCTACTTGGGAGGCTGAGGCAAGGAGCATCCCTTGAACCTGGAAGGCTGAGGTTGCAGTAAGCTGAGATTGTGCCACTCTACTCCAGCTCAGGCAACAGTGCAAGACTCTGTCTCAAAAAAAAAAAAAAAAAAAAATCCAGTAATAAGGGTGGGGCCCTAGTCCAGTATGACTGGTGTCCTTCTAAGAAGAGAGACACCAGGGTGGTGCATGCTCAGAAGAGGCTATGGGCGGACACAGCAAGAAGGCAGCTATCTGCAAGCTAAGGAGAGGCCTCAGGAAAGATCAAACGATCTTCATCCTGGACTTATGGGCTCCAGAACTGTGAAAAAAGAAATTTCTGTTGTATTAAGCCACCCAGTCTGTGGTAGTTTTGTTATGGCAGCCCTAGCAGCCTAATATAGCGCCCTCAGGAAGGCCCAGCTTACTCAGCCTCTCCGACAAGATGCACCCAGGACCTGACAGCAAAACCGCTAGGACCCAGACCTTCAAGTCATCCTGGTCACTGCTGTTCCAAGTGTCCCTGTGTACTACCCAATCCTGTCCTACTAGCTCATCACCTACAGACCACAACTCTAGGCTTTCACCCAGACCTGCCATGCCCCTAGATGTCCTCCCTATGGACTCATCCTCTCCCTTCCCCCCCCTTTCCCCACTGCACCCACGCTGCCTCCTCCATGGTTTGCCCCTTCATCTCCTTCTATGGGTTTTCACCTACTGTTGAGTATTTTCAGTGTGTGTGTTCTGTGCATCTCACTTCCCCCGCTACACTTTAAATTCTCAAAGATGATTTTAGCATTCAAGGCCTTTCACAGGCTAGGTTCAATCTACCTCTTCATCTTTTTCTCCCAGCTGGGCCGAGCTACTTGTGTGTTGGGTAATACTGAGTGTCAACTTGATTAAATCAAATGATGCAAAGTTCTTATTTCTGGGTGTTTCCAGAAAAGATGAACATTTGAGTCAGTAGACTGGGAGAGAAAGACCCACCTGCAGGAAGACCCACCCACAATGTGGATGGGATGATTAAAGTTCTATTACGAAAGATGCAAATCCGAACCAGCCAAAGGAAAACAAAGATATGGTGTAGTCCAGGAGTGTCCCACACACAGATGTGTGCCTTCTGCTCAGAGAAACAGGACACCCCGGCACATTCCTCAGCACATCCGTGTGGTCACAGCCAGGAAGCTGACCAATATCTCAGTGTCAGAAGTTTTTATTAAGGTTTTACCGTAGGCATAGTTGATTAAAATCATAGGCATGTGGCTGAACTGAGTCTCTAGCTCCTCTCCCCTCCCTGAGGATCAAGCTATCATCCAGCTCAGAGTCCCAGCCCTGTAACTATATGGTTGGTCATTCTGACATGGTCAGCCTCCATCCTCAGTCAAACCTTACCATAAACTTGGGTGCAGTCCGAGATCAAATTTCAATATAAAATAAGATGTGGCCTAAGGTCAAACCTCAGGTGAAGTTTCAGGGACCCTCCACAAAAACCAAAGATACTCCTATCACTTGGGAAATTCCAAGGATTAAGAGTCTCCTTCGGAACTGAAGACAAAGGCCAAATTCTTTACTATACAATGAAGTAGGAGAGGATTTATACGAAAAATCTTACTAATTGTGGAAGCTGGAAATAACCTGTGTCCCAGGAGACAGGAAGTAGACCATGTGCCCTCATGAAGGTGGTCTCAGGACCTGCTCTGCTCCCAACTTGGTTCACTTTCCCAACCCTTACCAAAGGGGCATGCAATCAACCATTCAGCACATAAAAAATGAATTGGATACCAGCTTCCCAACTGCCCCGTCGCCTGTTTCTCACAGCGCCCAGAGTATCATATAAGACCCCTAGCAGAGACCCTGCAGGTTTGGCAAGGCAGTTAGAGATCTACTACATCCGGCCAGGCACCAGCACTTTGGGAGCCAAGGCAGGTTGATCACTTGAAGTCAGGAGTTTGAGACCAGCCTGGTCAAGATGGTAAAATCCCGTCCTTACTAAAAATACAAAAATTATCCAGGCATGGTGGCACATGCCTGTAACCTCAGCTACTCAGGAGGCTGAGGCAGGAGAATCACTTGAACTCAGGAGGCAGATGTTGCAGTGAGCTGAGATCACACAACTGCACTGTAGCCTGGGCAACAGAATGAGACTCCATCTCAGGAAAAAAGAAAAGAAAAAGAAGAGAGAGAGATACACATCTACTACATCCTTCCCCCAGCTGCCTAAGAAAACCCTTTGCCAACAATGAAGAGGTAAGAGAGGGGAAATCTAAACAACTGCCTTCTACCTCTAGCATCCAAGGTGGGAAAAAAGTAACAAGACAAAGGCTTTAGGAGCTTTTAATGCTTAGAGTGAAAAAAAAAAACACAGGCTAGGTTTTTCAGTCATTGATCCATCTCTGACAAGGTGAGAATTTTCCCTCACCCTGGCCACAGGTGGAAGCCCAGACTCTCCCCTAGCAAGGTATCCAGAATGGAGAGGGGCTACCATTGTAGTGCAGTGCAGTGAATCCCCAAGCCAGAGGCAAGAAAGAAGAGGATTGTAATGAGCACCCACAAGCCAGGCCCATGCAAGGCACTTTCAAGTGTTATCTCAATTAATCCTCACACCAGCCCCAAAAGGTAGGCATCCCCATTTAACAGATGAGGAGCCTGAGGCATGGAGAGGTTTCTCAATTTGTCCGTCAAAAAGTTCACAAGTCTCAAAGCCGGGATGAAAATCCAGGTCTTCTGACTTTCACTCTGCCACACCGGATTTTTCCTCTGATCCAGCTGCAGGCTCCCATAAGTTCACTCTTAATTTCATGTCCCATGCTTTGTCTTGGTCCCTGTGAGGAAAGGGGTCAGCCAAAGCCGCTGCTCTGTAAGGATGGGTAGGTATCCTGGTGAGATATTTCCTCGGAAATAGTATATGTGACCTTAAAAATGACTGTCGAGGGCACTCTCCGCTGAATAGCCTCCCAAGGAAACAGTGATGTAGAGCAATCTGCGAGTGCGAACACACACCTTCTGTAGATTCTCTACAAAGCGGGGTCCCGTGAAAGGGACAACGTTCAAAGGTAAAGAAAGCAGGAATCAGCTGGGCACAGTGGCTCATGCCTGTAATCCCAGCACTTTGGGAGGCCAAGGTGGGTGGATCACAAGGTTAGACGTTCAAGACCAACCTGGTCAAGATGGTGAAACCCCATCTCTACTAAAAATACAAAAATTAGCAGGGCATGGTGGTGGGCACCTGTAATCCCAACTACTCGGGAGGCTGAAGCAGGAAAATCGCTTGAACCCGGGAGGCGGAGGTTGCAGTGAGCCAAGATCCAGCCACTGCACTCCAGCCTGGGTGACAGAGCAAAACTCCGTCTCAAAAAAAGAAAGCAGGAATCAGGAGGGCAAACCGGAGTAGTGTCAAAACTGCCATGGCCGGTTGGAAGACAGTTCAACATATCAAAGAATAACGTTTCCCAGCGACCAGGGAGCACAGGAGGACCTTTCACTCCAGTCCAGGAAATGTGTTGTCATGCTTGCCCAAGAATGACTTCGAGGTCTTGAATGTGTCCCATGCCAGGCCCCAGGGGCACTCATTTCGACAGCAGTGGCAGCAGCCCCAACTCATTCAGTCTTTCCTTGGCCACTGCCTCCCAGCCCTTGTTGGCCTGTGGGTTACGGGGAGAGGGATGCAGGAGCCCTTCCACCTGGACCTCTGGCATCAGGCCTGCCAGAGCCCGTCGTGCCCGCTGCTCTGCCAGTCGCCCAACTCCCACCACCAGCCGCACCCCCAGCAGCTGCACCTGCCGGCAGAGGGCTGCATCACAGATCCCAAGAAGCTGTTCTCGCTGCCTGGCAGGTAGCTCAGCAGGGGTGAGGTTGCGCCCACTGGGAGCCAGCAAAAGCAGAGGGCATAGATTATGGACAAAGCAGTGATGGAAGAAGACGTCAGGCTGTCCACAGAGGTTCTGGAAAAAGCCCCAGAATCGGGCACCACTCACTTCTGACTGTGGGCACTCCAGTCCCAGCACTGGTCGCTTAGGGTGCTCTTGGGGAGGAGTCAGCACAGTTCCCCCAATGCCCAACCAGTCCCGGACCATGCTCACTTCCCCAAAGGGCACCTGTGAGGAAGGAAAGACACATGAAAGGCTTCAAACGGGAGACCTGATGCCTGGGCTCTGGACCAACTGACTTCTTTATACCTTCCATGAGGATCCAGCCTGCACCTCCAACCCCCACCTTTACCCAAAGGCCTGAGACAAGGATTCTTGACCCTATGGTTTCAGCCTGTCCATCTTTGTCCTTCTTTTTCCAGTTTTTCATTGTGGACTATGGTCCAGAAGAATCTGTTTGCGTCTACCCCAACTAGCCTTTGGGACCAAGTACGGGGAATACTTTCAGACAGCTAGCCCCAGGTTTGATGGTTAGTACTGGGGACAGACAGATGGTCTGAGACAAAAAGGCAGCCAGGGTTAAAGGAGGCACAAGGACAGGCGGACCACTGCTCTCTGGGTGCCCTCCCCACCCCAAGCCTCAGGCCATCATTTCCATCAATCATCATTGATCACCTTTCATCACCCAGTTGGAGTCAATAAAAGCGATTGAGCCTCCTGCCCTGAAGCCTCTTCCCCTCCCCCACCTGCCAAGCACCCCCACTGAGGGGCAGTCACTCATCCTGAGCTCTGAAAGGAAAGCAGGCAGGCACTGGAGCCTGGCTCTGTTTTGAACCTTCCCTTAGCTAAGAAACAGAACCCAGCGCCGGGCGTGGTGGCTCACGCCTGTAATCCCAGCACTTTGGGAGGCCGAGGCGGGTGGATCACGAGGTCAGGAGATCGAGACCATCCTGGTCAACATGGTGAAACCCCGTCTCTACTAAAAAAAATGCAAAAAATCAGCTGGGTATGGTGGCGCGTGCCTGTCATCCCAGCTACTCGGGAGGCTGAGGCAGGAGAATTGCCTGAACCCAGGAGGCGGAGGTTGCGGTGAGCCGAGATCGCGCCATTGCACTCCAGCCTGGGTAATGAGAGCGAAACTCCGTCTCAAAAAAAAAAAAAAAAAAAAAAAAACAGAACCCAGGTTCCCAGAATGCCCTGCGTCTCTTACATACCCACCCCCGTCAACCAGTCTCTTCTGAGGACCCCGCAGTCCCAGTCCCTCTTCTGACCCCACCCACGCTTCAGGGACAGGGGAGATTCGGTAAAGTAGGGATGGGCTGGCAGAAGGAAGGGCTCTCAGAGGCAATTAGTGGACAGCTTACAGGGAAAACAAAACTACCATTAATGTGCTTGGTTAATTCCAGGCAGAGACACTGGGAGAGGGCCTGAGACCACAGGAGCCAGTATGCGTGTTGAGAAAGAATGGGGCGGGGGGACCAACACATGTCTACACCCACGCACACGCTCCTTCTCCACACCATACCCAGCCAAGCAGCCACCTAAAGCCTCCCACTCCACCCACTGGGGAAGCCAAACCCTTTACCCCAGTCTGGGCCATGCCAAAAGGTCCAGGGTTCATGCCCAGGAAGAGCACCTCCTTGGGGCCCCGGCAGTAGCGAGTCACGTAGTTGCGATGTGGCTCCCATGCATACTCCACAGGATTGTAGATGATGCCCACAGGCTCCGAAAACTGCAGTTGACTCAGCTCAGCATTGAGCCGAAGCTCCTCCTCCAGGAAGCGCTCAGCCAAGCTTCCAGGGCTGGGCTGGGGCTCCATCAGGACACCTGTAGGCTCCTGGGTGGATCCCAGCAGGAAAGCGTGGGGCATATGGCCATGCCACTGTCACCTGGGAAAAGAGATGGACAGAGCCCTCATCATCCCTCAGCCACAGAGTGGGAGGAGGGATCCATGCTGGCCAGGGCCCCCACTACCATTTCCTAGGCTCAGAAAGGACCCTAAGAGACCACGTCAGTCATCTACCAACCACCAAGTAGGCCTAAGCACACCTCAATTCTTGGTAATGAAGAATTTTCCCTCCCCACTTCCAATATCCTTCCTCTTCGTCTGGCACCTGGTGAGGATAAGCCACAGCCACCAAACATCTCCCACTCCAAACCAAATCTACTTTCCATCAGGCACAGGTCTGAGTCGCTAGTTCCTGGGCTGTGCCAAGCACATATTAGGTTTCCTTTTCTTTTGAGATGGAGTTTCACTCGTGTCGCCCAGGCTGGAGTGCGATGGTGCCATCTCAGCTCACTGCAATCTCCGCTTCCCAGGTTCAAGCGCTTCTCCTGCCTCAGCCTCCTGAGTAGCTGGGATTACGGGCATGTGCCACCATGCTAGTTTTGTATTTTTTAATAGAGACGGGGTTTCTCCATGTTGGTCAGGCTGGTCTCAAACTCCCAACCTCAAGTGATCTGCCGTCCTCGGCCTCCCAAAGTGCTGGGATTACGGGCATGAGCCACCGTGCCCAGCCACTGTAGGTTTCCAGTAAACATTTACCGGTGGCATCCTTTCAGCACTTTTAATGTCTCCTAAAAAAGAAAAGCCCAGCCAGAATGGACTGTGTCCTGGAAAGCACAGTGCTGAAGAATGAAATGTAAGTGCACAGTCACAGCCCAGAGACCTGGGAAGGCTAATTACAATAGCTTCCAGGTGGTGAGCGACTACTCTGTGCCAGGTACACCTCATTGATCCTCACAACAACCCCATGAGGTGGGTATTACTGCTCCCATGTTATAAGTGAGGATACTGAGGCTTAGCAAGATTAAGCAACTTGCCCAAGGTCTTGCAGTTAGTAAATAATAAAGCTGGGATTTGATTGAACCATCTCTCTGGCTCAAGGCTATGATTTAACCACCCACACCATCTTCTCTTACATGGTTTGATCAGCCACCCTGCTAATTCCACCACCCTCTAACCCCAGCCTAGCTTCTTTCCCACACTCAGGAATAGTGAGGAGGATGATTACAGACTCTTTTTTTTTTTTTTTGAGACGGAGTTTCGCTCTTGTTACCCAGGCTGGAGCGCAATGGCGCGATCTCGGCTCACCGCAACCTCCGCCTCCTGAGTTCAGGCAATTCTCCTGCCTCAGCCTCCTGAGTAGCTGGGATTACAGGCACGCGCCACCATGCCCAGCTAATTTTTTTGTATTTTTAGTAGAGACGGGGTTTCACCATGTTGACCAGGATGGTCTCGATCTCTCGACCTCGTGATCCACCCCCCTCGGCCTCCCAAAGTGCTGGGATTACAGGCTTGAGCCACCGCCTGATTACGGACTCTTAATAGAAGGTGGCTGACGCCTGTAATCCCAGCACTTTGGGAGGCCGAGGCGGGTGGATCACGAGGTCAAGAGATCGAGACCATCCTGGTCAACATGGTGAAACCCCGTCTCTACTAAAAATACAAAAAAATTAGCTGGGCATGGTGGCGCGTGCCTGTAATCCCAGCTACTCAGGAGGCTGAGGCAGGAGAATTGCCTGAACTCAGGAGGCGGAGGTTGCGGTGAGCCGAGATCGCGCCATTGCGCTCCAGCCTGGGTAACAAGAGCGAAACTCCGTCTCAAAAAAAAGAATCTTACAAGCTACACACATGGCCAGAGCCTCAGGTTTCCTCCTTCAAATACAAAGAATAATAATATCCACTTAATAATGTTGACATAAGGATGGAATAAGATGTGCAGGTGAAGGGAGAAAAGGAAGAAATGGGAGAGGAAGAAGAAAGGCAAGAGAGAAGGGAGGTGGGAGAAAGGAGAGGGGAGGGAATGGTGGGGGAGGGAGAGGAGCATGACAGCAAGCTTTGTAAACTGCAAAAGCCACCCCTTCATTCCACTCCCATTTGAACCCAGTGTTCCAACCTGACCATGCTACTCACATTTTCGAAATGCCTTTCCTACCTCAACTCCCAAAACTTTGCACATACCATTTCTACAATCCAACCAAATACACTCCTCAAGTCAACGGGGACATCATCCAACAGTCATCTAGTCAATCAGGACTGTGATTCCCCCACCTGTCCCCACATCCAAATCACTCCCATCCTTCAAAATGCAGCTCAAACCATCCCTTTGATAAAGCCTTCCCTCCTCAGAACACTGCAGCATTTGCCATAGTGTCCCAAGCCCAGCCCCAACACAAGCAGGTCTGGTGTGAGGCCTGGGAATCTGTATTTCAAACAAGCTTCCCAGGGTGATTCTGATGGTTGGTGAAGGCTGAGAACCACTGTGTGTCACCACAGTTAGCGTCATCTTGATGAATTCATTTTGCCTCCCCAGCTAAACTTGGGCAGATCAAGAGCCAGGCTCTGATCAATCTCCCTCCATAAGCCCAAGGTCTTGGCCCTTATTAGGCAGGTACACAACAAACACCTGCTCGGCAATGTCCATTTCTTTTTCACTTTTGTTTAAAAGTACCTTCTGGGCCAGGCACAGTGGCTCATGCCTGTAATCCCAGCACTCTGGGAGGCCGAGGCAGAACTGCTTGAGGCCAGGAGTTCAAGACCAGCCTGGCTGACATAGTGAGACCCCACCTCTAAAAAATAAAGATTAAAAAAACACCTTTTACCAAAAGGTGGTAAAAGAGCCACTCCTGATGGATCCCTCTCCATTTCTATTTCCTCAGTTCACTCAAAGCTCAGCTGCCCACTTTGCACTCTGCTTGTTTCCTAGGCTCTGGTGTGGCCATCACCTCTGAGTCTCCCATATGACTGGTACCACTGTCATTCCTTCCTCTCAACTTTCTGCCTGGGTCAGCAGTGACCGCTTCCCTCCAGATGAGAACTCAAGGTTGACACAACAGCTTGATCAACCTATTTTTCTCACCCTAGCTTCGGGGAAGTGAGAGAGAAAAAAAAAAAATCAGAGGCCAAACTTAGGAAGTCATTCCCTAACTGATCTCAGTAGTCTTAACTGATCTGTCCAGGTGGCTACCCAGGACAAACTGGGCTCACACAAAAGCTGCGAAAGGAGCTGTGGAGAACACCAGTGTTTCAGGAGACCTCGCTCTGCATCTCCCATGCAGCACCAACATTGGCAGACTGGCTGTTCCAACTCTAGAATCTCAAGAGAATTCTTTTTTTTTTTTTTTTTTTTTTTTTTGAGACGGAGTTTTGCTCTTGTTACCCAGGCTGGAGTGCAATGGCGCGATCTCGGCTCACTGCAACCTCCGCCTCCTGGGTTCAGGCAATTCTCCTGTCTCAGCCTCCTGAGTAGCTGGGATTATAGGCACGAGCCACCATGCCCAGCTAATTTTTTTGTATTTTTAGTAGAGACGGGGTTTCACCATGTTGACCAGGATGGTCTTGATCTCTTGACCTCGTGATCCACCCGCCTCGGCCTCCCAAAGTGCTGGGATTACAGGCTTGAGCCACCGCGCCCGGCCCAAGAGAATTCTTGAGCCCACCTTTGGCATTTACAGACCTGTGTTGGAGACAGCAAGGCCGGGGGTACACAAAAGAGTGACGAAACCTTATTTTCATTATCCCATAATTTCAAAGCCTGATCTCACAGCAAGAGCCACAGGCTAGAAGTCAATTGACTTGAATTCCACTCTTGTTTCATCTCTAAGAAGATTCTCTTGGGAAACTCATTTAACTCTCTCCTCTATGAAAATCACATATTCCATTCAGCCTACCACCAGCTGTTAACTCATTTATTTTTTTCTTTTTTTTTTTTTTTTTTTTTTTTTTTTTTTTGAGACGGAGTTTCGCTCTTGTTACCCAGGCTGGAGTGTAATGGCGCGATCTCGGCTCACCGCAACCTCCGCCTCCTGGGTTCAGGCAATTCTCCTGCCTCAGCCTCCTGAGTAGCTGGGATTACAGGCACGTGCCACCATGCCCAGCTAATTTTTTGTATTTTTAGTAAAGACGGGGTATCACCATGTTGACCAGGATGGTCTCGATCTCTCGACCTTGTGATCCACCCGCCTCGGCCTCCCAAAGTGCTGGGATTACAGGCTTGAGCCACCGCGCCCGGCCTTATTTTTTTCAATACTTATGAGTCTCTTACATGACAGGCACTGCAGCAGTCTCCTGATGAGGAAGAAATCCAAAATCAGTAAAATGTAGACCAAGCTTTTTGTAAGCTCATAAACTGCTGTGAGAGGGCAGATAAACTAACTATAATACACTGTGATGTGAGCTTTAATACAACACTAGGACAACCCAAAGGAGGAACATGTCAGTTCTACCCAAAGTCGCCCCAAGAGCCAGAGGCTTAAGAAATGTGGATATTGCCGGGCGTGGTGGCTCACGCCTGTAATCCCAGCACTTTGAGAGGCTAAGACGGGCGGATCACGAGGTCAAGAAATCAAGACCATCCTGACCAACATGGTGAAACCCCATCTCTACTAAAAATACAAAAAAATCACCGAGCTTGGTGGTGCGTTCCTGTAGTCCCAGGTATTTGGGAGACTGAGGCAGAATTGCTTGAAATCAGAAAATGGAAGTTGCAGCGAGCCAGCATTGCGCCACTGCACTCCAGCCTGGCGACAGAGCAAGAAAGACTCCATCTCAAAAAATAAATAAATAAAAAGATTATTTTACAAAATATGGTGTCATATGACATTAAGCTCAAAGGCAGTGTAGTTTGACTCATCGATAAGGCTGGCCACCAAGGCCAGACTTCAGGCTAATGTCAGACTTCTCTGACATCAAATCCAGGAAGTCAGGAATGATCTGAAGACACACGATGCACTCCCCTGTCCCTTGGAGGCACTTTGGGAGTCCAAGGGACCATAAGAAATACCCTTAAACTAAATAATAATTACAATCATAATAATAAGGCATAGGCTGGGCGCGGTGGCTCACGCCTGTAATCCCAGCACTTTGGGAGGCCGACGCGGGCGGATCACTTGAGGTCAAGAGCTCAAAACCAGCCTGACCAACTTGGTGAAACCCCGTCTCTACTAAAAATACAAAAATTTTCCAGGCATGGTGGCGCCCGCCTGTAATCCCAGCTACTCAGGAGGCTGAGGCAGGAGAATCGCTTGAACCGGGGAGGCGGGAAAACCCGGGAACCGAGATCGCACTATTGCACTCCAGCCTGGGCGACAGAACGAGACTCCATCTCAAAAATAAATAAATAAATAAATAATAATAAAGCATAAACTCAAAAAGACCATTTCATCTGGTTCCGAAGGGACCAGCGACTACTAAGGCACCATACAAAACCTCCGCGGTCGCCCGCTGTCTCCAGCCAACTGGAAAGCCTCGATCCTGCAGACCTTCCAGGCAGTTTCATAGGCTGGGCTCTCCCTGCACTGACTCTGACCCCACACGGAGAGAGGGACCCGAAAACCCAGGCATTCTGACTACTCTCTCGGCTCAGTCTCGTCGACCCTGGGAGCCCTGAACCTGCCCCCACAAACCCAGGTTCCCAGCCTTCTACTTCCTCACCTGGTCCAGCTCCCCATCCTGTTTCCGGTTCCTTTCCTCCTAACCCAACCCCTGCGCTAAGGACAGTGGGAGTCGTAGTCTACATTGCTTAGGGAAGGAGATTGGCGTACCCGCAGCCACTTCCGCCGGAAATGTTCTAATCCCGGAAGGCGCCCTGAGTTAACCCTAAATATCGCTGGGAATTGTAGTTTATTCTTTCCATCAGAGTTAAATCAAGAAGTCTTGAGAAGTGAGAGGCCAGATTCCTAAGGACCTGGAAAATCCTGGGTTCTATTCCTAAAGGGCATCACCCTTCCAAAAGTTCATTCACGTTTTTTCCAAAGAGATTGCAAATCAGGAAGTTTCAACCGTCCCCAATCCCTCACCCACCTGAGTGTGTTAACAATAGCTAAACACCATTTGGAGGCCCCCTGCTGCCCTGGTTATAAAAGACCTCTCCTTTGCAGCCCGCCATTACTGTATATAGAACATCACGAAGGCATTTCTGCTAGCTCCTAACAACTCTTTAGCAAGCAGCATCCCCCATTACTGTCCAAGCCCATCTCCACAGCGTCACCATTTTGACTTCTTCCTCTGCCTTGCTATCTGCCCAGCCCTATAACCTCAGTATTAGCGTTTTCCAGAGAAACAGAACAGGACATCTATCTATCAACATGAGGAAGAATTGCAAGAATTGGCTCACAGGATTGTGGAGGCCAAGAAGTCTCACAGTCTCCTGCTCTGCTGTCTATAAACTGGAGAACCAGGAAGACAAGTTGTATAATTCAGGCAAGTCCAAAGCAGGGGAGGGGGCTCACTGCTAAGTCCCAGAGCCTGAAGGACCAAGAACCAGGAACTCCAATGAATGTCCAAAGGCAGGTATGTCTCAGCTCACGAAGAAAGAGAATTTGCCTTCCTCCGCCCTTTTGTTCTATTGGGCCCCCAAGGGGTTGGATGGTGCCCACCCACATTAATGAGGGCGATCTTCTTAACTCAGTCTACCAATTCAAATGTGAATCTCTTCCAGAAACACTCTCACAGACGTATCCAGAAATAATGTTTTACCAGCTCTCTGCGTGTCCCTTAGCCCACTCAAGTAGACACATGAAGTTAACCACCACTCATCCTTCCAAATCTTCTTCCACAAATAGTTTGTCCAGAAACCCTTCCCTGATCAATCCTAATCCCATGGTTGCACCTAACAGTCCATTTCCCCCAACTCCCGGATCCCAATATCTATGTCCAAAGCTGTCCTATTGCCAGTTTTGTTCTTGTCTATCTGGATCTGGTTCTGTGTTCTGACTCTCAAACATTCATTAGAGTGGGAACCCCCTAAGGCTAGTTATCTTCCATATTCCTCCCACCCCACCTGAGCACAGCCAAGGCTCTAATCACAGAAGCAAGGTCTCCCTGTGAGTTGTAGAGAAGGAGGCCTATAAACCCCAGAATAGGGAGCAGTGAGAGAACAAGGATGCGACCCCCTTCCCAGGACTTCTCTGATCTCCTATCAACAAAAACTTAATGGGTGCAGTAGGAGCTTCAGGGAGCTGTGAGCAGTGACCTTCTGACATCCAGAGTGAGCAACTACCCTGATCCTTGCAAGACTTTGCAAATGGAATTAATCATCTACCTCATGAAGCCCATAATTTCCTGAGCTTTAATTTTTACCAGATCCTCTCCCTCTCTGTGTCTCTCTCCGCCTGTGTAATTTGCCCCTCTCTGCATATGTAAATTTATCTCTATCTCTAGTTTCTTTTGTAGCGTTCTCTCTGTATGTGCGTGTCTCTGTCTCCCTCTGTGTATATCTCCCTGTTTCTGCTTCTTGCCCTAGAGTGACTGGAATAAGAGGATCTGAGCTTCTAGAAAAAGCTCCCCCATCTCTGTGTATTATGCATTTCTGTGTTTCTGATCAAAAATAAGGTGAGGTGAACTCATTGTGGTGTCATCTCAGTGCTTAAAAATTCTAGGATCTCCACCATCCCTGGGACAACCCTCCTGCCCACCCCCGACTCCTCTGTCACTTGCCTGTCCAGCACTTCTAGTTCTAGTTTGCCATCTTGGCAGCCCCTCCCCATTCAAAGTCGGCTTCTGGAAGAACAGTAATGAGTGAAATGAGCAACAGGCAAGCAGAGATTCCCCCAGGACTTCCACCTCCCCACCCCCGATTTCATCTTCCTAGAAGAATTAAATAACTGTTTCTGTGCCTATAAGCCCATCCATCCCAGGGAACCCAGAGATAGGAAGTCCAGATATAAGGAGAAACGGAGGCTTAGGCAGCCACAGTGAGTCCCTACAACTGATGCCAGAGGGGCCTAGGGCCTTCTCTGTCTGTAGTCCGTGTTATTCTTCTCCACCCAGAGAGTCACTCCCAGGAAAGATGGAGGTGAGGAGCTCTCCGGAAGCAGGGGTGCTTAGAAACAGAGACCCTGAGGCTTTCAAGAGATGGAGCCCAAGAGATGGAACATGGGTTTAGGTGCAGCCCTCCCACCCGGTCTCATCCACTTCTTAGTCTTGTCTTCTGGGAAGTCGTCAAGAGGCTGCTGACCGTGATTTATGGGTAGAGCCTTGTGGGGCAGGAACAAAAGTTGACCCAGGTTATGGCCTGGGTAAAAGCCTAGAGAGTTGAATCACCTGGCCTGGGGCAGGGCCCCCCCCCCCCCCCCCCGCCTACCCACCAGCCAGCTCATCTGCCCTGAGCCCAGGTGGGAAGGGGTTAACCTGCTCACTTGTTTTCCTTCGGTTTCCTCGGGATGCTGGAGCTGTGTTGGGCCATGAGCGCCATCTATCGGCCTCGTCAGGTCCTAGCTCTGACTCTCCGCTCACTTGGGCTTCTAGGCGGATCTTTCAGCCTTCCCCTTGCCTCCACGCTTGTCACAGGGAAGGGCTGTCTAGCTGCAGGGCCTCCCACTGCAGAAAACAAAGGTCGGAAATTGGAGAGGGTGAGGGCCATGTTCCCCCTTTCCTAGATACCAAATGTCACGCTGCTTAGCTTCCCACTCACTGCCTCTGGCCTGGGGAGCCCCAAAAGGGTTTCTGGTGTTTAACTTTCAATGTAGCCGCCTTCCCCACTTCCACTACACTGGACCCTGTCTCGGTTATCCCAACAAACATGAAAAGAGCACAGAAGAGTAAAGGCAGCAGAGCAGAGGCCTCAGGACTGTGGGCTTCGGAATTAGACTGCTGGATTTGAATCCAAGCTCAGCCAATTTCTCTGTGCCTCAGTTATCTCAGCTGTAAAATGGGATCATCATTGTAATCTATATCTTCTTCTTCTTTTTTTTTTTTTTTAGTAGAGACCAGATTTTGCCGTGTTGGCCAGGCTGATCTCAAACTTCTGTCCTCAGGCGATCCACCCACCTCGGCCTCCCAAAGTGCTATGATTACAGGAGTGAGCTGCTGCGCCTGGCCTGTAATCTCTATTTTCTTTTGTGATAATTAAGGGACTTAATTATATAAGGTAATTAATACAGACTTTGGGCTCCACAAAAGGTAACTGTTGCTGTTGAGGTTTTGGCCATGGCCAGGGTCTCAGGCAGATGAGTACTCAAGATCCAGGCCGTGAAGCCACATCAGACACACAGGCATGGGGGACAAGACTGGGGAGCTCACCCTGCAGATTTCCACAAAGACAGTGACCTGCACGCAGGGTTAGGTTTGGGGATTGGAAGTTCAGGATTGCAAGGAAAGTAATTCTTCAGGTCTCCAAGGTCAGTAGGAGATGGGATAAGGGGGTCACTGAAAAAGCCTGAAGTAAAGATGTAGGAAGGAAATGCATTAAGGAAGCAGCATTAACAGGCCTTTTAAAGTGCCCTGATTTGGGGAAGAGGAATGGGCTCCTTGATGTGTGAGTTAAGCAAGTGCCACTGCACCCCAAGGACAAGTCCTTGGCACAGGCACCGAAATCTCGAGACAATCAGATGCCCCAAGCATCCCTGTCCCATCTGTGGGGACTTAACACTCCATGTCTTTTCCTCAGCCTGGCAAGGAGGGGGACTCACAAGTAGAGAAAGCTATCTGCGATCTCACTCTGGAGTGCAGTGGCTCGATCATGGCTCACAGCGTGGCCCTCGACCTCCCAGGCTCAAGCAATCCTCCCCACTCAGCCTCTCCAGTAGCTGGGACTACAAGTGCGCACCACCACACCTAGCTAATTTTTAAATTTTTTTGTAGAGACAAGCTCTCACTATGCTGTTCAGGCTGGTCTGGAACTGCTGGGCTCAAGTGATCCTCCCACCTCGGCCTCCCAAAATGCTGGGATGACAGGCATGAGCCACCGCATCTGCCTTTCTCAACAGGTTCAGCCATCTCCCTGTCTCTGTGTCTTCTGTATCTCTGCCTTTATCTACCTTACAGGGAAATGGGATTATTCTCCAAGGGGTGAGAATAAGGTGACAAAGTGACACCCTCTCAGTTAAGACAGAAATGCAGAGCCAGTGGGGTCCCTGGCTCAGCCTCGCCACCCTGCCACCCACACCTTGGCCCCAAGGCAGCACAACCTTGCCTTATGGATCATGCCCACTTAACTGGAAGCAGATGACAGTATCTAGGTCTCCTCAACGCTGGCGTCCTCCATCCCCTGCGTCCTGGACTCCTGGGTCCCCAAGAGAGGAGCAGGAATAGGCTGGATGGGCTGATTTGCATCAGTTACTTGGGAAGCAGTTATCGGAGGAGCTGTCAGCTCAGTGCAGCTCTCTCCTCACTAATCGGATTTCACCAGAGCCTGGGGCTTGGGGGGCTGAGTAATTTGGCTTGATGCAGTGGTGGGAGATGTCGGGGCTCGGAGGCCGGACAATCTGTCTGACCGGTGTTAGAGTTGTCCAGAACAATTATCCTGAGGGACCACACAGACATCAGACAGACAGCCAGCCAAGGGAATGGGTCAGGTCCCTAAGTCCATTAGCAGGAAGGATGGAAGTGAGACTTGGAGAAGGGGAGGAACATCTCCCACAGGTTGAGCCAAATTAAGCAACTAGAAAGAAGAGTCTGGGCGTGGCCATGGAACCAAGTGGGAGGAGGACCCAAGAATCCCAGCTTCCAGGCTGCTCAACATCTAGCGCCAGCCCTGCCTTGCCCTGCATTCCCAGGGAACCAGTCACAGAGCGGGAGCTCCAACCCAGGGTGATTCTTCTGAGCCCTGCTCCTCCCACTGCAATGCTCCCAAAAGACGCTTTCCCTGCCGCTGGCTCTGGCTCTGTCGTTTGCCTTCTCTTGCCCCTGCAGCCCTCTTGAACCTCTCTTTTCCTTCCCAGCCATACTGCCCCGTCATCTCTCTGCTGACCCCTCTCCCTGTCTCTGTCCTCCACTCTACACCTTTCAGAATAGTGATAAGCATAATAGCAACAATACCTAACTGTCCACACCAGAAACCACCCTGAGTGCTTTATGTGAGTATTTCCTTTCATCCTCACAGCAACAATTTGAGAGACATATCTTTTTTTTTTTTTTTTTGAGTTGGAGTTTTGCTCTGTCGCCCAGGCTGGAGTGCAATGGTGCAATCTCGGCTCACTGCAACCTCTGCCTCCTGGGTTCAAGCGATTCTCCGGCCTCAGCCTCCTGAATAGCTGGGATTACAGGAACCCACCACTGCACCCTGCTAATTTTTGTATTTTTAGAACAGATGGGTTTCACTATGTTGGCCAGGCTGGTCTCGAAATCCTGACGTCAGGTGATACACCTGCCTTGGCCTCCCAAAGTGCTGGGATTACAGGTGTGAGCTACCGCACCCAGCCGAACATACTTTTATATTCCCATTCTAGTGATGACACCACTGCCACTGACAGCTTCCTGAAGAGACAGACCACACCTGATTTTGGCATCCCAAGCTACAAGAATAGCCCTGGCACAGGGTTGGTGTACAATAAACATTGATTGACTGAATGATTGGCCCTTTTTCCTGCTCCCAGCTGGCCTCCAGCCAACTTCCACATCCCTGCCTGGCCTTCCAGCCCTCTCAAGTTCTGGTTACCACCTCACCATTGCAGCCTGACCTCCCTCACATGTCCCCACACACCCCACGTTCCAGCACAGCAGAAAGCTTCGCTTGTCCTCTCCTGCCTTTGTACAGTGGCCCCTGTTGTCCTGTGGCCTGGAACATTCTTCTCACCCTATCTCTGCCATTGACTATATTCTACCCACTTCCCAAGGCCCAAGCCAAATGCCACCTCCCTTGGAAGCATTTCCTCATTGTCCCTTTGCTTGTACCTCCCTGGCGACTCTGATCACCAACTATTAAGTGGTTCATTTATTGCTAAAATACCTTATGGCCCTACTAGCCTGCGTGTCCTGGGAGGTCAACACTCAGCCTTCTCTCTTGTGAGCACAGGCCTGCTGCCTTTTAGGTGCTCAATAATTCCCTGTGGAAAATGCAAATATCTGCTCCCTAATTTTGTTTTATCTCACTCAAGGATGGTTTTTGGTTTTGTTTTTGGACAGAGTTTCCCTCTTGTTGCCCGGGCTGGAGTGCAATGGTGTCATCTTGGCTCACTGCGGCCTCCACCTCCCAGGTTCAAGCAATTCTCCTATCTCGGCCTCCCAAGTAGCGGGGCTTACAGGCTCCCGTCACCACCTCCACCTAATTTTGTATTTTTAGTAGAGACAGGGTTTCACCATGTTGGTCAGGCTGGTCTCAAACTCCTTGACCTCAGGTGATCCGCCTGCCTAGACCTCCCAAAGTGCTGGGACTACAGGTGTGAGCCACCACACCCCATTCCGGGATGCTCTTACAGCAGTTTGAAAGGAGCACTGAACTTTCAAGGAAATTTGGAGCTGGGGGTCCGGCACTTGTCAGCAGTGTGACCTTAGGAAGCTGATGACCTCTGTAAACCTTGGGCGAATCATTTTCGTTTCTCACCTGGAAGAGAGGATGGCAATGCCTGCTTCACAGAACGCATGATGCATTCTTGTCTTATCTGCTGTATCAGATAAGCTATGGGGATGTCTGTTCTCTCCACCTCTCTACCTTAAGGTTGAGCCTCTGCCTCTTTGACCCCCATTAATTCAGGTATGCAGCCCAGGAGTCCTACCACTCAGCTTCCTCCCTGTCACTTAAGCGTGTTGATTTTCCCTTTTCCAGGAAGTCCAGGGGACCAGCCCACCTTGGCCCCACCACTCCCTTAACAAGTGAGATTTGAGTTCTCCCTCTGAAAATATGAATAATAAAGAAACAAGGCACTGGGCCCAGAACTGAATGCAAATGGGCCGCAATGCTCAATCCAAGAAAGAGAATGCTTGAGCTGTGGACCCAGAGAAATCCTAGGCTCGTTTGCATGTCATTTGCATTATATTTACATGTGATCAATTTCATGTTCAAATGCACAATCCTCCCTCCCCAGTTTTCCTCCCCTAGAGTCCTGTCTGCCTCTGCCCCCATCATTCCCCACAGCCCCCGACCCTCCACTCCTAGCCCCTGCCACAACCCTCCTCATCCTTCTTTCTTCCTGCCAGGGTCCCCAGCCCCCGACTCCCCACCTCCACAGGCAAGAACCCACTTGCCCAACACCCAGAATGGTGTCCTGGGGTCTCACCCCTTGGTTCAAGAGGGACATCTCTGCCTGCCCCCTCCCACCCTGAGCCGAGCAGGCGCAGCAGACAGCAAGCGCGCCTCTCAGCAAATCCCAGCCCCATTCAGCCTGGTGATTAATGGCGCTGCCCTCCCCATGAACCTGCCTTTAATACTGAGGAAGTTATGAAACCGCTATACATCAGCAGCTCCGGCCTCACTGCCCCCGCCCGCCTCCTCCTCCCCTCTACCCCCCACCCTCCAGCTCCCTCTTCAAAATCTCATTTGGGATCCTGCCTTCTGGGCCCACCCCTCCTCTGGCCTCTGCTGGTGGGAGGAGGGTGTCTGTCCCTGCTGCCGTCCCTGCTAAGGACCACATCTCATTTCCCTTCCTCTCTCCCCCCTGCTCCGCCCTCTCTCCCTCTCCCCCCACCACGGCTGCATCTCCGGACCCATTTAGAATTGCTGACATTTTATCTGCATTACATACATCACTCCGTCCCCAGCAGCCATCTCTCACGGATCGTGGTGGGTGGGGGGCGAGGGCGGGGTGGTCCTCGGCTTGGGAAGGTGACTGGAAACAGGGTGGAGGTACAGAGACAGCACTTCCTCCACACCCTTTTTCCCTCAGGGCCCAATCCCCAGCCACCTGAGCGGCTGCGCAGGTGGGAGCCTGGGGTGGGGGGTGGCACAGCTTGTGCCATCCTTACAAGTCACTGCTACCTTGCAACATCGAAAGCATTTTTCTCAGACCACACAAACTAAGAGGGTCATGCTGCGGATCTTCTGCCATGGGACTCCTCCTCAGGGGGTTATGAAAGGGGTTGTTTAACCTCTTAGCGGGCCTGCTCTAATATTTTCCACCCCAGCCTCCTAGGAAGTCCCTGTGAATGTCTAACCACTGTGCTCCATGCTGCAATCATGATTGTCTTCTTGCTTTGTCCTCAGAAGGTTGAAGAGCAATATCGTTCCTCAAATGCACTAAACCCTTTGTTAGGATGTTGAGCAAACATAAATACAGTCACTCTTCTTACGAGCCTGAGGCTCATAAACATGAGAGGAGGCAGAAGGTGGGGCCACCTTAAAGAGGAGGAAATTGAGACCCAAAATCAGGAGAAGGAAAAGAGGGAACCTGTCCAAGACCAGGAGGCAAGGACACAGGGGCCCCACGATCCCAGATCCAGAGAGAGAGTGGACAGGCAGAGGGCCGTGACAGCCAGAGAGGTCTGGACCAACAGACAGACAGCAGAGGGGAAAGAAGGCGGGAACCCGGAGGGAGACAGGCAAACAAAGAGACAAACAAACAAAGAGCTAGACAGACAAAAGGACCGTCAGCCAGGGACAGGCAGACAGGCGAGAGAATGGTGACCGAGTCCCGGGCTGCACGCATGGGAAGGGCTCTCTCCGTCTGTCTGTCACTCAGGGTCTCTGCCGGAATGTGCCTCTCAGGGTCTCTGGGGGACTTTTTGCTCGCTTGGTTTGCATCTCCCCACTTCCCTGGATAGCTCTGTTTTTCTCGGGCTTCTCGACACACCGTCCCTTACCCTCTGGTGTCCCCTGTCTCTGACCCCATCCCAGTGACTCCCTCTGTCTCAGGTCATCTTTCCGCTCTTCACTGTCCTTGTCAGAGAAATTCAGACGCTTCCTGCGGGCTTTGGGAAGCTTCCACATGAACCGAGCAAGCTCTCCAAGGATGAACTGGAGGGGCAGGGGCTCCAGCAGGGGAGGCGTGGGGGAGGAATGGAAAGAGCTGAAAATGCTGTGTCCCCAAAATCTTGTAGGCTTAGCCAGTAAGGCAAGAGGAGCCCGGGCAGGGAAGGTGAAGGGTGCAGGACCCTGTGTCCTGTGGCTCAGACCCACACAAAACAGGCTTCAGACGGCAGCACGGGAGGGTGTGATTCACCTGCTGTTTGTATCTCATTTGCATGTTTCTGATTCTCAGTCATCCCTGCAGACCCTACGTCTCCAATTGCAGGCTCCCAATTCAGTCTGGTCCCAAGAGGCGTAGGGGGTAGGGAGCAGACCCTGTGCGGGTACCCCTGCCTCTCACGTACCTCCTGACAGCACAGGGCATGTCCTCTCCTCTCCTGCCTTAGAGCCAGCCTCAACCCCAAGAGCCAGCTGGGCACGAGTGTCCCATGCATGCCCTGTACTGTCTTGTCTCCGACCCTGTCCGCATGGCCCCCCACCGGTCTCCCCCACTCCTCTCAATTTCACTCAATATTAGCCATTTTTTAAAGTCAGATACCAAGTCCTCTACTTCCACAAAGCCCTCCCTGGTCACACAAAGCCCGAGCAATCATAAACCTACAGCTCTCAAGGCTGAAAGGCACCTGAAGAAACCCGGTCTGTCTGACCCATCTTCAGGAGAAAAGGCTTCACCATCCCCGTTTTATAGGTGAGGCAAGCCAGGATCAGTTCATGCAGGTTTTCCACAGCAGAATGACCAGCACGTAGGGAGAAGAGGGCCCAGGGCACCCTTCTCCACCTCCCCAGCTCCCACCACTCCTCATCAGTCATTTAGCAGGGAGCACTGCCCTGTTCTGGGCCTGTCTCACATGGCTGGCGAGCTGACCGTTGGGCGTCATTGCTCCCGTTCTGGATTGGGGTTTTAGCCTCCCGCGAGCTCCCTGGCAGTTCCCTAATTCTCCTCGCCCTCTCTTAGCAACATGTCTTTGCCTATGGTGGGCGCTCTGACAGGACTGCCTTTCTCTCCAGCCACTCCTGCAGCTGGCAAACTTCAGCTCATCCCTCAAAACCCATCTCAACTATCACCTCCTCTGTGAAACTTTTCCTGATGTCCTTCCTCAGATCCCAGTACCATATATATATATATATATATATATATATATATATATATATATTTTTTTTTTTTTTTTTTTTTTTTTTTGAGACGGAGTTTCGCTCTTGTTACCCAGGCTGGAGCGCAATGGCGCGATCTCGGCTCACCGCAACCTCCGCCTCCTGGGTTCAGGCAATTCTCCTGCCTCAGCCTCCTGAGTAGCTGGGATTACAGGCACGCGCCACCATGCCCAGCTAATTTTTTGTGTTTTTAGTAGAGACGGGGTTTCACCATGTTGACCAGGATGGTCTTGATCTCTTGACCTCGTGATCCACCCGCCTCGGCCTCCCAAAGTGCTGGGATTACAGGCTTGAGCCACCGTGCCCGGCTTTTTTTTTTTTTTTTTTTTTTTTTTTTAAATTCTGAGACAGAGTCTCGCTCTGTCACCCAGGCGGTAGTGCAGTGGCACCATCTCGGCTCACTGCAACCTCCACATCCCGGGTTCAGGCAATTCTTCTGCCTCAGCAGGTGAATCAGACTACAGGTGTATGCCACTACGCCAAGCTAATTTTTTGTATTTTTAGTAGAGACAGACTTTTACCATATTGGCCTGGCTGGTCTCAAACTCCTGACCTCGTGATCTGCCCGCCTCAGCCTCCCAAAGTGCTGGGATTACAGGCATGAGCCGCTGTGCCCAGCCCCCAGCACCATATTTAAACGTCCGAGGCAGCACTTGTCACGCTGCTGCTGACAGCCCAGCCTCCCTCCCTGGCCACAAGTCCTTCAAGGGCAGGGACCACCATGTGCTCTTCTGCTCTCTCCCCAGGATACACACAAATACAGGCACACATTTAATTGAACCGGATTTTATTACCACCTTCCTTCCCATTCCAGGCCCGCAGAACAGAAGCATCAGCCTAGTGGGGAGGCCAGAAAAAAAGACTGAGAAGAAAACGCCTCCAGAGATGATGGGGGAACAGCAGGGGCGTTACTTAACGCTCCGGATCATCTCTTTTACCCACCTTAATGCTTAGTGAAGGAAGGAAGGAAGGGAGGGAGAGAGGGAGGGAGAGAAGTAAAGTAACAGAGGAAATAGAAAATAAAGCTGAAGGGGAAAGGGGAAGAAAGAAGGATGGGAGAACCAAAGAAAAGAAAGAAAGAAAACAGGTGGGTGCAGAGTAGAACGAAGAGCCAGAGAAGGACCTTGTGAGAAGAGGGAGGGGAGGAACCAGGACGAGCCAGGGGGAGGTGGAGGCCAAACCTTTGACTCTGGAGCACGTCCAGCTGAGATCTGCCCGTGCCCTTAGTATTGTTCCTGCCTCCTCATTCCAATCCGGAAAATGGACACATCTCCCTTCTCCAGCAACAAAGGAGGCTGGGCAAGGAGCACCTGCTGTACTGTGCCCGCCAAGCCCCTTTCACATCCGCCGTCTCCTGAAGCTCACCACAGCCCTGGGAAGCAGGAGTTCTTCTTCCACCCTGCCCTTCAGATGCAGGGACTGAGACAGAGCAGTCCACCATGCAGCTCCATGAGGTAGGGTCTGACTCCAAAGGCCTGCTCTTCCCTCGACCCCAGGGTCCCCTCAGCTTTGAAGACAGCCAGGGAAGAGGCAGATGACATTTCAAGTCCCATTTGGAAAGTCAAGGTGCAGAAAATGGAGGGGACCAGACACCCTCACACCCTGCCTAGGGTCATCTCCTGCGGCAGGAGGTGCCCCGCCCGCGTGACTCAGTCTTTGCCTAGGAGGTCGATGACAACCTGAGAATCTGAAGCCCTCACAGGGGCTCCGAAAGCCCGTTGAAGCAGATGCACCATGTCATCCTTCCCTCTGCCCTGGGGCGCCAGCCAAGGGAGGGAGTGGTTCAGGGGGTTTCCTGTCCACCCCTTTGAGAGACCCCACGCAGATCTCCTCCCCATTCCAGAAGCCCAAGGAGCCAGCAATATCCGTGGTTCCCTGAGGTTTGGAGACACGGTAGCAAACCTCTGTAGCCCGGCCCCACTGCCCCCCTCCAGGGATGTATAACTGCAGGTGTGGAGCACAGAGGACTTTTCCCAGAGCCTCCTCCCGGATGAACAGGCAACTTTCCTTTGTTCCACCTCCCTCGGATACCCAAACCCAGCAGCCCATGGCCTTCTCTGTCAGGAAGTCCTTCCTGATATCTAACTTACATCTTTCCTGATGCTGCTGTCTATCCAGCCCTTAGCAGTAACGGGAAAGCAGTCTTAGCGCTACTGCTCAGGGAATGGGGACGAGAACAAGTACTTCCACTTCCAGCATGGGGTAGGGGCGAGGTAATGCAAGAAAGAAGAGTGGCTCACCCAGCCCCATCTCTTCCTGCCAGTAGCAGTAGAAATGGAGGGTAGACCACTGGAAGGACTTCCTAGCCAAGAGAAGGGAGGTACTTCTGGAATAGGATTAGAAAGTGCGAAGGCTGAGCCCTTTCTTGTAGCCTCCCAGCCCGGCAGAGACCCTTCAGTGGCAGCTTCAGGAGGATAACCGGCACTTCCAGAAAAGCTCAGGGTGCTGGGATTGCTGGGAATCCTTGCAGGGCCAGCAAAAAGAAAAACCTGGTCCCGGAGCCCCCTTGTGGCCACATGGAGGCAGGACAGGCAGTTCCGCATCCCACCACCACACCCGTGGTCCAAGCTGGGGCCCAGGGTTGCTGATGCAGAGGACAGGCGACCCAGGGCCCCACCTTGTGTGAGAGACCCAACAGGCAGCTCCAGCCCCAAGGGCACCTGGTCAGGAGGGAGCAGGGCCCAGAAAGAGCACTGGAAGGGAAGACAGGCTAACCCCATTCAGTTCCTAACCTGCCGCTCTCCAGCTAGTGACCCTGGGCGCACCTCCCTGCAGAGCCTTGGTGACCTCATTCACTAAAAGGAAGAAAAGACCAGGCGGGCCTGGTGGCTCATGTCTGTAATCCCAGCACTTTGGGAGGCTGAGGCAGGTGGATCACCAGGTCAGGAGATTGAGACCATCCTGGCTAATTTGGTAAAACTCAGTCTCTACTAAAATTACAAAAAATTAGCTGGGTATGGTGGCAGGCACCTGTAGTCCCAGCTACTCAGAAGGCTAAGGCAAGAGAATTGCTTGAGCCTGGGAGGAGAAGATTGCTGTGAGCCGAGATCGCACCACTGCAGTCCAGCCTAGGCGACAGAGCGAGATTCCATCTCAAAGAAAGAAAAAAAAAGGAAGAAAAACTTCCCCTGACCCACCATTACCTTAAAGGAGTGTGGAGAGAACCAAGTGCAATGATAATATTCTGTACATGAACTTGAACCATTTTTAAAACTTCTTCAGGCCGGTCGTGGTGGCTCACACCTGTAATTCCAGCACTTTAGGGGGCTGAGGTGGGAGGATCACTTGAGGTCAGGAGTTTGAGACCAGGCTGGCCAACATGGTGAAACCTCATCTCTATTAAAAATACAAAAATTAGCTGGGTGCGGTGGCTCAAGCCTGTAATCCCAGCACTTTGGGAGGCTGAGGCGGGTGGATCACGAGGTCAAGAGATCGAGACCATCCTGGTCAACATGGTGAAACCCCGTCTCTACTAAAAATACAAAAAACTAGCTGGGCGTGGTGGCACGTGCCTGTAATCCCAGCTACTAGGGAGGCTGAGGCAGGAGAATTGCCTGAACCCAGGAGGCAGAGGTTGCAGTGAGCCGAGATCGTGCCATTGCACTCCAGCCTGGGTAAGAAGAGTGAAACTCCGTCTCAAAAAAAAAAAAAAAAATACAAAAATTAGTCTGGCCTGGTGGCACATGCCTGTAATCTCAGCTACTTGGGAGGTTGAGGCAGGAGAGTTGCTTGAACCCAGGAGGCGGAGGTTGCAGAGAGCCGAGATTGTGCCACTACACTCCAGCTTGGGCAATAGAGCAAGACTCCATCTCAAAAACAAACAAACAAACTCTTCTTCAAATATGTGGGGAAAGTTGGGCACAGTGACTCTCACCTATAATCTCTGCACTTTGGGAGACCAAAGCTGAAAGATCACTGGAGGCCAGGAGTTTAAGACAAGCCTGGGCAACAGATCAAGACCTCCATCTCTACAAAAAATCAAAAATTAGCCAGGCATGATGGCAAACACAGGTCTGTAGTTCCAGCTACTTGGGAGGTTGAGGCCTAAGGATCACTTGAACCCAGAAGTTCGAGGCTACAATGAGCACTCCAGCCTGGGTGGCAGAGCGAGACCTCGTCTTAAAAAGAAATAAGGTCTAGGCACAGTGGCTAACGTCTGTAATCCCAACACTTTGGGAGGCCAGGGTGGGAAGATCACTTGAGCCTCAGAGTTCAAGACCAGCTTGGGCAACAAGGTGAGACCTCATCTCTACCAAAAAAAAAAATAATAATAATGATAAGCTAGGCATGGTGGGTGCACCTGTGGTCCCAGCTACATGGGAGGCCAAGGTAGGAGGATCACCTGAGTAAGTTGAGGCTGCCATGAGTCGTAATCAAGCCACTACACTCCAGTCTGATTGACAGAGCAAGACTCTGTCCCAAAAAAATTAAAATAAAAACGAAATGTGGCGAGGGGTCAGTAACTGACCCAGTACAGGGTAATTCTGGACCTGCCATGGAGGGTGCAGCTAGGGCAGATGGGTTCTGCCCATCTCTAAACCCACCGCTCCAGAGCTCCCGGTGGGAGGCAGACCAAGAGCCCTTAGAAAGAAGAACCAAAATGCCCCCAACGTAGCCCTTCCATCCTCCACCAGTGCCTACTTTCAGAAAGGTGGGCCTGGTTGGTAAGGGCCCATTTAGCCAAATGGTGGGCAGCAGAGCTGGCCTGGGGCCCCAGGGCGCTCAGTGCAACCTCAGGGAAGCCCGAGGTGTCGCGTCCCCACTTCATAGTGTCAGTGACTCTCTCAGGCTTGTGCACTCACAATTCATCACACCTAGCAGCTGACCCCAGGGCCAGAGGCAGGACAGAGACCAGAGGGGACTTCTGGAGCTCTGGGGCAAGGGCTGAGGCAAAGGCAACCCGAGACCCCCAGACATGCTGTCACCACGTGCACAGCCACAGGCACAGCTGGCTGCACAGATGTGCACGGCTCATCCTCAGATCTCCCGCACACAGACCCGGCTCCCCTCAGAGCCCCCCCAAGAGTCCCATCCTGAGAAAATGAGAGATGGCTAGAGTGGGTGAGGGCACAGGACAGGGACAGTGGGTAGGGCCAGGGTGGGAGGGTGCCCCAGTCCATCCTTCAGCATTAGTGGGACCCTGAGGAGCCCATGACCTCTGACCCCCTGGCAACATTCATGAAGATGTCAGAGGATGGGCTCCAAGTCACTCTAGTAGGGGTTTGGGGGCATGTGAAAAGGGGGGACTAGGGATTAGAAGAAGGTTGTAAGCCTGGAGAGAGACCAGCCTTTCCCCTTGGATCCACATCCTTTTTTTTTTTTTTTTTTTTTTTTTGGAGACGGTGTTTCGCTGTTGTTACCCAGGCTGGAGTGCAATGGCACAATCTCGGCTCACCGCAATCTCTGCCTCCTGGGTTCAAGCAATTCTCCTGCCTCAGCCTCCCGAGTAGCTGGGACTACAGGCGTGCACCACTCATGCCCGGCTAATTTTTGTATTTTTAGTAGAGGCGGGGTTTCACCTTGCCGACCAAGATGGTCTCGATCTCTTGACCTCGTGATCCACCCACCTCGGCCTCCCAGAGTGCTGGGATTATAGGCGTGAGCCACCGCGCCCGGCCTTTTTTTTTTTTTTTTTTTGAAATGGAGTTTCGATTTTACTGCCCAGGCTGGAGTGCAATGGTGCAATCTCGGCTCACTGCAACCTCCGCCTCCCGGGTTCAAGAGATTATCCTGCCTCAGCCTCCCAAGTATCTGGAATTACAGGCATTTGCCACCATGCCTGGCTAATTTTATATTTTTAGTAGAGATGGGGTTTAAGTATGTTGGCCAGACTAGTCTTGAACTCCTGACCTCAGGTGATCCGCCTGCCTCAGCCTCCCAAAGTGCTGGGATTACAGGCGTGAGTCACCACACCTGGCTGGATCCACACCCTTATTCAGAACTACTCTCTTTGGCTATTTGGAAGTTTTTTCAGACATCTAGCCTCAATCCTTCCTGCTGGGATTGGAGAGGATTTCTTTCTGGGAGTTAATTACTCTGGACTTTTACCTCTGTTGTAAACCAAAAAAAGAATTCTGAAATCCTGAAGAGGAAGGAAGGGCAAAAGCTGGTGACGGATGAGAAGGAGGGAACAGGAGGCCAGGGGAGCCAGGAACAACGACAGTCAGAGGTAATGTCTATGGCCCTCTCTCCCCCATCTAGGAGGTGAGACCAGGGAATATGGACTCTCCTTGGAGAAAAAACTTGGCAGATGACAGGAAGGACTTCTCAGAGAAGAGTTGATGAGGCCGGGTGTGGTGGCTCGCACCTGTAATCCCAGCACTTTGGGAGGCTGAAGCAGGTGGCTCATGAGGTCAGGAGATCAGAACCATCCTGGTTAATATGGTGAAACCCGTCTCTATGAAAAATACAAAAAAAATTAGCCAGACATGGTGGCATGTGCCTATAGCCCCAGCTACTTAGGAGGCTGAGGCATGAGAATCGCTTAAACCCAGGAAGCAGAGGTTGCAGTGAACCAAGATCCCACCATTGCCCTCCAGCCTGGGCAACAGAGCAAGACTCTGTCTCAAAAAAAAAAAAAAAAGAGTTGCTGAGCGGCTTCTCTGGAGGTTAGAGGAAGAGATAGGTAAGAGGGAAGGAGATGGAAAAAGAAAGTGTCTTGTCCATCAAAAGAAGAGAAACCAATGCAGAGAAAGTGGAGCAAAAAGCTACAGATCTGCAGTGGTGGGGACTTAATATTCAAAACGCTCAGGATTGGCCAGGCGGAGTGGCTCAGGACTGTAATCCCAGCACTTTGGGAGGCTGAGGAGGGTGGATCACCTGAGGTCAGGAGTTCAAGACCAGCCTGGCCAACATGGGGAAACCCTGTCTCTACCAAGAATACAAAAATTAGCCGGACATGGTGGCGCATGCCTGTAATTTCAGCTACTCGGGAGGCTGAGGCAGGAGAATCGCTTCAACCTGGGAGGCAGAGATTACAGTGAGCCGAGATCACGCCATCATATTCCAGGCTAGGCGACAAGCATGAAACTCTGTCTCAAATAAACAAACAAATAAACAAATAAATATTTTAAAAATTAACTAAATAAAAAGCTCAGGGTTGTTCCACTTACCTTTCTGGGCTTCAATTTCCTTCCCACGATTCAATGTGGTGAAACCTCACCTCTACTAAAAATACAAAAATTAGCCTGGCATGGTGCGGGATGCCTGTAATCCCGGCTACTCAGGAGGCTGAGGCAGAGGTTGCAGTGAGCCGAGATCGTGCCACTGCACTCCAGCCTGGGTGACAGAGCGAAACTCCATCTCAAAAAAATAAAAAGTAAAAAAAAATAATAAGCACCTGTCTGGGTGTAAATGAATGCCACTCAGTGCCTGGTACCATAAAAGCTAAGCACAGTGGCTTCCCCCAAACTGCAGCCTGGCAGAGCAGGAAGGGCCCTGAGTGCCCCCTTAGCCTTCAAGAGGGGTTGCAGGAGGTCCTTCAGCCTTCTGCCTCCACTACCCATCACCTGGCTGCCCAACAGAATCAGGCAGGGCTCAGGGGAACAAATGCTAGGTCCTGACCCCAGGTCCTCAGAGCACTTCGATCAGAATTGCAATTACAAATCGGGAATCAGAATTGTAATGCCCCTGGATCATCTTCCCAGAACTCCTGGCTTAGCCTCATGCTGTCAAAGTAGAGGAATGAGGACAGGAGAGGCAGAGAGAGCAACCTGCCCAGCTCACCATCCAAGGACAAGACGCCCCATGTGCAGTAGGGGTTAGTTAGAGAGGGCAAGGTGGCATCTCACTCCTCCTCCATGCCACCTCAGCTCCTGACTCCAGGAAAGGTCTCTCTGCTGCTGGGACCTCCCTCGCACTCTCTGGTCCATGTAGAGAGCTCTCCTCCTTCAGTTACCAAGACCCGAGTTGGGCTCAAGCTCTGATGGCTGATGGTCATCAGACTACCTCACACATGGGCAATGCTCAGTAGGTATTTGTGGGACGAATAACGATCGGGCCTCCACCCAGGGGGCAGGAAGAGGCCAGGAAGAGAGCTGCTGGCTCCTGCTTTCTCCAGTCTGCGTCCTGCAGGGAGCTGAGAGCTGGGAAGCCTTCATTCCCAGTTTTCCTCAGCCACCTGAGTCCCCCTACCTGGAGCCAGGTGAGCCGCAGGACCCAGCTCTGCACGCTGGCTCTGTGGTGTAGTTACCCTGGAAAGCCACGTCATGTGCAGCTCATTCTCCAGGTAAATCTGAGGCCAGCAGACCTCCCAGAAGGACCAGCAGCGTCAGTGGCATGAAAAGATCGAGGGTTGTGAACTCTCCACCACACTCCCAGCGGAAGCAGGAGAGAGATGGATCTGAATGCAGGGGGAGGTTCGAGAGGCCCCGATCCAGTCCAGTTCCGCAGGAGGTCCATCACCACAGCCTGCATGAGACCCGCTTTCCTGCTCTAGGACCTCTCAGACAGGGAGGTCCCCTCTGTCAGCCTCTGGGTGTTGTCTGCCCTAAAGGTTTCCTGCTGCAGAAAGCCAGGCACAGGTCATAGGAAGGTCGGATTGAGCTGGAGAAAGGGAGAGTGGAGCTGGCCATGCAAATTGCTCAATGACCATTCAAGGTCACACCTGTGATTCTGAGTCCCGAGGGGCTGGGAACAGAGTCAACCAGAGAACAGAGATGAGATGCAATGCAGGGCTGGGAGAGCAGAGCCAGCAGGAAGCAGAGGAAGTGGGGAAGGAGGAGGGAGAACCCAGACAAGCAGGATGAGGCCAACGAAAGAAGTGCAGCCTGCCCTGGGTGCCTCAGTTTCCCCTTTGAAGCTATTGCCCACGACAATGGTTTGTCATCCAGCCTCTCATGGCAGCCCTCAGGCCTCCCAGCATCTGCACCTCCTTGTGGATACCTGGAGCAGCCAAGGCCCTTTCAAGAGGAGTGCAGACCCTGACTGGGAGTCAGCAATCTGGGTCCCAGTTCTATGCCTACTAATAAGCTTTGTGACTTTGAAAAAGGACCCACTCCCACCAGGGCCTTGGTTTTTCCATCTGTTAGAAATTGGGAGCGCACTTCGAAGTCTTTCAAATCACGTCCACCCGCTCTACTCTAAGAGAACGTAATGCCAAGTGCTTGGAGACGGTCCCAAGTTGTTGGCGAGGGCACAGAGGGGATGGAACGAGGCTAAACTGAGAATCTGGGCTCCTGGGATCCTCTTGTTTTATGGATGGGGACACCGAAGTCCCGAGAACGCTCATTGTATGAGGACCAGAAGAAGCTATCCACCCGTCGTGCTCAAAGCACGATCCGTGCACCAGCAGCATCAGCACCTCCTGGAAGAGCTTACAGAAATGCAGTGTCTCCAGTGGTTCACGCCTGATATCCCAGCACTTTGGGAGGCTGAGGCGGGTGGATCACAAGGTCAGGAGTTCAAGACCAGTCTGGTCAAGAGGGTGAAACCCCATCTCTACTAAAAATACAAAAATCAGCTGGTCGTGGTGGTGCGTGCCTGTAATCCCAGCTCCTTGGGAGGCTGAGGCAGGAGAATCGCTTGATCGCCTGGGAGGTGGGGGTTGCAGTGAGCTGAGATCACGCCACTGCACCACAGTCTGAGTGGCAAGAGTGAGACTCCATCTCACGCACACAAAAAAAGATAGAAAAAAAGAAATGCAGCATCTCAGGCCCTGCCCCAGACCTGCTGAGTCAGAATCTGCATTTAGACAAATCCCAAGGTGATATAAAGTTTGAGAACACCAGACCAGTGGCTGATTAAGTGCATGGGTTTAACATAGAGCCCCTGCCCAGAGCTCAGATGGAAGCCTGGCCCTTCTGCTTACAAACTGAGCTTCTGTTCATTCATTTGCAAAGGGGAGATCAAACATATGCCACAGGGTTATTGTGAGCAGCCAAGATCAAATGAGAAGTGCTGGGTGCACGCTGAGCATTCCACAAGCAGCCACAGGGGGTTACTGGGGCTGTGGCTAGAACCATTGCTTGGGATCCATCCTGCTCAGTACTTGTCACTGGGCTGGGAGAGCCCGGTTGCCTGCTGGCTGTGCAGTATTGGGCAAGGCCCTCAACCTTTCTGTGCCTCAATTTCCTCAGGTGTAGAATGAGAAGAGCCAGAGTACCTCCCTGGAAAGACTGATGCGGGATTAAGTAATGAAATGATCTGATGCGTGGCAATGATCCTCCACAAAGGTTGGCCACGATAGTCATCACAGCAACTTTCACTGTCCTTGCAAGAGCCCCGACCTCCAGACACCTAGGTTCTAGGGAGGGAGGTGACTATCCTTCATTCAGCTGGTCAGTTGGGCCATGAGGAAGAGGCTGGTGCAGAGAAATGGAAGCCAGAGAAGGGGTGGACAAGGTCTCTTCCGGGAGGGAGTTAGCCCCGGCGGCGGGGGTGGGGAAAGCAGGCCTGGGTTTCTGTAAGGCACGGCCGACACACCTACTTCTCACCGACCCCCAGATGCACACCAGTAAGCGTGGTGCAGGAAGCATCTGAAAGCTCGGCCACAAGCTCACCATGCAAGCCTGAACAAGCACGTTGCCCTCCCTGGGCCTCGGCCTTCCCAGCCCATTAGACACACACTCCTGACCTCAGGTGATCCACCCACCGCAGCCTCCCAAAGTGCTAGGATTACAGGCGTGAGCCACCACGCCTGGCCTGTTTTGTTTTTAGACAATCTCTGAGTCCTTCTGGGCCACAGGACACTGATTTGGTGGTTCTGGTACATTCTGAAACACACAACTGACCCTGAACATGTCACAACATGGGTAACAAGGCAAGACACCCCTTCCCACCTCATCCTCACATACTGAGGCACAGGGGCAGGAGCGAGGCACCTGGAAATTAACCTAGCCTTGCCACAGACACACAACCACTGGGCCCTCCCCTTCGCCCTCCTCTGCCCTCAGCAGGGCCAGGTGAGCACACACCCCTTCCAGGAGGTCACAGTCTGGGCATCTGCTGCCCTCTGCTGGTCAGAGAAGGGATGGCAGCCTGGTCTGCAGAGCTAGACTTGGGGGCCTGGCCTGGTGGGAGGTGGGATGTCCGGCAGTCATCTTGTCCTCAGAGTCACGAGGCCACCCGCCGCCTCCTGGACCTAAGTGAAGGCTGTGGGATGGAATAAGTAGAGAAAAGCCCACCGGCTGACCCAGAACCCTCTGCAGGGAAGAGAAACCAGAATAAACAGACACTGATATTTATTACATTAACAGACAATTGGGCCGTACTTAATATGAGCCAGGCACTGTCCTAAGTGCTTTACAGATCTTACCTCATCTGGCCTCTGAGATAGGTGCCAGCATTATTCCCCATTTTACAGATGGGGGGAATGAGGCAGAGGAGTCCCAAAGTTACACAGCCAACAGATTCAAGTGGGCACCGCGCCACCTCCCAGAGAGGAAGGGGCCGAGAGAGACCAAGTAGAGGTGGAGACACCTAGATACAGCTACAGAAACATGATAGAAGTCTCTAGAAGAGAGGAGGAGATGGGGGGAGAAGTGGGAGCGGAAGGGGCTGCGGGGGAAGGAGAAAGGAGAGGGCAGCAGGATGGCTGGGAAGAGGGAGGGAAGGGAGGTGGGCTTCCTTTTGACCCCAGGCCCCAAAGATGCTATCAGGCCAGACCCACCGGAAAATCCTTCCTGGATCCCTCTACATTCCAGCTCTGCTGGGCTGGTTTTACAGCCTTATGGTGCAGCCGGACACTGTTTATGGCAGCCCCATTCTCTGGCCCTTGTCTCCAGGCCCCAAAGGCATCTGGCCAGGCTGGGGGAGGCTTGTGAAGGCAAGGGTCCCTCCGCCCAGCTTCCCAGCCCCTCCTTTGAACCCTGCTGGGTGCCAGAAGGAGGGGGCTTCGTGGGCGCCACCAGGGCCCCTTCCAGGCTCCTCACATCCAGCCTGGGTGGGAGGGAGCTGACTCCCCCAGGCATGGGCCACCTCACAAGAACCACTGAATCCCACCTCTGCCAGTTCCTGGCTGTGTGATCTTAAGCACATGATTTAGCATAATCTGACCTTCCTCAGCCTAGGTTTATCCTTCTGTAAAATTGACATAATAGTTCCTCATGGTTATTTTGAGAATTTGACTTTTGTTTTGTTTTGTTTTAACTTTATTTATAAAGATGGGGTTTCACCATGATGACCAGGCTGGTTTTGAACTCCTGACCTCAAGTGATCCACCCACCTCAGCCTCCCAAAGTGTTAGGATTACAGGCATGAGCCACCAGGCCCGGCCTGTTTTGTTTTTTAAGACAGAGTCTTGCTATGTCGCCCAGGCTGGAGTGCAGTGGCTCCATCTCGGCTCACTGCAACCTCCACCGCCTGGGTTCAAGGGATTCTCCCGTCTCAGCCTCCCGAGTAGCTGGGATTATGGTGCACACCACCACACCAGCTAATTTTTGTATTTTTAGTAGGGACGGGGTTTCATCATATTGGCCAGGCTGGTCTCTAATGCCTGACCTCGTGATCCACCCGCCTCAGCCTTCCAAAGTGCTGGGATTACAGGCCACCTCGCCGGCCGAGAATTTGACATATTATATATAAAGCGTCTGCGTCAAATTGTAGCTGCTATTATTAGCTGTTACAGTTTGTAAATAAGGCAAAGAACTAGAGATTCCCACCCCACTTAACGTTCCTCGAAATGTTTCGCTAATCCTGCTCCCAAGGCAGTCCCTAGTCTACAAGCGACCTCCGTCCCACCCCACCGCAGACCCAGCGACCTCCCACCCTTCTGCCTGGGTTTGTGTGTGTGTTGCCCTCTGCTGGCAATGGAAAGAACTGCACACACTTCTCCCCTCCATAGCCGGGAAAGCTGAGGCTTTGGCAGGAGCGGAGAAGAGGTACCACTGTGAAATCCATAAAAGAACCATAGACAATAGGCCCCAGAGAGGTTTTTGGAGCAAGAGTCAGGAACTAGAGTGCCTTTGTTTTGTTGTTGTTACTGCTGTTTTGGAGGCGTAGTCTCACTCTGTCACCAGGCTGGAGTGCCGCGGCAGGATCTCGGCTCACTACAACCTCTTCCTCCCGGGTTCAAGCAATTCTCCTGCCTCAGCCTCCGAATAGCTGGGATTGCAGGAGCGCGCTGCCATGTCAGGCTTATTTTTGTATTTTTAGTAGAGACGGGGTTTCACCATGTTGGCCAGCCTAGTCTCGAATCCTGACCTCAAGTCATCTGCCAGCCTCGGCCTCCCAAAGTGCTGGGATTGCAGGTGTGAGCTGCCACGCCCGGCCATAGAGTGCCTGTGCACTAAGGCAAGGGAGAATGGAAGAGGAGAGACGAAGGCTCTAGGAAGGGCTTGGCAGGGATCAGGGCAGGGGTAGCTCACAGGAAAGGAGCAAGAGAAAATAGAAGACGCCTCCTTTCCGGAGGTGTCCTAGACTGACCAGTAGTGGGCAGGGGGAGGATATGGAGATGCAGGAATATCTGTGAGGCTCGGAGAGACATACGGGAAGGAGGCCCACCAGGGATGGGAGGAAGATGCCCCTCACAGGCGCTGAGGGCGAGAAGAGGTTAATTGAGTGTCTGCAGGCAAGTTAAGGCCGGCGCAGAGCGGGAGCTAGCTCCCTGGAGTGTCTTCTAGATAACGCGCAGAACCTGGCTGAAGATGAACAACTCCCAGGGAGACTTTGGAGGGAAGAGCAAGAAATCCGGGCCTCCTCCCCTCCCACTCCACCCTCCCTACTCCCTGGTCCCTTACAGAGGGAGGTGGAGGTCTGAGGAGGGTAAGAGCTTGTGAGTGTGGCTGCCCCCTCCCCGCCGCACCCCAGCAAGGTGCTGAGAATCCACAGCTGTTTCCACCCTCCGCTCCTCCCTCCCCAGGGCCCATCACGTGCTCACTCAGAGGTGGTGCCGGGCGACTGCATAAGAAAGTAAGTCCATCTCAAGGGATTTGGATGCTAGCCCTTTCCCCAGAGCCATCGACGAGAAGTCCCTGAGTGAAGCCAAGGGCTGCAGGGCTCTGGTCTCCTCTTTCAGCACCCACCGACCCTCCATGAGGTCTGCTTTCCTCCCTCCACTCACTTTCCCACCAACCGCTCCCTCCCCACACCACCACCCTCCCCAACTACCAAGAATTCCAAACAAGACGCTGGGTTCCAGGCCCCATGTTTATCTCACTGCAGGCTGTGTCATGTCAGGAGCTGGCCCTGAGTCTGACCCCCTGCCCTGCCCCCAGAGCTCTGCTGAGAGGACACACTGAACAGGGATGCCCAGTGGACAGGCCCCCCAAGGACTCGGGCCTGAGGAGCATGGAGGTTCCATACCCTCACAGCAGCCTGGGCCCCAGATAGGTGGGACTGGGCATGAGAGGGCGTCTTCCCTGGCCAATTTCTGAAAGTGCTTCTCAGGACCCAGGGACCACCTCCAGTTCCTTCCTCTTCCTACTGTCTTTCTACTTCTCCACAGCCTCAACTTGACTGGTCATTTGATATAAGACCCAGGAGATGGAGCTGCCCGGCCACCCCTCAGCCCCCTCCTTAGCCCACCTGTCTCCTGTTCTCAAATCCAGCCCTTCCCCTTCCCCTCCAGAGGGGTCTTGGGGAGGAGCCTGCAAAGGGGCATCAGGAGGAGGCGTAAACAGACGGTGCATGGAGAGGAACTGGAGATCCAAAAATACAACTGACCTCGAGCAGGTCATAAACAAAGCAGGACCCACTGTAAATAAAGGGTGAAATTTACCATAAACAGAAAGTAAAAGGGGCTATGAGCAGAGGGCCTGGGGGTGAAAGCATGATCAGTGGCCTCTCCCCAAGCGAGCAGTGGAAGGAAGGGGGTCTGGGAGCACCTGGCCCAGGGAAAAGGAGGCCTGGGGAAAGGGGCACCATGAGAGACAGGAGCTTACTGATACCCAAAAGGATACCACATAGGGAATGAGCTGATGGGGGGGTCTGTAAACAGCAGGGGGCATGGCGGTGAGACCTGCAGAATGACTTCCGGGTGTCAAGAGCAAGTGTGACCTTCCATCACTTCACCATCTCTTTTTATCCTGACATCTCCCCTCCTTCCAACCCTGCAGGGCAGCAGACAGAGTCTTGGGGAATAGTCCAAGGAGAAAGGTTCTGAAGCTGGAGCCCACTCCAAATCTCAGGAGAGAGAAGGTCCTGAGTGGGATGGGGAGTGTGGAAAAGAAGGAAATATCACCCATCCCAGGAAGACAAAAACATGAAGTTTTAGAACTGGCAGGCTCCACATTCAGAGGTAAAGAGCCCGTTCTGCCTTTCTTCTTCTTCCTTCTCTCCTTCCTTCGTCTCCTTTCCTGTCTCCCCTTGCACTTCCTCCTGTCTCCGTTCTCAGCCTCCTCAATTTTTCCTTGCTTCTGGTGGCATCTATACCTCCCAGAACATCAGATTCAAAGGCAACATTTTAGTGACTCCCAGCATCGCTCTCATATCAAATGACCAGGCAAATGGAGGCTGTTGAGACATCTGGCACATTTAGGAATTGCTTGGGTCTCAGTCTCACTCTGGTACACACACACACTCTAACTCACATACACTCACACTCACGCACACACTCACACACACATTCTTACACACACTCTCATACTCTCAAGTGCAAGTTCTCTTCACTCTCATCTCCATGTACAGGTCCCTGCCTCCACGTCTTTCATCCTTCTGAACTCTGGAAGTCAAGAGGAGAGGGATGACGTTGGCGTCTGCCTTTGCAAAAGGATCCAGGTAGTGAGGCCGGGCGCGGTGGCTCAAGCCTGTAATCCCAGCACTTTGGGAGGCCGAGACGGGTGGATCACGAGGTCGAGAGATCGAGACCATCCTGGTCAACATGGTGAAACCCCGTCTCTACTAAAGATACAAAAAATTAGCTGGGCATGGTGGCACGTGCCTGTAATCCCAGCTCCTCAGGAGGCTGAGGCAGGAGAATTGCTTGAACCCAGGAGGCGGAGGTTGCGGTGAGCCGAGATCGCGCCATTGCACTCCAGCCTCAGAAACAATAGTGAAACTCCGTCTCAAAAAAAAAAAAAAAAAAAAGGATCCAGGTAGCTCCCATTCTGTTCCGAGTCTCTAAGCATGGGTGTGACGGTGAGGGGAGAGACGGAGCCCACAACAATTCCTCTCAAAACTTCCTAGGACCAACAGAAGGTCCACACATTGCCAGACCTTAAAACCATAACTTGCTCCACCACTGTCGTCTCCCCCCTTCCCGCCACCACATAATTACTATTCATAGTGCACAACTGGGTGATTAATGACCTGATTAATAATTACTTAGGCTAATAAAATAATTAATTAATTTGGCAAGTCATTATTTATCTGTTCATCTTCAGCCTGAAACTCTACAGCTAAGAGTTTGGGAATCTCCCCTCCAGGCTCTTTCAGAAATATGATCATTAACGTGGGCTGGGAATAGGTGGGGGCTGAACTTCTCCATCCTGAGACCCTTCCAGAAACCTTGAAGGCTTTCTGAGGATATAGATTGGAAAAAATGAGACAAAATCACCAGGCAACCTCAAGCCCAGGAAAAAAGCTGACCAGGGAAGCCAGGGACATTGACGGGGGTGGGGGGGAGCATAACAGGGAGCTTGAGAGGGTACATCTGGGCTCCCAGGTTTGGAGAATTCTTGGATGTATTCTCTCCAGCAAATGATTGATGACACCATTTTCAACAAATGATCTTTATCTCGCCTCTCATCTCCCAAATTCATGATTTCTCCCCCAAGCCCCAGGCTAGACAAGCATAGACTAGGTAAATTCTGGGGTGGGGAGGCTGACTTGGGGGTGGGGTTCAAGAATCAGTGAGGAATCTTCCGGACTCTGCAGAGGGGAGAAGCCTAGCATTGGTTTCCGAGCTCTTAAGAAATAAACCTCTGGATCGGACTTAAATTTTGGTCCCCAGAACCCAGAGGGGCTGGAGTACCTGCCCTCTAGCAGGGTAGGGAGCAAATAGCAAGGAGGAAGAAGGGATGGCTGATTTCCTGGGAAGTGAGGAGAGGAGCCCAGGCTCACCCCAGGAGTGAGGGAGTGAGGTAACTGGCTCGCCCAGTCAGTTTTTGAACAGGCAGAGGCATATCTGCCATGTTCTAGGCCCAGGGGCAGACATGAGACACTTCTCCCAGTCTGGGGCTGAGGTGCCAGTGGGTCCTTGGCTGAGCAGCCCTAGGTTGGATTCTGAGTATGTACCAGGATGGATAAGAATCAGACTCGGACCTAGAGGTGCTCAAGTTCTAGTGGGGGAAACAGATTTGTGAATAGATAAAGCCCCAGGGTAAATGCCATTAAAAAAAAAAGAGGTGGGTACAACGTCATGGGAGCACAGAAACATACTTCCTGGGAGTGTTAGAGAAAAGAATTCCCAGCAAGGGGACATTTGAACTAAGCCTTGAGGAATGAATAGAAATTTACCAAATGAAGACCAAAGATGTGATTAGATGGGCACAGTGGCAGGCGTCTGTAGTCCCAGCTACTGGGAAGGCCATCAAATCACATCCTGGATGTTGGTCTTCATTTGGTAAATTTCTGAATTTAAAGGTATTTCTGGATATAAAGATACCCTGAGCGTGACGCTGCTGGGGATTCTTCTCCTCACCCTTCCCCGTCCAGCTTGAGTGTGGAGCTGGGCAGGAAACCTGGTACTTGGAGTCACCTTCTGAAGGATGGAGAGGAGCTCCCTTGTCCACAGGGAGCTGAAGGGTGGAGGAGGTAGAGCCAGGTCTGGCTGGGGGTTCGGCCGTCCAGGATGCCTGAGGCTTCAGCAGGACAGGCGTGTCCAAGGGGCCCTGAATAAGCAGAAGCCCGCCCATTTGGTGGCCACAGAGGACAGGCAGCGCGGCAGTGTCCCTGTCGGCCAGCAGAGGGCGCAACAGGAGGCGGGCCGCACCCAAAAAGGGCTGCAGCGCTGTACCCGCGCCAGCCTGGGCGCCCTCTGCCGGGCAGCCCGACTCAGGACCCCCACAGCGGGGTCTCCGGTGTCGTGTTTCTGCGCCAGGGTCCCAGGCCCACTGGGCTGCACCCAGAATCCTCCAGAGAACTGGGATCCCGCCCTGGAGAATGTAATGCTGCCTCTAGGATAGCCAGTTCTAGAGACCACCCCTCGCAGTCTGGGGTTTCCTCTCGGGCGTCTGACAGCTAGCTCTCCAGCTTTTGCTTGTTTGCCTCCAGAGACGCGGACCTAGCGCCTCCAAGAGATTCAACCTGTGTGAATGTGGGTGTACCCACCCCTGTGCACATGGGTGTCTGCCTGGCTTGGACTCCCACAGCCTATATTTGCATAAAACAAAATGCTTTCCCTTTCGTTACTTCAGGCACACAGTCCTTTCAGTAGCCTAAGAAGGTCAGGTGCGGTGGCTCACACCTATAATCCCAGCACTTTGGGAGCTGAAGGTGAGCAGATCACCTGAGGTCAGGAGTTCGAGACCAGTCTGGCCAATATGGTGAAACCCCGACTCTAATAAAAATAAAAAATAAAAAATTAGCCAGGCCTGGTGGCGGACGCCTGTAATCCCTGCTACTTGAGAGGCTGAGGCAGGAGGATAGCTTGAACCTGGGAGGCAGAGATTGCAGTGAGCTGAGATCGCACCACTGCATTCCAGTCTGGGTGACAGTGACAGTCTCAAAGAAAAAAAAAGCTTTGGGTGGAGGCCTGGATTTAAATCTTGCAGTATCCCAGCCATGTGACCTTGGTTTGAAACCCGATGTCCTGATCTGTAAAACGGGTATCACTTCTTAGACCTTTTTTTTTTTTTTTTTTTGACGGAGTTTTGGTCAGGCTGGTCTCGAACTCCTGACCTTGTGATCCGCTCGCCTCGGCTTCCCAAAGTGCTGGGATTGCAGGCGTGAGCCACTGCGCCGGGCCCAAAGCTTTATTTGGTGTCCTTACTATGTGCTATTCAACGTGTGGTTCCTGCTCACCCAGGTCACCCAGAGAAAGTAGAGGAGCCATAGCATTTTCGGCCAGGCTGGCGAGAGCAGGGTAAGCTTCCCAGAGGAGCCTTTTCTAGGGTTGCAGGGAGGACATTTCTGGAGCGGTCCTGAATGCGCCAAAGCTAGGGGATGGGACTGGCGAGTTGCCGCAGGAGCCCGTGTGAGGGTTTTCGAGCAGCTCTGCCCCACCCGGGTGCGGCCCGAGACTACGGTTCATCCAAACACACTTCGCCCCATCCGGCTGGGAAAGGACTTCCGGCAAGCCCTGGGTGGGGGCAGGTGGCGGGGCCACCTGGGTGTCTGTCTAAGTGGGCGCTGAGAGTGAGAGCACCTGGTCAGGAACCTCCCACCTCTCCGGCCCTGCAGCTGCTTCCGTGGGGGAAGGGCAGCCAACTTCACCTAAGCTTCCACCCACTGCGTCTAACCCTTAACTGTATCTCCCTCCCCCACCACCCCTGATGGGTTCCCTATAACCGGGTTTCAGGTAACTCACCTTCCGCCGCCCTGGGAACGACGTCATCACCCTTTCACCCTGTCCCCAAGTCTAACTCCAACGGGGAAGTCCTTCCTGGTGTCTGATCGCCATTCCTCCTGCTGCAGCTTCAGCTAAACCTAACAAATTATGTCCCACAGGAGAAAGGGGTTGCCTTAACTTCCCTTCCTGAGCTAAACTATCCAAATCTCCAGCTCCTTTTCCACGCTCACATCCCATTTCCCCATCCTAACAAGGCTTCCCTTTAGGGGTCTGGATCTTCCATTTATCCCACCTTCCGACATCAGAGCAATCCAAGACTGCTTCCTGATTGGCAAACTCCTCCCTTCTAATTGCCCCTGTCACTTCAGGACTTCCCCTGCTGCATCAATATGTAACCCACAGATGGCCTCAGTTTCCCTGGTAGGGAGTTGAGCCGCCTCTTGCTTTGGGAGGAGGGGTCTCCTGCTCACCCACCCAAGTCATCTCGTCCCTCCCCACGCCTGATCAGGACACCGCCACATTGTCATTCAGCGGAAAAGCATTTATTGGGCGCCTACTATATGTCGGGCCCGAATTCTCTCTCGGCTCACAGCCCTCCGGTTGCTCCACAGGCTTGGCGGAAGGAGCAGGAGATCTCGAAATGCCAATCTCCGGTCTGGAGCGTGGGGTAAGAAAGCTGAAGTCGTCTGCGACTGAGTGAAGCCACCAAGGAAGGGCGGGGAGGTGGGACGCCTGCAGGTCTGGGCGCTCGGGGACCGCAGAGAGGAAGCCTCGCTAGGCGCCCCAGCCTCCCAGCGCTCAAACCTAACGCCGGATTTCCCATTCTTAGCGCAAGGAAGACCCCTCGTGGCCATTGGGGGAAGAGTCGACGAGGGAAAAAAAAAAGGCAGAGCAAGGAGATGACAATCCCCTCCCCCGACTCCCTTCCAGTTCTTGCCTGTGGTGGGGACTTGGTCCTTAGTCCTGGGGAGGAGGGGGTTGGGAGTTGATGCCCAGACCCCACTTCCACACCCTCAGAACCCAACATTTGGGACTTTGGGAATAGAGTCTGCTCACTGAACCACCCGGAAAAATCAAACAGAAACAATAGCAAGTGTGACTGTGGTTAGACTTCTGGAGGGACTTCTCAAGAAGCGAATGGGAGGCAGGAGGACGGGTCACAGGGCAGGGATGAAAGAAGTCATGTCTTCCGATCCCTGGCTCTGGAGAGGGGGAATTCTGAGACCCGGGCGGGTGTAGGATCATCTACCCCACCATGCGGCTCTTTTCCGCTCGCAGTGAAGGAAGGACGCTCAGATCACAGGGGCTTAGGTATTCTGGAAGCCAGGGCCCTTCCCCCTGCAAGCATCTGACGTAGGGCGGAGCTGATGGCATGGGGGCACAAGGTCATTGGGGACATGAAGGGAGCCCATGTTTGTCCCGATGGTCACGGTACTGAGGCAGGACGGTCAGGACGGGGAAGACGTACTTCCTCCCCCGGCATCCTCTCCCGCACCGCGTCCGAACTCCTCTGGGAGCAGAAGGGCAGTAACAAAGCTGCGCCCCTTCCCCCACCCTTTGACTCCGCTCGCAACCTGGCCTAGGCCGGGCGGCGCGGATTTGCATGTATTTGCATACCCAGCTGCGCACAGCTGCATTCGGTTTGGGGCCATCAATTCATGGCGGGCGGCTCCAGGGGAGCAGGCCCCACGCGGGGCGGGCGTTCTCCCTGCGCGCCTCCGCCGCGGCTGTTCACGCCCCGGGTGCTGGCGCGTTCTCACGCCTCCCTGACCAACCGCGGGAGCGGTCCTGCTTCGACCCGCCTCCCCGGCTCGCGCCACCTTCTGGGCATATGTGTCTCGCACTGGCGCAGGCCAAGCCTGCAACCCCAGATGCTGGTTCCTCCATTCTCTTGGACTGGACTTGGTCAATGTCTCCTGAATGTGCTCATCTTTTCCTGACGCCTTGGCGCAGGGGCTTCTGGTGGGGATTTTCCTCCCGGGATTGATGCATGGCCTCCTAGGTGGTAGTCCTGCCTCCGGGGTTACCTTGCTAAAAAAAAAAAAAAAAAAAAACTAGTCTAATGAGGGTCAACAGCTGAAAACTCTGGACTCCCAGGCTTGCAGAATAAAACTTACACTGTTCACCCTTGCCAAAGAAAGCCCCTCACATTCTGTCAGCATCCCCCTTCTCTCGCCTTATCTTGTGCATCATGGCCAGACTCAGCGCTTCAGTTTCACAAACCTACGAGGGTCCCCAAGCTCCTCATGAGCTCTCTCACTGTGCCTGGACTTACCTGCACCTTGCTTTCACCTGGACTTCTCTTCTGCCCTCTTATCTGCTTGACAGACACGTTCTTTGAAAATCAGTGCTCAGCCGGGCGCGGTGGCTCAAGCCTCTAATCTCAGCACTTTGGGAGGCCGAGGCGGGCGGATCACGAGGTCAAGAGATCGAGACCACCCTGGTCAACATGGTGAAACCCCGTCTCTACTAAAAATACAAAAAATTAGCTGGGCATGGTGGCGCGTGCCTGTAATCCCAGCTACTCAGGAGGCTGAGGCAGGAGAATTGCCTGAACCCAGGAGGCGGAGGTTGCGGTGAGCCGAGACCGCGCCATTGCACTCCAGCCTGGGTAACAAGAGCGAAACTCCGTCTCAAAAAAAAAAAAAGAAAAGAAAAGAAAAGAAAATCAGTGCTCAGATGTTCTTTCCTTTGGAAAGACCTCCCCCGATTCCCCTCACCTGTGGCAATTGATAAAGACATATTAGCACTTACTTGAAAAACATTTGGTCAGTTGCACTTACCAAATTGTGAGCTCTCTCACTTAAGACAGAGAACAGGTCTGTTCTTTGCTGTATCCTACTTCTGGGCACAAAGTCTGAAGCCCAGGAGATACTCAAATACTGAATAAATGAGCGAGGCCTTGATTATTTCAGGCACACACAGATACCCAGGGATCTGCTGGTCCCTAGCAGCCTTTACCTGGATGGCATCTGTGAGCCCATGGGGTGGCCCTCCTCTTGATACTTTTTGGGTCCTTATGCATCTTGGCCCAAGATTGAGAGGGGTGAAAAGCTAGGGGGATTATGAGTGGAGAGCTGATGCCGTGGAAAAGCACTGGACTCCAAGCCAAGAGGCACGGCACGACCTTGGTAACTGCCCCCCTCGAAGGCTGTTTCCTCACTGTAAAACGGGAATAGCAGTGACTACTGAAATGGTACATAAAATGCTTACTACATGTTTTGAGATTCCAGACAGACGACACCAGTTTCTATCTCACTTCCTCACTCCACAGGAAGGAGGGCACCTGCACTAACAATCCACACCAAGAGGCTTAAGGAATGTCACCAGTATGCACTCTGCAAGAAGGTATGAGGCAGCAAGAATTCATCCCGTAGGATGGGGTTCACACCGGTTCATCAGCTCAGCATGGTCCTCAGTGCTATTCCCACAGTGGCTACCAGGGGGCAGCACAAACCCCCCAAATCACCTCAGGCTGCCTGAAGGGGCTAGAAGCAAGGATGTTTCTGGACTTTGCTGAGTATTGAGCCCTAGTCTGAACATCCCTCCCCTGTCCCCAGCATCTTTTCCCACACAAATCTTGGTGTGCAAACCACCCCTCCCCCAGTGCTTCCTGTCTTCTGTGGTTTTGTGTTCCCTTGGCCAATTCCTAACAAACGTCCAGCAGAGCACGGTGGCACACACCCGTAATTCCAGCACTTTGGGAGGCCAAGGCCGGTGGTTCCCTTGAGGTCAGGCGTTTGAGATCAGCCTGGCCAACATGGTGAAACCCTGTCTCTACTAAAAATACAAACATTAATTGGGCATAGTTGTACACATCCGTAATCCCAGCTACTGGGGAGGCTGAGGCAGGAGAATCACTTGAACGCAGGAGGCAGGGGTTGCAGTGAGGCAAGATTGCGCCACTGCATTCCAACCTGGGCAACAGAGCAAGACTCGATCTCGACACACACACACACACACACACACACACACACACAAACACACAAGTGTCCAGGCCTCCTAACTGTCCAGCTTGCTCTTAATTGTGGTCAATTATGCCCTAAGTGGGCAACCCAGGATTGGGAGGGGCACAGCCAAACCTTCTGAGAACAGAACACCGTTGGGGGTTCTCAGGCAGACAGACCTGGGTTCTAGGCCTAGGGACAGCTGTGACGTCTTGGGCTGGTCAGAGCCTTCTCCTGGGCTCCATCTCCTCTCAAGAGTTGTGAGATATACACGCATTCATTGCATGGAAAGCTCCACTTTGCTCTCTGCTTGTTTGATCCAATGTTGTTCCCTCTCTGCCCAGGCTTCACCCTATCCCTGCTCAGGCCAGAGACTCCCTCATGCTAGCCCTATTTCCAGTCTCTTCTTAAATCCTTCAACTATGACAAAGATCGATCACCCTTAACCCTAAATCCCCTTGCCTACATGCACCAAGTCCTACCACACCAAGAGATAGAGTCTGGATCCAGCTTCAAATCACTCATGGGTGTGCCCAACACTGAGGGAACTGATCATATAAGGCTCCCACTCCCGCCATGCATCTTTTCTGAGTGAAACAACCGAAAACTCAATTACCTTACAGGAGGCTAGTGTGAGTGTGATATCCAAGACGCTGGGCACCTTTGGAATCCCCAGCCTTCCCACTTCCCATCGCACAGACAGGAGGGCTTTGTGAATTTCCTGCTGAGCGTCTTTTCTCACCTTTCATTCACACTGTGGTGCCCAGGAGATGCCTGGACACACGCAGGTGGCTCCTCCTCTCATAGCGCCTTTTCTGTCACTGCTTCCCATACCTGCCTTTGTACTGCCTTTTCTTTTCCTCTCCTTTTATGCACCCACTCTTTCTACTTACATTTTCTTTTTATTTATTTATTATTATTATTATTATTATTTTTTTTTTTTTTTTTTTTTTTGAGACGGAGTTTCGCCCTTGTTACCAAGGCTGGAGTGCAATGGCGCGATCTCGGCTCACCGCAACCTCCACCTCCTGGGTTCAGGCAATTCTCCTGCCTCAGCCTCCTGAGTAGCTGGGATTACAGGCACGTGCCACCATGCCCAGCTAATTTTTTGTATTTTAGTAGAGACGGGGTTTCACTATGTTGACCAGGATGGTCTCGATCTCTTGACCTCATGATCCACCCACCTCGGCCTCCCAAAGTGCTGGGATTACAGGCGTGAGCCACCACGCCCGGCTATTTTATTATTATTTTTTAAAGACGGGGTTTCACCATGTTGGTCAGGCTGGTCTTGAACTCCCGACCTCAGGTGATCCGCCCGCCTTGGCCTCCAAAGTGCTTGGATTACAGGCGTGAACCACCATGCCTGGCTCTACTTATATTTTCTCTCCCCATTTTCCTCTGGGGCTTGGTTACTTCCCATCCTTCTCACCCTCTAGAAATCCTGTCCTCTCATCAGGGAAGTGGGATGAGAACAAGAGCTGAGTTACAGAGGTGTAACTACCGCCATGAGCAACAGCTCTCCATCGCCTCTCTCCAATTACTCCCTCTGTCATCTGTGCTTCCCCTCCCAGGCGTGAGGCACCACGAGGGCATAAGTGATTTATGAACCACCTTTTGGAGATTCCAAACTCAGAAACCAAAAACTTCTGGTGCTTCAAGGGGCATACTGTGCAATCTTACTGCTGCAATCAGACTCACTGATAAGGATATCTAGACTAAGACAGTCCCATGGGAAAGCAGGAAGGCAGAAGGGAAGGCTGTGGAGCTGGGGCTGGGGCTGGGACTGGCCAGAAAGTCTGGGCAGTAAGGTCTTACTAGCCATTATTAGTGTTTTTGGTGAGTTTCACACTGTTGGTAATGATGGAGACAGGTCCAAGTGGAAGGTGAGAGGGCTGTGGATTCCATGGTGTCTCTCTAAATGTCACATCATGTCTGTCTTTTTTGGTGGAGCAGGGGGGCAGACGGACACCCAGTCTGGAGTGCAGTGGTGTGATCTGGGCTCACTACAACCTCGACCTTTTGAGCTCAAGTGATCCTCTCGCCTCATTCTCCCAAGTAGTTAGGACTATAGGTGTGCACCACCACGACCGGCTAATTTTTTTAATTTTTTGTAAAGATGTCTTGCTATGTTGCCCAGGCTGATCTCAAACTCCTGGCCTCAAGCAGTCTTCCCACACAGCCTCCCAAATTGCTGAGATGATAGGCAGGAGCCACCATACCTGGCCCTCATGTCATTTTTTTACATAATTTTTACTTTCTTGTTCACTGTTCATCCTTCCGAAAGTCTATAATGACCGTTTCCCAGCACAAACTATGTCTTAGACCAGGTGTCCCCAAACTACGGCCCGCGTGCCGCATGCGGTCCCCTGAGGCCATTTATCTGACCCACTGCCGCACTTCAGGAAGGGGCACCTCTTTCATTGGTGGTCAGTGAGAGGAGCACAGCATGTGGCGGCCCTCCAACGGTCTGAGGGACAGTGAACTGGCCCCCTGTGTAAAACGTTTGGGGCCGCCTGCCTTAGACTATGGGCTCTGGAGGGCAGGATGACATGTGACTGCACCGGGAGCTCTTGGCATACTATCCTCTGGGAACAGATGTTTAATAAAGGTTTTGTTTTGGGTTGCTGTAAATGATGAGCTGGTGTGGTCAATGGAGTGTATAATAGTGGCCACGAAGGGAATGTGACCATGACCAAGTTAATGGTGATAACAGGAAGGGTACTGATCAGTGGTAACAAAGACAGCATTGGTGAAAATGAAGCAAGTAGGAACCATGACTTGACCATTGAGTCATCCTACAAATATTTCATAAGCATCTTCGGTGTGCTACACGCTGAGCGAGGAATTGGAGATCCAGAGATAAAGGAGAAATGGACTCTGTCCACAGGAATTCACAGCTTATTTTATAATACAGATGAGGCATAAGAGGTTGTGAAGGCACCAAAGAGGGAATGAGTAATTTTGCTTGGAGGAACCCATGAAGGCATCAGGGAGGAAGAAGCCAAAATATGCAGAGTGGACTGTGGGGGCCAGAGCCATTGAAATCTAAGAGACCAGCTTCTTGGGGCTTGCAGCATAGTTCTGTGAAATGCTGAGAGAGATAAGAATAGAAGTGGAGGAAAATGCAGTAAAGGCAGGCCTGGGGCAGACTTTGAAGGGTCTACATTTGAGGAGTTTCCAGGATTCTCAGGAGGAGGTGGATAGAGAGAGAACAGCGACACAGTGGAGACCCAGAGATGCCGGTTTGGGGTGTCGTAAGTCCATACGTAATGGCTGAAATAATGAAAGTATATAAGCTATTCTAGAAGAGGGGAACAAAGTGGGATGAGAACAAGGACTGAGAATGCGATACTGGAACCACCATTTCAAAGGTATGAGACTAACATGAAATGGCTAGGGGGCCCTCCAGACCATGGATCCTGGTAGAATCCATACACAGTACATTGATTTTTTTGTTTGTTTGTTTTTTGAGAGAGAGAGAGAGAAAGGGTCTCACTCTGTTCTCCAAGTTAGAGTGCAGTGGTATGACCAAGGCTTAGTACAGCGGTACCCAAACCTCCTGGGTTCAAGTGATTCTCCTACCTCAGCCCTCTGAGTAGCTGGGACTACAGGCACGTGCCACAGTATTCTGGTAAATTTTGTGTTCTTTGTAGAGACGGGGTCTCGCTCTGTTGCCCGGGCTGGTCTCAAACTCCTGGGCTCAAACGATCCTCCTGCCTCAGCCTCCCAAAGCGTTGGGATTACAGGCATGAGGCACTGTGCCTGACCCAGAACCGTTTTTTTATGTTAAGTGAAAGAAAATACAAAATAGGGATGGGCACGGTGGCTCATGCCTATAATCCCAACACTTTGGCCCAGGCAGGAAGATCTCTTGAGCTCAGGAGTTCCAAGCCAGCCTGGGCAACACAGGGAGGCCCCATCTCTTTGGGGGAAAAAAAAAAGCCAGGCCTGGTGGCTGGAGCCTGTAATCCCAGCACCTTGAGAGGCCGAGGCGGGTGGATCATTAGGTCAGGAGTTCGAGACCAGCCTGACCAACACGGTGGAACCCCATCCCTACTTTAAAAAAATACAAAAATTAGCTGGCAATGGTGGAGCACACCTGTAATCCCAGCTACTTGGGAGACTGAGGCAGGAGAATCACCTGAACCTGGGAGGAGGAGGTTGCAGTGAGTTGAGATCACACCACTGCCCTCTACACTGGGCAACAGAGTAAGACTCCGGACTTAAAAAAAAAAAAAAAAGGCCGGGCGCGGTGGCTCAAGCCTGTAATCCCAGCACTTTGGGAGGCCGAGGCGGGTGGATCACGAGGTCGAGAGATCGAGACCATCCTGGTCAACATGGTGAAACCCCGTCTCTACTAAAAGGTGCAAAAAATTAGCTGGGCATGGTGGCGTGTCCCTGTAATCCCAGCTACTTAGGAGGCTGAGGCAGGAGAATTGCCTGAGCCCAGGAGGCGGAGGTTGCGGTGAGCCGAGATCGCGCCATTGCACTCCAGCCTGGGTAACAAGAGCGAAACTCCATCTCAAAAAAAAAAAAAAAAAAAAAGCAGGACATGGTGGCACGTGGTCTGTAGTCCTAGCTACTTGGGAGGGAGAGGGAGGCTTAGCCCAGGGTGTGGAAAGATCACTTGAGTCTGGGAGGTCGAGGCTGCACTGAGCTGTGATCATGCCACTGCACTCCAGCCTGAGAGACAGAGACCGTCTCTCAGAAAATAATAATACAAAATGGTACATACACTATGTAAAAACAGGATTTTGTTTCACATGGACAAAAATCTAGTCAAGCACACAAATGTAAAAGCATGTTATATTAACATGATAGGATTATAGTTTTTCCAGTGTTAGTTTTATCAATGTTTTTGCTATGATTACAATAAAAAGATAAAGTACTTTAAATCATTATCCCATATTTGAACTGAGTCCCTTTAGGAAACTGATACCCAGAGAGGGGAATTAATGCAGCCAATATTACTCAGCCCGTGAATAACAAAGCCAGACTTAAATTCTTACCTGCGGATTTTGCCCGGAGCCTGGGCCATTCCAAGCTGGTATATTGGTTGCTTCGGGAGTGATGCCAGTTGTAAGCTCGTTACCCAGCTTCTCTCAATCCATACATAACTGCTGCTCTCTCTGTGCCCTCAGACTTCCAAGCTGCTTGTTGCTCTTCCAATAGCATGGGGTACAGCTATTCTGTGCAGGTCTAAGAGTAGCTTTTCATTTGCCTCCATTCATTTCTTCCTTTTGGCCCAGAGAAGTCCACAAAGCACCTTCCAAAGCCCCTTCCAAGCACCTTTCAATCATATTCATAAATGATTTGGGGATTATCTACTGCCTTGAATTATTCAGGCCATTACTTCCCCTCCATCAAAGTGACTCAATTTGGACTCAGTGAAATTTAATACATTCAAATAATGACAAAAATGTATTCAGAGAGTTATATTCAAATGAATGTAGCCTTCCAACTCATATACACACAGACCTGCCATTTCTTTGTGGAGTAAAGGGAGCTGTTTGTCCCATCTCTTCTTTTTTTTTTTTTTTTTTTTTGAGACGGAGTTTCGCTCTTGTTACCCAGGCTGGAGTGCAATGGCGCGATCTCGGCTCACCGTGACCTCCGCCTCCTGGGTTCAGGCAATTCTCCTGCCTCAGCCTCCTGAGTAGCTAGGATTACAGGCACGCACCACCATGCCCAGTTGATTTTTTTGTATTTTTAGTAGAGACAGGGTTTCACCACGTTGACCAGGATGGTCTCGATCTCTTGACCTCGTGATCCACCCACCTCGGCCTCCCAAAGTGCTGGGATTACAGGCTTGAGCCACCGCGCCCGGCCCCATCTCTTCTTTGAAGACGGCAACACTTATTCAACTGAGATCTCTAATGAGGATTGGGGTATCCTTACCTGCAGCTACCTGCACTGCCAACCCCTCAACTTCCCTCCTTTATACATATCCCCTTCTCACTCCCTTCCTGGGAACTCCCCCATACCAGGTAAAAATTGAAGTCAATCAGGATGCAGAAAGAATCCAAATATTTTTCAGATTTTCAGGAAGTTGATACAGTCCAGAGCAAAAATTGTTCTAACTCAGAACACATGAGAGTGGATGCTAAGTTGATTTATCACCCAGAGCTCTTTAGAAGTAAAGCTCCAGCCATCCGTTCATCTGAGTGAAGAAGATGCCACCTGGAGGCAGAGGACACACAGCCTCAGAGGGCCTCACTTGCCCCTCTCCTGAGCTTCTACATTCGTAGCATCTGTGTTTTGGTGCATACATGTCTCCTGCACAACATCTATTTTTGCCAACTCCTTCATCTCCACTCTTTTTTTTTTTTTTTTTTTTTTTTTTTTTTTTTTTTGGAGACAGGGTCTTGCTCTTGTCGCCTAGGCCGACTGCAGTGGTGCCATCATAGCTCAGTGTACTCTCGAACCCCTGGACACAAGCAATCCTCTTGCCTCCGCTTCGCAAAGTTCTGGGATTAGAGGCTTGAGCCACCATCCCTGGCTATTCTTCATTTTACTCTGCAGTCTCCTGTTTTTCACAGGGATGACCTTGTGCCTCTCTCTCTTCCACCTCCTCTATCCAAGCTTATAGGCTGGGTCTCCAACCACCCCTCTTCTCTGTTTTGAGTGAAAGAAATATGGGGAAACGCAAAGGGTGGGGATGAGAGATCCAATCTCTGAGCCCAGGCACTGTTCTTCACCTCCCTCTACAGGCAGGCTGGGCCTGTCTTCTGCAGGGTTGGGCAGAGGGTGGTGGGGCTGGTGGGGAGAGGAATCAGGAAAATGGTTTCTACCTGCCCCATGATCCGTTAGGCTGATGAATGAGACAGTAGGAGATCCCCAAAGAAAGTTCTCATTCCCATGCTAAATAAGGCAGCAAAAATTTCAGACAGAAATAAGGACCCAACTGGTTTAGTGAGACACTAGAGATCAGTAATTTCCAGTCTTGTTGCAACACCCAGATGCTCCAATCATGTCAAGGAGGGTTATAAAATTCTCAAAAGTGATTATCTTTAAATTTTTAACAGAAATATACCACACAGATAACTGTGTTCTCTCTCACAAATATGTAATCACAGAGGAAAAAAAAAAGAATTGAAACTATTTTTCAGGGTAACAAATCCCAGGTTTTAGACATCATTGCTGAGACAATCAGGAGTGCTGGGGATGGAGAGATGCTCAGTCCTCAGGAAGAGAAAGATGGTAGTTTCCCCTTCCCCACATTGCCAGAAGAAATGAGGAGAAACCATCTACACCTTTCTATTTCTCTCAAACCTTTCTCTCAATCCCCCTTATTAGCTCCCTACTCTCTGAAACACAAAAATAAAAAATGGGAGCCAGGTGCAGTGGCTCACGCCTGTAATCTCAGCACTTTGGGAGGCTGAGGTGGGCAGATCACAAGGTCAGGAGTTTGAGACCAGCCTGGCCAGCATGGTGAGAACCCGTCTGTACCAAAAACACAAAAATTAGCTGGGCGTGGTGGCACGTGCCTGTAATCCCAGCTGCTTGGGAAGCTGAGGCAGGAGAATCGCCTGAACCTGGGAGGCGGAGGTTGCGGTGAACCCATATCGCACCAGTGCACTCCAGCTGGGGCGACAAGAGCGAGACTCTGTCTCAAAAAAACAGTGAGAGGAAAATGGGGAAAGAAGAACTAAGAAGATTATAAAAAGGAAAATACGGTAACTAGAAAGGACAAGGAACCATGAAAAGGGCAGGGAGAGGGAAATTAAAAGGACAGAAAAAACACAGAGGGAGGAAGCATCCTGTGACCTGCTCTAGAAGCGGAACCTGTGGCTGCACCACACCCTTGAGCAGCAGGGAGCCCCAAGCCTGCTTTCTCCTGGAAGCACTGTGGTAGCCTCATCTTCGGTCTCCAGCTCCGTATGCAGACACGACTAGAAGGGTAAGGCAGGAACTAGGGCAAGGGGGGAATGTGACAGACGACAGGCCCAGGTCTCTAGGAGCTGGGCTGTCCTGGCTCCTGCCAGGAATCGCTGAAACATACAGAAGCAGACGATTTGAGTGTAGAGTGGAGTGGGGAGAAGCAAAGGGGAAACGGGCTGCATAAGTACGTGCTGCATGGTGTGGGAAACAGGCTGAAGGAATGGCCCGTCCCTTTCATTCGTACACGGCAAAGCAAGAGCCCTAGTTTACCTGCCCTTCTACCCTATCCCCATCTCCACCCCCTATTCCTACTCCTACCCTTGCTGCAGATGTAGAAGCAGAATTTCTTTCTTTTTTTTCTTTTTTTTTTGACATGGAGTTTCACTCTTGTTACCCAGGCTGGAGGGCAATAGCGCGATCTCGGCTCAGTGCAACCTCTGCCTCCCGGGTTCAAGCGATTCTCCTGCCTCAGCCTCCCCAGTAGCTAGGATTACAGGCATGCACCACCTCGCCCAGCTAATTTTGTAAGAAGCAGAATTTCATAAGCTGCAGCAGCTGTGGTCAATACCTCAGCTCCCCACCAGCTCCCTTCTCCAGAAGATAGCAGCAGCATAAAGAGAAATGAAAAGGAAAGGGTACCATAATAACCCTAAACCTTTTCATCTCAGCAGCCCCCAAATATATCAGCAAGCTCAATTCTCAGCATCTCCTCCTCCCTCCTTGGCTCATAACCAAATCATCAAACAATGCTTTGCTGAGAGGAGGCATAAGGCTATTGAGCCAGCATCACCTCTCCCCGTGTGGGAGGGGGTATCACATTATACACAAACAGAAGCACCTGTTTCCAGAGGCAGCATGGGGCAGAAAGAGCTCATAAAGAGTCCCGGATTGTTATAAGAAAAATAATAATTTGATAGGGTTAAAATTAAATGTCCAAATTGAGGTTGTTTATCCAATTTAAAGGAGATATTGAGAACACGAGGTGGAGAGACTAGGAAAGGAAGAAAAGAAGACAAAGAGAAAAATACACACAATATAGTAGACAAAGGGGAGAAACCATAAAAAATACAGCCTCACAAAGGCAGAAGCTAAGAGAGAGGAGGAAGCCAGCACCTGGAAAGCAAGATGTTACAGCTGGGGAGGGGGCGGGGAAAGCAGGAGAGCAGCAGGAAGAGGAAAAAAGGCCAAGGAGCCAAGAATCAGATCCTTCCCTTCATCTGTCTTCATGTTGTCTGTGACTTCAAGCAGGTGAGTTGTTGGGGCATTCTCACAGTGGCTACTGCCTCATCTTGGCCTGAACAACGGAACCCCACAATGCCTGTGTGGCATGCCCACACACACCATTTGGCCCCCAGCTCTCACCTTGTCTTCGTGTTCGCCAACATGCATGCACAGGTCACTCTCAAGGCTTGGGGAGCACCTTGGTGTGTCCACAGGATAGAATGGGCTCTCACCCCCAGCTCACACTTAACTCCAAAGAGCCGAGGCTGAGGGCTGCTGACTCTAACAGAGCAATTTAGAACTGTGTGCTCAGGCCAGGTGCTGTGGCTAACGCCTGTAATCCCAGCACTTTGGGAGGCCACGGCGGGCCAATCGCTTGAGGTCAGGAGTTCCAGACCAGCCTGGCTAACATGGTGCAACCCCATCTCTACTAAAAATTTAAAAATTAGGCCACATGCAGTGGCTCATGCCTGTAATCCCAGCACTTCGGGAGGCCAAAGCAGGCATAAAAATATAAAAATTAGCTAGGTGTGCCGGACGCGGTGGCTCAAGCCTGTAATCCCAGCACTTTGGGAGGCCGAGGCGGGTGGATCACGAGGTCAAGAGATCGAGACCATCCTGGTCAACATGGTGAAAGCCCGTCTCTACTAAAAATACAAAAAATTAGCTGGGCGTGGTGGCACGTGCCTGTAATCCCAGCTACTCAGGAGGCTGAGGCAGGAGAATTGCCTGAACCCAGGAGGCGGAGGTTCAGAGTGAAACTCTGTCTCAAAAAAAAAAAAAAAAAAAATTAGCTAGGTGTGGTGACAGGCGCCTGTATTCCTAGCTACTCGGGAGGCTGAGGCAGGAGAATTGACTGAACCCGGGAGGAGGAGGTTGCAGAGAGCAGAGATCGTGACATTGCACTCCAGCCTGGGAGACAAGAGCAAGACTCCGTCTCAAAACAAAAAAATTAGCCAGGCGTGGTGGTGGGCACCTGTAGTCCCAGCTACTCGGGAGGCTGAGGCAAGGAGAACTGCTTGAACCTGGGAGGCGGAGGTTGCAGTGAGTCCAGATCACACCACTGTGCTCCAGCCTGGGCCACAGAGCTAGACTCTGTCTCAAAAAAAAAAAAAAAAAAAAAAAAAAAAAAAAAAACAGAAACACACACCAAAAAACAGAACTCTGTGCTCAGTGATCCAGTGAAGGGGATTCCCACACAGTGTCCTCCATTTTCTCCAGGCTGCCAGTGCTGCATTGATTTCACAAGCTCTGATGCCCTTTAATGAAGACAAAAGGAGAGGCAAAATTGCCCAGTTCCAGGCCAGGCGCGGTGGCTCAAGCCTGTAATCCCAGCACTTTGGGAGGCCGAGGCGGATGGATCACTAGGTCAAGAGACCGAGACTATTCTGGTCAACATGGTGAAACCCCGTCTCTACTAAAAATACAAAAATTAGCTGGGCATGGTGGCGTACGCCTGTAGTCCCAGCTACTCGGGAGGCCGAGGCAGGAGAATTGCTTGAACCCAGGAGGCGAAGGTTGTGGTGAGCCGAGATCGCACCATTGCACTCCAGCCTGGGTAACAAGAGCGAAACTCCGTCTAAAAAAAAAAAAAAAAAAAAAAAGGGCCGGGCGCGGTGGCTCAAGCCTGTAATCCCAGCACTTTGGGAGGCCGAGGCGGGTGGATCACAAGGTCGAGAGATCGAGACCAACCTGGTCAACATGGTGAAACCCCGTCTCTACTAAAAATACAAAAGATTAGCTGGGCATGGTGGCGCGTGCCTATAATCCCAGCTACTCAGGAGGCTGAGGCAGGAGAATTGCCTGAACCCAGGAGGCGGAGGTTGCGGTGAGCCGAGATCGCGCCATTGCACTCCAGCCTGGGTAACAAGAGTGAAACTCCGTCTCAAAAAAAAAAAAAAAAAAAAAAAAAAAAAAAAAAAAATTGCCCAGTTCCTGACTTCTCCAGCACACCAAGGCAGGATTCCTGGGAGGAAAGTTATGAGCGATGATGAGCTCATCTGAATGAGTGCCATGCAGACACAGCCTCTCACTGAAGGGAAACGAAACCAAGACATAGTTGCTTAGGAAAAGGAGCATGGGTGTCAAAACCCGGGAGTTGTGCCTTCCAGCGGGCCTGAGACAAAGTGACATGATGTTTAGAGAGCAAGAATGAGATGGAAAGGGAAGAGAGCAAGCAGTCTCAGGCTTCCATGGTAGGAAATAAATAATGTCCAGAAGAGTCGGCTCTGAAGTGGACCAAATGGCTCTCCTGTCCCATGTTTATGAGGTCATGGACCATTAAGCCAGCCAACCTACAGATGTCTTCCTAAGACTTTACGAGATTAGACTGGGGAGACCCTATAACTCAGCAAGAAAGGAAAATAAGAGGGGAGAATTGCACGTAAGAGATGGTAGAAACAAGTACTCAGCTCCAGAGGCGTCGCATCTCAGAGGGAGGATGTCTGGTTTGGGGACCCTTTCATCTTCCTCACTTCTCTCTTCCGTGAGTTTCTGCCTATCTCCATTAGATTCAGGACTACATCAGGCTTATATTACTCAATAAATTATTGATTATCCACATACTTTTCCCCCCTAATCTAACTTCTAACTGACCTCACACCATGTTCCTGACCCACAACCATTTGGTATTTTCTTTGGTATTTGCGAAGTAAATCAGAAAGATAAAATACATTTACAAATGCACATATTTTCAAACCTGATTTAGATTGTACTTACTTGATGTGATGTTCCATCAATTCTAATAGCCATGAGATGACTCTTCTAGGGATCCCTGGGTTGCTGAAGGCTAATATGTATTCTCTGAACCATTAGGAGCAGAGAGGAGCATGAAAACTGGGAAAGGTACACACTGAACCAGTTAAGGAAGTAAAGAGTAGGAAATAGAATATGCATTTTGCATTCTCTTATTTCCTCAGGCTTGCGCCACCCTGTGGTTATTTGTAGAAAGTCAGAGACCAGTAATCCTCAAAAAAGAAGCCCGTGTTCTCCAAGTCTCGATGCTCTTTCAGAAATTGAGCTGGGCCGGGCGCGGTGGCTCACGCCTGTAATCTCAGCACTTTGGGAGGCCGAGGCGGGTGGATCACGAGGTCGAGAGATCGAGACCATCCTGGTCAACATGGTGAAACCCCGTCTCTACTAAAAATACAAAAAATTAGCTGGGCATGGTGGCACGTGCCTGTAATCCCAGCTACTCGGGAGGCTGAGGCAGGAGAATTGCCTGAACCCAGGAGGCGGAGGTTGCGGTGAGCCGAGATCGCACCATTGCACTCCAGCCTGGGTAACAAGAGCGAAACTCCGTCTCAAAAAAAAAAAAAAAAAAAAAAAAGAAATTGAGCTGACACTCCAGGGCCCAAATTAAGGAAGAGGTGTAAGACCCAGATCTTTGGGGTTTTTTGTTTTTGAGATGGAGTTTTGCTTGTAGCCCAGTCAGGACTGCAATGGGGTGATCACTCACTGCAACCTCTGCCTCCCGGGTTCAAGCGATTCTTGTGCTTCAGCCTCCCCGAGTAGCTGGGACTACAGGTGTGCACCACCCCACCCAGCTAATTTTGTATTTTTAGTAGAGATGGGGTTTTTCTCTGTGTTGGTCAGGCTGGTCTCAAACTCCTGACCTCTGGTGATCTGCCCACCTCAGCCTCCCGAAGGGCTGGGATTACAGGCGTGAGCCACCGCACCTGGCTAGACCCAGATCTTTATTTAAACCACCACTCAGAATCCATATTTGAAAAGCAACCATTTATTAGAACCAATACAAGAGTATGAAAAGAGGGAAAAGAGGAGGGTAGAAGAGGGGGAGAGAATGAGGTCTGCATCAGATGTCAGTTACAGAAACACATAAATGCCTACTTTTATAAACACTTACATTTAAAAGGTGAACATATATATAGACCACTTATACTTTAAAAAAAAAAAAAATCAAAAGCAGACATGTTTGGCTGAAATAAAATCAAGAAACACAACCAAAACTCCCCCATAAACCTAAAAGTCCATAGAGAATTCAATTTCTCATTTTCATTCAGAAATCTGGCTACAAAGTGATGTTTGCTACTCAGGATGGTACAGAGTGCTGAAAGAAACCCAGCTCTTGAGTCTCTTAGATTCCATCCTGGAGGAAGTGGTGGGAAAGCCAGCGGGCCATGGGCAAGTCAACTCCTGGCTGCCTGGCAGGGTGTCAGACTGTGCTCTCTCCGTTTTCCACATAACTGTTTGGTACTGCCAGTGCTGGGTGAACAGTAAGAACAGAGTCCACAAAACACAGAGAACCAGAATGTGACTACAAGGAGCCAGGACCTTGTGCTTTTTCATGGATTACAAATCTAGGGCCAAGGAGAGGGAAAGGAGAAAGAGCCCTATTGGGAAGAGGAGCTAGCTGCACCCCTAAAGTGAGATGGAAAGAGTAAGGCTCTTGAGCCCATACCTGGGCAAGTAGAAATAGTGTCCAAAGTTTTCTCAAACCAGAGAGAAAAAAGGTCAAGGTTAAGTTCAGACTGCAGACACGGAGAAAGAGATGACAGATGCTGAATACAGTGAATTGGATGAAGCTTTAAGGATCAATGCCCAATTCTGAGTGTTATACATATTTCTAGGAAAAATAATTCCAATGTAGCTTTTTTTGCGGGGTGGAAACAAGGTGGTCACATTTATTGAATCAGCTGATCCCTATGAGAAAGGAGAGGCCCGGGTACAGATACCACAAAGGGGTGCAGTGACCCAGCTATCTTGGGATCAGTTTGGGGAGTGGTAAGCAATATAATCAAAACCACTGAGGGGTGCCTTGATCCTGAGACAGTCTGAGTCTGCTTCAAACCCATGGGGAATGGAACTTTAATCCCCAACCTGCAGACAGAAATAAGCAGTAGCATCCCTGCCTCACGATTCCCTAATCCAATGCTCTTGAATCTGACATGGCCTCCCTCTGAATGCAAGACATGGAAAATCCTAAGTGCCTTGCCTCACAACATCCTAAGTAAGTCTGGACTAGTAAGATTCCAACATTATGAAAACACTGTCAACATCTGAACTAGCAGCTTTGATGAGGGGTGGGGGGCAGAGAATTTGCCGAGTCACTAAGTAGTTCCAGCCTTGGAGACAGCTCAGTGAGGACTAAAGCGTGTGTGTCAGGCTTAAACTCCGGCTCAAGGCATCCTCCACAGAGGACCCTGAAGTATATTCTATTAACTTTCATTTGCAATGCCTCACAACACCCCTGTGAGGTAGGTCAGTATTATTACCCCCATTTGACAGATGGGGAACTGAGGCATTGAAAGAAGTGACTTGCCCAAGGTCAGCCATTATGAATCAGTTGAGGAGGTGGGCACAGAGTCAGCATCCACTCAATTCTTGTTCCATTTCCCAGAGCATTTTACTTCTCAGAGTGCACTTGGAAGCAGAGGGAAGCTGGCAGGTACCCCTCACTCTGCAAACTAGATTAATCCAATCAACCCAAGAGTATTAACCGAGGGCCTATTATTTATCTAGTATAATGTGAGGAATCTTGGAAAAATGAACTGCTTCTGAAAGTCATGTTACGGATGTTTTGAAAATAAATTTACATCTTTAACATAAGGACATGAATTCTTTTGTAAAGAAATATTCACTTTTTCTTAAGAGGTAAAATAAAGTCACACTGATTTCTCAAAAGTTTTATATTGAGTAACCTGAATTCCTAAAATCCAGAAAGCAAGATCACATTCCAACAGAAACAATGAATAAGAACCATTCCCCAGTGGTGGTTCTTGGTAGTGCTCTTACAGAGCTGCAAGGTTGGTAGTGTGGGACTCCCAGCACCACAAAACACCCTCCTACCACATCAGTTCCCTCCATACCCAGAGGGCAGCATCTTCCCAACCTTTCTGCCTCAGCTCAACTTCGAGAGTTGCAGCATCTTCAAAAACACCTCAAGGGTAAGGATACAAATGGTGACCCCTGCTTTTCTATTCAGGGAGAGGGGATGCAATATTCCCTGTAACTAATCATATAGACTCTTGTATTATTTCCTCCTGCCAGAAACGTTAACTCTCTAACAACAACGACAAAGATAAAAGAAGAAACAGTTGATGTCTTTTGTCCTCCTTTGGATTTCCTTTGGATTCTGGTAGAAATCACTATGTCTCTTATCTTAAAACTGAGGAGGTGGGGGTGAGGGGGACACAAAACAGACACCAAACCCACCACCAGCCCTGGTTTAGAATGCAATCCGAAAGCTACTAGAAACCAGAAAACACTGACTTGAGCTTTAAGAGTGTTGTAACATGATTAAACTGCTTTTTCAGGTGTTCTCAAAGAACTTCTAGGCAGAAGCTTCTCCCTTCTTCCATACCGCTTCACAGCAGCCATTGTAGCAGGTCCCCACTACAACAGAAACTCAAAAGATGACTCATCAACTCACACAGTAAAATGTTCACTAGGGGCCGGGTGCAGTGGCTCACATATGTAATCCCAGCACTGTGGGAGGCTGAGGTGGATGATCACTTGAGTCCAGGAGTTGCAGACCAGCCTGGGCAACACAGGGAGACTCTGTCTCTACAAGACCCCTATCTCAAAAAAAAAAGAAAAAAAAAAGAAAAAGAAAAAAAAAAAAGGTTCACTAAAGATACTCTAGGTACAGGAACCATTCCAAGACCCAAATAGGTTTTATTTATTTTTTTTTTTTCTTACTGATAGCCGATCACATTAAACAGGTACAGGTGCTAAGAAAGTTCAAGACTGATCTTTTGGCAATGACAGTCTAGGTTAAGTCTGTTTGGAATTTTTAAGAATAAAAAAAAAATCCCTTTAAAAAAAAAAAACGTTGACAAACTGGCCACTTGGCCTTGAATTGACTGTTAGGGTCACACCTGCCAATGCCAGGGGACATCACGAAAAAAATAGAGAAAGGCAAGATAGAAAGTTCATTGCATTCAATTTGGCCTAATTTCTTGATAATAGTTTCCTATTAGATTTTCCGATTAATACTGATGGCTCTTACCTAGGCTGTGATAATTAGGTTTTGATCTATTGTGACATTAATGATCACAATCAGTTGACTTTGAAATTGTCTTAATTAATGGCTCTTTCCTTGTCAGCTTTGCCTCCAGTGCAGGATTCATCCCTTCCCCCACTGCCTTGTTTTAACTCCTTCTCTTACTGACCACAGAGAAATAGCATGGGAGGATCACTTTCTTCCCGTAACACAAGACTTTAAACTATTTTAAAACATTTCTCTGACAGAGGAGCAATATGAGATGATGTTAGATGAAATGAGGATCAGAATGAAAAGGCAAGAGAACAAGCTGTCAATGAACAGGAAAAATTCCATCTTAGAAAACAACCAAAGTCAAGCACAATGTTAAAGTGACAGGGTGAGGAATTCTAAAAAGACAAGATGAGGTAGCTTAAAATCCAAGAAGTTCAGCACAAGCAAAAATAAACCAGAATTGTTTTTATGAAACTATCTAAAAAACCTCATGCTTTAGCTTTCCAGAACAGTTACTCTAATTCCTGGGAAATCTGACTTCCAAAGTTAGTCAACTTTCAGTTATCCAGGCAGACTCAGTATCTTCTTCTTGTGGTCACATGGGTCAGAATCAAGAACATACTTACGATCAGGCCATTTCTTAACCTAGGTAGGCTTTAATAATTAAATCTGAGATTCAGATTTAATAGGCAAGGTACATGTATTTCTGGGAAAGGTTTCCACATAAGTGACACAATTCTCTGCTTAGATATCATCCTCTCTTGCAATATTGAATAAAACTGCACTGCTCAGAGTAGATGCTCAGGTATTCACAGATGTGCTCCAAGCCTTCTTTTTAGCAAATCTCTTGTCACTGGAAAGCATGTCCCTGGTTTTAGGCTTAAAGGCAGCTTCACGTTCATGCCTCCAAAATGAGAAATTGAAAAAGTTACGTGTAAGCAACTCTGGTAAAATGTCCATGAGGAATATGTTGTTATAGAACCCACAATAATGTAACACAACTGAATCTGCAATATAGCTAATGCTTTCCACAAGCTAAGATTAACTCTACCACTACTTTGGCCAAGAGTCTAAACCAGGGATGAAAATCAGGAGTTCTCAATACCAACTCACCTGTTTTTTTCTCTATCAGTAATAACACTATTTCCAACCCTCAGCTGTATTTATTTCCTGAAGTAAAACAAGCCCTTGTGTTCTATGGCCAGCTGGCTCACTTCACCCAAGGTTATAGGTCTTTTCCACATAAAAACCAAAATTAATGTCAACTTCTTACTCTAGGGCTACGAACTATACATCAGCCAGTCTGTCTCTGCCCTCAGTCAGAAATGTGTATTGATTTGTAGCATTTATTAAGCCAAGCTATTTTTTTAAACAGAAACATAGCTTGTAAGCACTTAACTATGAATGGTCAGTTCATCACACACCAGTACCAAAGTTGAGGGCAGGGATGGCCTCTTTTTGAACTTTGTATCCTCAAGCCAAAAAATGTCTGTTGAATAAAACCAACATTAATGTACAGCAATGTGGCTGAAATTTAAAAAGCCTAATAAAAATTGGGTGAGAGGGGCATCTAATTCAGAGCATGTTTTTGGGTGTGAGGCTAGTAACACCTATTTTTGAAAACCTAATTTTTATTAGTAGGTAAAGGTAGCATGGAACTGTGATATACTGGCTCCAGACCTTTTCTCACTCTGCCTTGCCACAGGCATGCTTGGTGGTCTGATTATAAAAGCACAGATCTCAACCGAAAGGATGGGATCATTAGGTGCAAAGTGAGTTTTTCCTTTATGAGGAAATGAGGAAACTGTGAGACACTATTTCCTCATTTTAAATTAAATGGGGTTCTCATGACATTGCAGAGTAGCATTTTATGCCCTCAAAACTGAACCTTTAAGGTAGAGACAATTGCTCCCCAGGCCTAACACAGATCCCTCTAACTCTTCACTATACCTTAGGAAAGCTGGGGTAAACGACAGATTCAATAAAATCTCAATATGAAAATCCCAGAAACTTCCCCAATGCCCTGTGATTTGGCCTGAACATAGGAAAAATGGACTGCAGGGTGGCTACATAACAGGAACAAAGAGTTAAGAATAATAACTGGCCAGGCACGGTGGCTCACGCCTGTAATTCCAGCACTTTGGGAGGCCAAGGCGGGTGGATCACAAGGTCAAGAGATCGAGACCATCCTGGTCAACACGGTGAAACCCCGTCTCTACTAAAAATACAAAAAATTAGCTGGGCATGGTGGTGCATGCCTGTAATCCCAGCTACTCAGGAGGCTGAGGCAGGAGAATTGCCTGAACCCAGGAGGCGGAGGTTGCAGTGAGGCGAGATCGCACCATTGCACTCCAGCCTGGGTAACAAGAGCGAAACTCTGCCTCAAAAAAAAAAAAATAATAATAATAACTGCCTAAGTTACAAGGATAGGACCAACCCTTCATTAACGACACAAAGTAGAATGCACAAAGCAGTACACAGTTGTGGCTGGGGGACAGTCAAGGACCATCTAGACTTTTAAGTGTTAGGAGCACCACAGGTCCAAACGCTCCCCAGAGCAGACTAAAACTGGATTGCTGTCCATGGCAACACTGTTCTCCACTATTCTGTCTATAATGAGAATATATCAATAGCAGGAAAACTGCTTTCACACATGGCAAACCTCAAAGAAAAACAAGGATAACCTCAGACCACTGTTACTCGCTGTAAGTGGGGAAAACGAAACAGCAAATGGATTTTTAGTAAAGAGAAAAGCAAATATAAATGCAGTTGATAAACTAGAAAGCAATCATCAACTAATTGCAGTCTATAAAGAAGAAAAGATATCCCAAAATCCTTCCCCAAATAGCAACTCAGTCGATGGGAGTTAATCAAGCTTTCCAGCAACCAGTTATTGATGATTCATGGCTTACATCAAATGAAGACTTCGATTTTTATACCAATGATGTCCCCAAATCAAGCTTACCAGAGCTAATGACTGCTTCTCAGCAATTCAGGAAAATTTAGAAGCAAATACGGCATTGTGAGAACAAAAAACAGAACCTTGTTTTGAGGACAGGAATTCTGATAGTGTGAAGATGTGGTTGAAAGCGTTCTCAAACATACAAGTCCAAGGCTTTTCTCATCCTGCCTTTCAATCACCTGACCCTCTTCTGAAACCATCCCTCACGTCTTTAGCAATGTCTGGTCTTACAGAGGAGGAAGCAACAAAGCTGGCAACTGGAATAAAAAAAAATTTATTACTGAAAGTGCTCCATGACAACAAACAAATTATGACAATTTTATTTTTGTGCTCAAAAATTAATAGAGGTGGCTGGGTGCGGTGGGTCACACCTGTAATCCCCATCACTTTGGGAGGCCAAGGCGGGTGGATCACGAGGTCAGGAGATTGAGACCATCCTGGCCAACAGGGTGAAACCCCATCTCTACCAAAAATACAAAAATTAGCTAGGTGTGGTGGTACGCACCTGTAGTCCCAGCTACTTGGGAGGCTAAGGCAGGAAAATCACTTCAACCTGGGAGGCAGAGGGTGCAGTGACCTGAGATCGCGCCACTGTACTCCAGCCTGGTGACAGAGTGAGACTCTGTCTTTTAAAAAAAAAAAAAAAAAAAATTAATAGAGGTGATGTCTGCATTAGGATCAAGATGAGAGGAAGATAGAGAATAACTTGGGATTCTGAGAGTACCTCCAAGAGTCAACCACAGAAAGATGTCAGCCATTTAACTGGGGCTACAGATCAAAAAGGAAAAAAATACAGTAAATGGACAAGTCCAACAGTCTCCTGAGAAATATCTTATTTTAAGAGGCAGCAGGAGTTGATAGAAAACATAACTAAAAAAGTAGAAGACAACACTGTTACATCTGAATCTGGATCCTATATAGCTTCTCCTGTAGGATCTCTTGGGGAGTGAAATATAAATCAAGATTTAGCTTAGAAAGCATGAAGATACAGGGCTGGGCGCTGTGGCTCACACCTGTAATCCCAGAACTCTGGGAGGCCAAGGCGGGCAAATCACAAGGGCAGGAGTTTGAGACCAGTCTGACCAACATGGTGAAACCCCCTTTCTACTAAAAATAGAAAAATTAGCCAGGTGTGGTGGCTGGTGTGCACCTGTAATCCCAGCTATTCAGGAGGCTGAGGCAGGAGAATTGCTTGAACCCCTGGGAGGCAGAGATCACACCACTGCACTCCAGCCTGGGCAATAGAGTGAGACTCTGTCTCAAAGGGAAAAAAAAGGGGCATGAAAATAGTATGTTCCAATTTTAAATAAAAATTATATTGTCTGAAAGACAATAAAATTTTAGTACTGGTTAGGAAACTGAATTGTTATCTAAAGAAGAAAATATTATGGTTCTCTCCAGCTTTAAAATGGGTGCTCCCATCTAGGATGATTTTCCCAGCATTTGATGTTAACTTGAAGGCCATCTGCTCAGCCCAGGGATCAAAGAGCTGCTAAGCTGTTCGTTGGTAGACTCTACTGGGCAAAGCTGTGCTATAAACTCTGAAGAAAGGGAGATCTTTTAATGTTGACTACTGAAAAGATTAGAAAGATGTCTTGAAAGAGGACTAAATATACCTCTTTAGCATGTGAGACTTAGGTGTTTGAGTGCTTAGCTCTTAACTCTTCTGAGGAGAGAAAGTTCCACAGAACAGGTTTCTGTTTGAGGCTGTAATTCTCCCAGGGCAAGAATACCTACTAAACACTAACAAATGCTGGAAGCAGGCATCTGACTTCCTTTGTGCTAAGGACTGAAATCAGTATTGGCCTCTGGCTCCCTACATTCCTACAGAACCAGCTGCAGGTAGGCAGGAAGAGGTTGTTTTGGCTGCACTCAGTACAGAAACCAAAGACATAAAGAGTGAAGTCTAGGGCGCGGTGGCTCACGCCTATAATCCCAGCACTTTGGGAGGCCGAGGCGGGTGGATCACGAGGTCAAGAGATCGAGACCATCCTGGTCAACATGGTGAAACCCCGTCTCTACTAAAAATACAAAAATTAGCTGGGCATGGTGGCGCGTGCCTGTAATCCCAGCTACTCGGGAGGCTGAGGCGGGAGAATTGCTTGAACCCAGGAGGCGGAGGTTGCGGTGAGCCGAGATCGTGCCATTGCACTCCAGCCTGGGTAACAAGAGCGAAACTCTGTCTCAAAAAAAAAAAAAAAAAAAAAAAAGAGTGAAGTCTATTAAAGGGGTAAGTAGTAGATGATACTGGGGACATTTTGGTAAAACAGTATCAGATTTGTATGAATGTCTTAAATATTACCTATAACCACAGGAGCCATGTGCCCCACATTTCTCAGAACCAATCTCAGCACCAAATAGTCATGTTCTTTCACCACATACTAGATTTTTGGTTTTAAAAACGTAGTTGCTGCAGTTTACATGCCCACTACTCCTGCGAGGCATACACTGGGCCACTTGGATAGGCTGTCATTTTCTGCAAATCAAGAGACCCAAATCACCTCCTCAGAAGCTCTGGCCTATTTCTGTCCTATTCCTGTCTACCCTAACTGATATCCTTGGCTACATTTATGATAGGCCTGTTTTCTGACCATCCTTTCCTTCTTTCAGATGCTGATGAAATTAAGTACAAACAATTGTCAATTATCCAGCACTTGATCTAGGCCTTTAATTCCTTCAGAGAGTGAAGGAATATAGAGATAGAACTCCCACCCACTTGAGGTATGGTTTATGAGCTCCTGCCCAATCACATTACCATTCAGAAGGATTTTCCTGGCTGACTTAAACCAAAAGCTTCATTGTTCCAGCCTGTCATGTCACTGCAGCAACAGCTGTCATCTCAATTGTGCAGTATAATTTTTGACATAATTTATATAAGCACACAGAATTCAATCAGCAGCTGAGCAGGGAAGCAATGTTAACAAATGCCATGAATGGGTATATGATTTGCATATTATTTGGTTCATCTGTGGACTGAAGCTATCCATCCATTCTCCTCATTACTCTGAATAATCCAGAAATGGTGGATGCTCCTGGCCAGACAGCTGTATGTTTTAAAAATCAAAAGCAACAAGAAAAGCAGCCTCATGGCTGGTGAACTCTAGAATTAAGGCTATTTTAAGCATTTATTCTTATTTCCTCAGCTTTGGGGCTGGGACAAGGATCCTCAAAACTCTGCTATTTCCCTACTTTTACTTGTGATTCTCTAACCCTCCTCAACTATAAGAAGAAAAGGATAAAGTAGGGCATTTCTTAGGGGACAAAGGCAGAAGAATATGATCAGAAAAATGTCTCAATAGCAACACAGGAAGAAACCAAAGGGAAATATTTCGCTGAGTAAGGAGAGAAGGTTGCGTCAACATGCTAATGCCAAGGCCTGTCACTTTCCAAGGTAATAGTCTTTCTTGAACATGCCATTATTTTTATTTATTTATATTTTTTAGAGACAGGGGTCTCACTACATTGCCCAGGCTGGTCTCAAACTCCTGCTTCAAGCAATTCTCCTGACTCAGCCTCCCAAAGTGCTGGGATTACAGGTGGGAGCCACTGTGCCTGGCCATGAAAATGCATTTAAAAAAATAAGATACAACTGTAAGTTTGGGAAAAGGGAAGAGCATTAACATTTTGGGGACTCTTGGTGGTAAATCCAGCAGCCAAGAAAGCAGGAGACTTATAACGGCTATGAATATTTAAAACTGATATTGTAGCCAACAGCTCACCTCCAAAACTTCCCCACTGAAAATAATGGCATAGAAGGGAAACTCAGGTCCACTGAGAAGTGAGGGTCAGGTTTGAAGCCTCTTTGGTAACGGGAATGCTTTGGGAGGCCACAAAAGTTGGCAGGGTTGGAGGGTGCCTAGCACCTTGGCACAAGCAAGCACCAGGCAATCACTCACACCTACATAAATATACAGTCTAAATATGAGGAATGGAAAGAAGTAATACATACATACCATATGTGATAATGAAGACAACTGTTCCCTACCCCATCATCCTCATGTACTATAGCTAAAAATCTCCACAGTTAATAATCTTGTCATTTTTTCACAAATTGACATCACTTTACAGAAGCAGAATCGGGGACTGCTAAAAGCAAGACTGAAAGTCCTGGGGCTAAAAAGAGTGCCTTGACAAATTTCAGGGTAAAATTTCAAATCTTCCAAAGGCTGGCGTAATTCTGGGAGGATAAGTGAGGATGAACAACAGAGGGTGGCCCAGAAGACCACACCAGAAACCCTGTATTCTCCTGGGTAGAGCTGAACAAGGTTGGGAAAGCCCCAACAGGTAGGCAGTTGCTATTGGCTTTTTAAAAGATGGGCAACATCCTTTCCATCTCAACATGTCAAAACAAAGGCCAGCTAGTCAGCAACATGTTCTAAGAACCAAAGCAAGAAAGAAACCAAAATTCAACATTATTGTAACAAAATCCCCCAATCTAAAAAGGAACCAACCCTGAAAAGATCAAGACTCTAAGGTGATAAAAAGTTAAAACTCATCTTGAGGTCACAGGGGAGCAGAAGGAAGAGATCAGGGCAAAGGAAAAACAAAAACTGTGGGTATTACACACAGTATGTAAATGCCTGGTCTTCACAGAGAGACACTTATCATTAATCAGACCATCAGTTATGTTACAAGGAAACCAATATCAACATTTCTCCTGTGGAGCACAGTGATAAGCACATTTTTTATGGATGTGTTTAGGATAGAAAGGGGTGGGTAGAGGGGAGAGGAGGCAGGGAGGTGAATGTATTATGTACAAAGAGAAATGACAGAGACCACCCCCTCCTTTAGCTCTTTGCCGTTTCTTTCTCTTTGTTTTCCGCATCCTCAGGATACGCATGCCATGTCAGTCTCTCTTCATAAAATGCTATCACAATTTGTGGACATTTCACATTAGCTTCTTTTGCAAGAACCAGGTCAGCTTCATCTGTGTCTTTCCTGGAAAGAAAGAATATGCTACTTAAAAGGAGAAGAAGTAAGAAGGAAAGAATCTGTCCAGGCATAAGTGTATGTCATTATACGGACTTAGTTGTCTTGATTTCCTCCTCACTTTGACTTCAAAGTGAAAAGGACCCTTTCAGTATTTTCAAGAAGAAATTGATGTAAATGGAATAATATATTAATCCTATTATACAGAAACAGATGTCTGCAGGTAGAATTTAGATGTAAAACATGGTAGGCTCAGTTTAAAAAGCTGAATAATAAATGATATTAATCTGCTTCCATAATTTTTATTTGTGAATAGGAGCATGTGAGTGAACCCAATCAAACCCACATTCAGCTGTACTGATTACACGTAAGTCAATTATGCACAGGTTGGTCAATCCAGTTTCCAGATCATCTAAGTGAAGAGGTCTTAACCCTCCTCACTTTGTGGCCTTTTAAATACTCATTACTCCTCTGGTCAGAACCATAGATTGGAACAAGAAGCAAATAAAACTTTAGCTACAAATTTCAATTATCTCAGTTACAGCCTTTACTACCAAGCATAACAAAAAAAATCCAGCCACATGGTTCTGGTTCCTTAGGCATGATTACAAATCAAGAAAAAAAATTAAATTATCCTGAGAAGGCCAGGTGCAGTAGCTCATGCCTATAATCCCAGCACTTTGGGAGGCTGAGGCAAGTGGATCACTTGAGCCCAGGAGGTCAAGATAAGCCTGGGCAATATGGCAAAACCCATCTCTACAAAAAATACAAAAATCAGCTAGGCATGGTAGTGCATGCTTGTGGTCCCAGCTGCTTGGGAGGCTGAGGTGGGAGGATCACTTGGGCTTGGAAGGAGGAGGTTGAAGTGAGCTGAGATTGAACCACTCAACTCCAGCCTGGGCAACAGAGCAAGACCCAGTCTCAAAATAAATAAATAAATAATAATAAATAAAATTAAATTATCCTGGTATGAGGACAAGGGAAATTACCACTTTGCTGGAGCAGATACTCAAATTTGGACTATGGTGGAAAAAGCCAATTAATGATATGTAAACCATAAGTAACACATATGGCTGAGTAAGAAAAAGCAGTCCAGCCTAGACACAGTGCCTCATACCTATAATCCCAGCACTTTGGGAGACTGAGGTGGGAGAAACACTTGAGCCCAGGGCAACAAAGGAAGACCTGGTGTCTTCAAAAATTTTTTCAAAAAATTAGCAGGCCATGGTGGCATGCACCTGTAGTCCCAGCTACTCAGGGGACTGGAGTAGGAGGATAACTTGAATTCCAGAAGTCAAGGGTACAGTGAGCTGTGATCACACCACTGTACTCCAGCCTGGGTGACAGAGTGAGACCCTGTCTAAAATAAAATTTTTAAAAAGCAGTCCAAGCCGGGCGCGGTGGCTCAAGCCTGTAATCCCAGCACTTTGGGAGGCTGAGGCGGGTGGATCACGAGGTCGAGAGATCGAGACCATCCTGGTCAACATGGTGAAACCCCGTCTCTACTAAAGATACAAAAAATTAGCTGGGCATGGTGGCACGTGCCTGTAATCCCAGCTACTCAGGAGGCTGAGGCAGGAGAATTGCCTGAGCCCAGGAGGCGGAGGTTGCGGTGAGCCGAGATCGCGGCATTGCACTCCAGCCTGGGTAACAAGAGCGAAACTCCGTCTCAAAAAAAAAAAAAAAAAAAAAAAAAAAAGCAGTCCAGGCCTGTAATCCGAGCAGTTTGCAATGCCGAGGCAGGAGGACTGCTTGAGGTCAGGAGTTCAAGACCAGCCTGGCCAATATGGTAAAACCCCGTCTCTACTAAAAATACAAAAATTAGCCAGATGTCGTGGCACATGCCTATAATCCCAGCTACTTGGGATGGCTGAGGGATGAGAACCACTTGAACCTGGGAGGCGAAGGCTGTAGTGAGCCAAGATGGTGCCACTGCAATCCAGCCTAAGTCATAAAGCAAGACTTTGTCTTAAAAACAAAACAAAACAAGCAGGCCATACAGCTCCTTATTTCTGACAGAATATAGCAATTCTTCAAACAAAGGCTTCTGGGTAATTTACCAGTAGCACTCTCATCAGATAAAATAATAAGCCTTTGATTATACAGCCTTTTTTTTTTTTTTTTTTTTAAGTGCAGTGGCATCATCTCGGCTCACTGCAATCCTCGCCTCCTGGGTCCAAGCAATTCTCCTGTCTCAGCCTCCCGAGTAGCTGGAACTACAGGCACCCACCATCATGCCAGGCTAATTTTTGTATTTTTAGTTAGAGAGGGTTTCACCACATTGGTCAGCCTGGTCTAGAACTCCTGACTTCAGGTGATCTGCCTGCCTCGGCTTCCCAAAGTGCTGGGATTACAGGCGTGAGCCACTGCACCCGGCTGATTATACAACTTTTAAGGTAATATGTTTCTTTAGTGGCAATGCAGCACAAACCCTCTATGTATCACAAACCCAGAATACTTGGAAACAATGAGGGCCACACCATAAATCACTCTGTTTTTAAGAAGTCAAATTGAGCGTCTTTAAGTAATCAAATTGAGGGCTGGGTACAGTGGCTCACGCCTGTAATCCTAGCAATTTGGGAGGCCGAGGCGGGCAGACTGCTTGAGGTCAGGAGTTTGAGAGCAGCCTGACTGACATGGCAAAACCTCATCTCTACTAAAAATATAAAAACTAGCCAGGCGTGGTGGCAGGCACCTGTAATCCCAGCTACTTGGGAGGCTGAGGCAGGACAATCACTTGAACCCGGAAGGAGGAAGTTGCAGTGAGCCAAGATCATGCCACTGCACTCCAGGCAATAGAGTGAGATTCCGTCTCAAAAAAAAAAAAAGAAAAAAAAGAAATCAAATTGAGAGGAACTACTTCCCTTTCATCTAAGAGCCATTCGGTCTCTACTGGATGAAATAACTTGTGCTTTGGCCAGTATTAGCCTTAATGCTTTTTGTTGAGATTATTTTTCTCTTTTAGACATTATTCAGCAGGTTTGGCCCTCAGTGATGGCAGAAAGTCTCATCTGATTCCTAGTCCAGGGTCACAGGCCCATGGTCTTACAGTAAATAATTCAGAACTGTGTAAACAAATGGTTATGTCATGTTTATGTTTTGGTTTCTTTTGAGAAAGAGTCTCACTCTGTGCCCATGTGGGAGTATAGTGGCTCAATCTCAGCTCACTGCAACCTCTGCCTCCCAGGTTCAAGCAATTCTTCCTCAGCCTCCCAAGTAGCTGGGACTACAGGCATGCGCCACCACGCCCAGCTAATTTTTGTATTTTTATTAGAAATGAGGGTTCACCATGTTGGCCAGGCTGGCCTTAAACTCCTGACCTCAAGTGAGCTGCCTGCCTTGGCCCCCAAAGTGTTGGCATTACAGGCATAAGTCACTTTGCCTGGCCCTTATATATTTTCTACCTCAAATTTATCTTTTTTCTGATATGTAGGCTACTAGAATTTGGCCTAATAACAAAGCTTGAGAATGTCTGAAATCCATTCTGAACCATAATTCCCATTTAATACCAATAATTGGTATCAGTTAAGGATCTCTGACATTCAAAATTCATGGTCTGGGAATACGCAGTCTTGCCACTTAATCTTCCACACAAATTCAAGTGACTGGCGAAGTAACACAATTGTAAAGTGAAGCCAAATCTTTCTCACCATTTCATTAGGAACATTAAATCACCACAGGAATCTGTCGCCCCAATGATCTTTTCTGGTTCCAGTCCTCTCTCAAAGCCCCGAGCAATATCATTGCTCTGCTATAAATAGAAGATGAAGAAAGGTTACAGCTTATGGAAAGAATAAAGAAACTCCCTATTTCTTTATTCAACAAAAACTCAACAAAACACGATGTAAGTTAGTATCACCTGATACCATTTCTGTCACCAATTCGGAAAAATTTTTAGAACTTATTAACAGTACTAAGTAGGTAGTGACAGTGATAATGAAGTGACAGTGATGCCAAGAGATATTTTTGTAAGATGTTATCTTTCCTGGAATTCCTTTAGAAGATTGGAGGTGAACCCTAGAAGTCTCTAATGTTCCGTAAGATACTCTGCAGTCAACATCTAGGAATTCCTCTAATCCCACTCACTCAAAATATCCTTAATATTGTTAAATAAGCTCCCGAAATGATAAAGACTATGTTTACCCTAATTAAACCTTTTCATTTTACAAACTTCAAATATTCTACCTCTCTCAATCTTTATTTTTTAGACTTTTAGTTTACCTTAACACTAACCAAGAAGTTTAATACATTTCACAGTCACCTATATTTATGAAAGAACAGAGGTAAGAATTATGCAAAGCCAGTATTATTAAATGGCAAATTTCAGAGATCACAAACACCAATACCTATGTGCTTGGTTAGAGAGAAGGCCCTGGTCAGTGCCTACCCCCACTGGATGTAGATGATTGTTAGCATTAGAGAGCAGAACTGGACTGTAATTACAAACAAAAAAGAAAAGAAAAACAAAACATTGTTCTGGTGCAGTGCCTCAGGCCTGTAATCCCAGCACTTTGGGAGGCTGAGGTAGGAGGATTACTTGAGACTAGGAGTTGGAGACCAGCATGGACAACGGTCTCTACAAAAAAATTTGTAAAAATTAGCCTGGCACAGTGGTGCACACCTGAAGTGTGCTACCTCTATTCAAGAGGCTGAAGTGGGAGGATCCCCTGAGTCCAGGAGTTCAAGGCTGCAGTGAGCTACATCATGTCACTATGCTTCACGGTGGGCAACATAGTGAGAACCCGTCTCTTAAAGTATGAAAGAAAAAAATCTTTTTTTTTTTGAGATGGAGTCTCACTCTGTCGCCAAGGCTGGAGTACAATGGCGCAATCTCAGCTCACTGCAACCTCTGCCTCCTGGGTTCAAGTGGTTCTCCTGCCTCAGCCTCCCAAGTAGCTGGGATTACAAGCATGTGCCACCACACCCAGCTAATTTTTGTAGTTTTAGCAGAGATAGGGTTTCACCATGTTGGCCAGGTTTCACCATGTTGGGCACCATGATAAGGTTTCACCATGTTGATCTCTTGACCTCGTGATCTGCCTGCCTTGGCCTCCCAAAGTACTGGGATTATAAGCATGAACCACAGTGCCCAGCCAGAAAAAAAAGTTTGATAATTCATGAGATAAGTATTGAAACTTGGTCTAAATTCAGTAATACAATCTAGACAAGGAGCACAGGTTCTAATCCAGATATAGTAACACTGATGAGAGCTAAAAAGCAAAACTTTATGCAAGCCAGATAATTTTTTTTTTTTTTTTTTTTTGAGACAGAGTCTCCCCTCTGTTGCCCAGGCTGGAGTGCAATGGCACAATCGCAGCTCACTGCAACCTCCGCCTCCAAGATTCAAGTGATTCCCCTTCCTCAGCCTCCCAAGCAGCTGGAATTACAGGCACACGCTACTGTACCTGGCTAGTTATTGTATCTTTAGTAGAGATGGGGTCTCACCACGTTGGCCAGGCTGGTCTCGAACTCCTGGCCTCAGGTGATCTGCCTGCCTTGGCCTCCTAAAGTGCTGAAATTACAGGTATGAGCCACTGCACTTGGCCATGCCTGAATAATTTTTGTATTTTTAGTAGAGACAGGGTTTCACCATGTTGACTAGGCTAGTTTCAAACTCCCGGCCTCAAATGATCCACCCGCCTTTGCCTTCCACAGTGCTGGGATTACAGGTGTGAGCCACTGTACCCAGCCCAAGCTAGGTAATTTTTTAAAACTTTATTATGGAAGATAATGTTAGCCTCTCCAATGGCAACACAAAAAACGATTTAGAGAGGCCCAAATGAGCTAAATCTCTACTGATGATTCTTACAGTAAAATCTTTTTGATCTGATGATGTTCACCTTGCTTTCCTCTGGGACACATTCCTCTGAGAAAGCATTTGAGGTCTGGGTGGTCCCCAAAGATACCAAAATCCACAATAGGAAGGAAATTCCATGCATGAATCATTGAAAGATACTGACTTTAAAAAACACAGCCTCTTTGGGGGGCGCTTAAGGGAAGAAGTTCCCAGATGTGCACACAGCTGCTCACAGCTGGAATGCTGGCACATAGACTAAGTTGTAAATCATAGCTGACAGCTGAAAACAGTTTGCTATATAGGGAGGGAGGGGGGGGCGCAAATGGAAGAAAAATGTTCAAGCTGCCAAAAAGGAGCCTCAGCGAAGAAAATGCTAAAATCATCATACAGGCAGTAATCTTAAATCAGGCATAATGCAGACTAACAAATTTCTTCTGCAGTGGTCTTAAGAAAGAAACGCAATCCCTTCTTGTACCTTTAAAACATACCATCACCTATCTTTCCAACTGTCTACCTGACAGCAACCAGTACTGCTAGAATGCTCTCAGGGGCCCCAGATGAACATTATGATCTAGGAAATGTGGGGGTTGTTTTCAAGGTCGGCAGCTTCAGAACCTGGCCTAGGAACAAAACTATCTGCACTGGCCAGTGATTCTAAGCCAGATAATTCAGGCTGCTCATTTTTAAAAAGGACAGAGGTTGGTGACGATGGCTCACGCCTATAATCCCAGCACTTTGGGAGACCAAGGCAGGAGGATCACAAGGTCAGGAGATCAGGACCAACCTGGCTAACATGGGGAAATCCCATCTCTACTAAAAATACAAAAAATTAGCTGGGCATGGTGGCACATGCCTGTAGTCCCCGCTACTTGGGAGGCTGAGGCAGGAGAATCGCTTGAACCCGGGAGGTGGAGGCTGCAGTGAGCCGAGATCACACCACTGCACTCCAGCCTGGGCGACAGAGCGAGACTCTGTCTCAAAATAAATAAATCAACTAATTTAATTTAATTTAATTTTAATTTTACTGGTCTGGGGTGCATCTTAGGCACTGGATAATTTTTTTTTTTAAAGCACCATCCTGGTGAGTATAATGTGTAGCCAGGGTTGAGAACTAATGCTCTAGAAAGTTAGACATCTAAGTAGAATGAAGATAAATAGGGATGCTTGTGGCAGAGATGCTGGAAGATTCAGACGTAGACTTATGCTTTTATTAATTGTAAAGTGTATGATACAGCCTTCAGCACAAAATGCTTCATAACCTTGAAATAAATGAAATAGAAGCTGGGCGGGGGGCAGGATGAGGTGGTAGAGTGTATATATTTATGCGCCCACACACAGTTGAAAAAAGAGACAGACAATAATAGTGCTTATAATGCTAGCTGCTTGAGAGCTAAACAGCAGAAGAATTAAAGCAACTAAATCAAACGAAAATGTCATAAATATACTTTCCAAACTGAAGAAGATTCAAAAGACAGAAATTAATTTTATACTCCAAGTATGTAGAAATAATAGATCAAGAGAATATAAATGCTACTGAACTGTTCACTTTAAAATTATTAATTGAGCCAGGTGCACTGGCTCAAACCTGTAATCCCAGCACTTTGGGAGGCTAAGGTGGGAGGATCACCTGAGGTCGGGAGTTTGAGATCACCCTGACCAACACGGTGAAACTCCATCTCTACTAAAAATACAAAATTAGCCAGGCATGATGGGACATGCCTATAATCCCAGCTACTCAGGAAGGCTGAGGCAGAACTGCTTAAAGCCGGGAGGTGGAGGTTGTGGTGAACTGAGATTGTGCCATTGCACCCTAGCCTGGGTAACAAGAGTGAAATTCCATCTCAAATAAATAAATAATAAAAATACAAATACAAAAATTAGCTGGGTGTGGTGGCACACGCCTGTAATCTCAACTATTCAGAAGGCTGAGACAAGAGAATCATTTGAACCCAGGAGGCGGAGGCTGCAGTAAGTCATGATTGTGCCACTGCACTCCAGCCTGAATGACAGACTCCATCTCAAAAAATAAATAAATAAAAATAAATAAAATCAGCCAGGCGTGGTGGCTCACGCCTGTAATCCCACCACTTTGGGAGACCGAGGCAGATCAAGACCATCCTGGCTGACAGGATAAAACCCCATCTCTACTAAAAATACAAACAAAGGGTGGGCACAGTGGCTCAATCCTGTAATCCCAGCACTTTGGGAGGCAGAAGCACGTGGATCACAAGGTCAAGAGATCGAGACCATCCTGGCCAACATGATGAAACCCCATCTCTTCTAAAAATACAAAAAAAAAATTAGCTGGGCATGGTGGCATACGCCTGTAGTCCCAGCTACCTGGGAGGCTGAGGCAGGAGAATTGCTTGAACCCGGGAGGTGGAGGTCGCAGTGAGTCGAGATCACACCACTGCACTCTAGCCTGGGTGACAGACTGAGACTCTGTCTCAAAATAAATAATTAAAATCGTTAATAGTACATTATGATTTTCACTGCAAAAAAAGATTATCAAGGATTAGAAACAAGGACTATTATTGGAACAAGAAAAAAGAAAGTAGCAAACACTTCAAAGCCCCTTTCTATTCTTAAAAAATTCACCAATGATACTTCTTCTCTAAGATGACTAAGTCTTCTATTCATGGAGAAGGCAGAAGAGTGATTTAATGTTTTACAAATATTTAATTTTGCCACCTTAATACAATTCAGCGGCCACAAATTACATTTCTCACTCAGCCAGGAGAGGGAGCTATAATCAACATACCTCCCTAGAAGCTCTTTTGTTCAACAATTTACCTTATAGGTCCATCCTTACAACAGAAATAACCAAAATATGATATTTTCATTTATTATTATTATTATTTTGGTGACAAAAGGATAGTTTGTGGGGGAAAAAGGGAAAAGAAGCTTACCTCTCTCTTTTTTTTAGATTTGATATCATCAGCACTGTTTGAGAAATTGGATTTCCTTTTGTTACTTTCTGACTTCTCCCTGGGTTTGTTATTTTCACCCTCCTTCATCTTCTTATACTTTTTCATAAACTCAGAAATTAGCTCAGGGCAATCCAAGTTTTTCTCAGGTTCCCAAGTATTGTGCTCCCTGGGCAAGAAAAACGGGAAAATAAAAAAAGGGGTAAAGAATGAGGAAAAAAATCCAATGCCTTATTTCAAAGAGGACATTCAGACAAAAAGGACAGAGAAACCTTATGCTTTAAAGAAGATAACAAATTTGATCCTAGATTTCTAGAAAAATGAAAAAAAAAAAATGCCCACACAAAGACTTATACACAATTGTTTACAGCAGCTTTTTCACAGCCAAAAACAGAAAACAAATTCAAATATTCAGCAACAGATGGTCACATGGAAAAACAAAATGTGGTATATCCATACAAAGGAATATTATTCAACAAAAAAACAAAATACTTAAAACACGCTACGACTTGGAAGAACCCCAAAAACATTATACTAAGTGAAACAAACAAGACACAGACACTATATATTGTCTAATTCCATTTATATGAAATGTCTGGGAAAGAAATTTAGAGAGATGGAAAGCACATTAGCCAAGCATGATGGCTCATGCCTATAATCCCAACACTCTGAGAGGCCAAGGCAGGCAGATCACTTCAGGTCAGGAGTTTGAGACCAGACTGGCCAACACAGAGAAACCTCATCTGTACTAAAAATACAAAAATTAGCTGGGTGTGGTGGTGCACAGCTGTAGTCCCAGCTACTCAGGATCCTGAGGCAGGAGAATCGCTTGAGCCTCGGAAGGGGAGGTTGCAGTGAACCGAGACTGCACCACTGCACTCCAGCCTGGGCGAAAAAGCCAGGCTCTGCCTTAAAAAAATAAAAATAAAAATAAAAATAGATCAGTGATTGCCTGAGGCTGAGGGTGGGAGTTGTAACTCCCAAAAAACAGGAATCAAGAGAATTTTGGGGGACATGAGAATGTTCTAAAACTGGATCACACTGGTGGCTGCACAGCTCTATAAATTTACTAAAAATTATCTAATTGGGGCCAGGCACAGTGGCTAATGCCTGTAATCCCAGCACTTTGGGAGGCGCTCTGGAGTTTGAGACCAGCCTGGTCAGTAAGGGAAAACCTGTCTTCTAAAACTACAAAAACTAGCTGGGCTTGGTGGCACACACTTGCAGTCTGAGCTACTTGGGAGACTAGGGCATTCCGAAAACTGCTTGAATCTGGGAGGCTGAGGTTCGCTGTAGTGAGCCAAGATTATGCCACTGCATTCCAGTCTGGGCAACAGAGACAGTACTCCATCTCAAAAAAAAAAAAAAAAAATCATTTAATTGGGCTGGGCACAGTGGCTCACGCCTGTAATCTCAGCACTCTAGGAGGCCAAGGTGAACAGATCATTTGAGTCTACAAGTTCAAGACCAGCCTAAGCAACATAGCCAAGACTCCATCTCTACAAAAAATTTTAAAATTACCCAGGCATCGTGGCTTGTACCTGTAGTCCCAGCTACTTGGGAGGCAAAAATGAGAAGATCTCTTGAGCCCAGGAGGTTGCGGCTGCAGCGAACCATGATTGTACCACTGCACTCCTGGTAAGAGAGCGAGACACTGCCTCAGAAAAAAAAAGCCGGGCGCGGTGGCTCAAGCCTGTAATCCCAGCACTTTGGGAGGCCGAGGCAGGTGGATCACGAGGTCGAGAGATCGAGACCATCCTGGTCAACATGGTGAAACCCCGTCTCTACTAAAAATACAAAAAATTAGCTGGGCATGGTGGCGCTTGCCTGTAATCCCAGCTACTCAGGAGGCTGAGGCAGGAGAATTGCCTGAACCCAGGAGGCAGAGGTTGCGGTGAGCCGAGACCACGCCATTGCACTCCAGCCTGGATAACAAGAGCGAAACTCCATCTCAAAAAAAAAAAAAAAAAAAAAAGAGATTGCACCACTGCACTCCGGTCTGGGTGACAGAGCAAGATTTCGTTTCAAAACAAAACAAAACAAATTTGCTGGCTAGGCAAGGTAGCTCATGCCTGTAATCCCTCAGGTGGGCAGATCACCTGAGGTCAGGAATTTGAGACCAGCCTGGCCAACATCATGAAATCCCATTTCTACTAAAAATACAAAAATTAGCCAGGACTGGTGGTGTGCACCTGTAGTCCCAGCTATTCAGGAGGCTGAGGCAGGAGACTCACTTGAACCCAAGAGGCAGAGGCTGCAGTGAGCTGAGATCACACCAGCACTCCATCCTGGGCGACAAAGCAAGACTCGGTCTCAAAAAACAAAAAAAGGGCAGGCACGGTGGCTCACGCCTGTAATCCCAGGACTTTGCGAGCCCGAGGCAGATGGATCACAAGGTCAGGAGATTGAGACCAGCCTGGCCAATATGGTGAAATCCAATCTCTACTAAAAATACAAAAGTTAGTCAGACGTTGTGGTGGGCATCTGTAGTCCCAGCTACTCAGGAGGCTGAGGCAGGAGAACTGCTTGAACCCAGGAGGCAGAGGTTGCAGTGAGCCAAGATCTCACCATTGTACTCCAACCTGGGCAACAGAGCAAGACTCCATCTCTTTTTTTTTTTTTTGAGACGGAGTTTCACTCTTGTTAACCAGGCTGGAGTGCAATGGTGCGATCTCGGCTCACCACAACCTCCACCTCCTGGGTTCAGGCAATTCTCCTGCCTCAGCTTGCTGCGTAGCTGGGATTACAGGCACGCGCCACCATGCCCAGCTAATGTTTTGTATTTTTAGTAGAGACGGGGTTTCACCATGTTGACCAGTATGGTCTCAATCTCTTGACCCCGTGATCCACCCGCCTCAGCCTCCCAAAGTGCTGGAATTACAGGCTTGAGCCACCGGGCCCGGCCCAACTCCAACTCTTACAAAAAAAAAAAAAAAAAAAAAAAAATTGAATTCTGGTTTCGAAGTGGCAAAAACTGCATGATTTCACACATAAAATCATCTGTGCAATTCCTGAAAAGAACAATTTAATAATATATTATGGACCCCCAGTTTATATTATCTTAAATATGTTACTCTTTTTTTTGAAACAAAGTCTCACCTTGTCATCCAGTCTGGAATGCAGTGGCATGATCATGATTCACTGCAGCCTTGACCTCCTAGGCGCAACTGATCCTTCTGCCTCAGCCTCCCAAGTAGTTGGGACTGGGACTACAGGAGTTCACCACCACACCTGGCTACTTTTTTTTTTTTTGTAGAGAAGGATCTCACTATGTTGCCTAGGCTGATCTTGAACTCCTGGAGCTCAGGCAATCCTCCTGCCTTGGCCTCCCAAAGTGCTGGTGTTAAAAGAATGAGCTACCACACCCATCCCGTCTTGGGAATTTTATTTGTTTTATTTATTTATTTATTTATTTATTTACAGAGCTTTGCTCTTGCTACTCAGGCTTGAGTGCAATGGCATGATTTTGGCTTATTGCAACCTCCACCTCCTGGGTTCAAGTGATTCTCCTGCCTCAGCCTCCTGGGTAGCTGGGATTATAGGTACCTGCCACCACCACCCAGCTCATTTTTGTACTTTTACTAGAGATGGGGTTTCACCATGTTGGCCAGGCTGGTCTCGAACTCCTGACCTCAAGTGATCCGCCCGCCTCAGCCTTCTGAATTCCTGGGATTACAGGTGTGAGCCACCGCGCCCAGCCTTTGTTTGTTTTAAATAAGGTTTCTTTAGATGGAAATGATCTGAACACATCCCATAATAAGTGTCTCAAACAGGAAGCAGAATAATAGAAAAATCTGAGCTATTTACTCTTGACCTAAACAACTTTCTACAAAAGTAATATTGAGAATAAATTTATTTCTAAATCATTTGAGCTAATATGAGAAAGCTTCTCCTTTATATCCCTTCTCTCAGCAGAAAAAAAAAATTCCTCATCTTACTCCTCTCATCCCAGCACTGGGAGGTGGAGGCTGTTGGATCACTTGAGGTCAAGAGTTCAAGACCAGCCTGGCCAACAGGGTGAAACCCCGCCTCTACTAAAAATACAAAAATTAGATGGGTGTGGTGGAAGGCACCTGTAATCCCATCTACTCTGAAGGCTGAGGTCAAAGAATCGTTTGAACCCAGGAGGGGGGAGGTTGCAGTGAGCTGAGATCTTGCCACTGCACACCAACCTGGCTGACAAGAGTGACACCCTTGTCTCAAAAAAAGAAAAAGAGGCCAGGCACTGTCGCCCATGCCTGTAATCCCAGCACTCTAGGAGGTCGAGGCAGGCAGATCACAAGGTCAGGAGTTCAAGACCAGCCTGACCAGTGTGGTGAAATCCCGTCTCTAAAAAAAAATAAAAAAAAAAAAATTAATTAAAAAAAATAAATAAATAAAAGAAAATAAAGAAAAAGAATCAGCTGGGCGCGGTGGCTCACGCCTGTAATCCCAGCACTTTGGGAGGCCAAGATGGGCAGATCATGAGGTCAAGAGTTCAAGATCAGCCTGGCCAAGATGGTGAAACTCTACTAAAAATCACCAAAAAATTAGTTGGTATAGTGGGAGACATCTACAATCCCAGCTACTTGGGAGGCTGAGGCAGAACTGCTTGAACCCAAGAAGCGGAGGTTACAGTGAGCCAAGATAACGCTACTGCACTCTAGCCTGGGCAAGAGAGCAAGACTCCATCTCAAAAAGGAAAAAAAAGAGAAAAAATTCTTCACACAGTAACCTTCCCCAAAACCCACAGACCATACCATCCCAGAGAAAATTAACATAGCCGTATCAAAAGGTGTACCAAGACTATTACACAAGCCAAATAGACTTCGGGGTTGGGAAGAGTCTGTCTGTTACAGTATATATAGGAGACTGGAGAGACCAATGGGTTTAACAGGAGGATTTTATTAAGGTGGCTACCGGATTAGAGGATTAGCATTTTAAGTTTGAGCCCCAGAGAAAGAAAATGGGGTATTTTTAAACATTTAGGATGACATAGCAGCTAACAGATTTACAGAAGTTAGAACAAAGAACAGTTAATTAATTTGCAACATGTTTTGTGATGTACGTTACATTTGAAAACAGCATTTTGAGAAACTCACTGTACATTTTTGGGGTTATCTTGCCCTGTGACCTTGCAGCTGGCCAGCAGGAGAAACAGGAGTTTTGGGATGCCTGGGAACTTTGCTGAGAATGTGGGGAGAATAGATAAGGTAGGTTTTACAAAGAGTTAGTTAATTTTAAGCAGAGCTGGGGTTAGGTTTTATATTAAACAGCGCACAACACAGAAAAATTTATTTTTTATTTTATTTTATTTTTTTTTTTGAGACGGAGTTTCGCTGTTGTTACCCAGGCTGGAGTGCAATGGCGCAATCTCGGCTCACCGCAACCTCCGCCTCCTGGGTTCAGGCAGTTCTCCTGCCTCAGCCTCCTGAGTAGCTGGGATTACAGGCACGTGCCACCATGCCCAGCTAATTTTTAGTATTTTTAGTAGAGATGGGGTTTCACCATGTTGACCAGGATGGTCTCGATCTCTTGACCTTGTGATCCACCCACCTCAGCCTCCCAAAGTGCTGGGATTACAGGCTTGAGCCACCGCACCCGGCCTAGCAAAATTTATTATATGGCAACTACAAATTATAAGGTTTTGTTTTTACTATTATTGCTATTATTTAATTTCCTTTTTTATGTTGATAGCAAGGAAAGCCAGTTCTATAATGGGACTACCCCTTTTCCTAACACTTTGGTACTGCTGCTTCTACTTCAACCAGTTTCACCCAGAAGACAACATGGTATGATTTTAAAAGGGCCTGGGTTGGCCAGTCACAATGATTCATGCCTATAATCCCAGCACGAGAGGCTGAAGCAGGCCTGAGCCCAAGAGTCTGAGACCAGCCTGGGTAACACAATGAGACCCCATCTCTATTTTAAAAATAAAAATGTAGGCCGGGCGTGGTGGCTCACGCCTCTAATTCCAGCACTTTGGGAGGCTGAGGTAGGTGGATGACCTGAGGTCAGGCGTTCGAGACCAGCCTGACCAACATGGTGAAACCCCGTCTTTAAAGAAAAAAAGAAAAAGAAAAAGAAAAATGTGTGATAAATTAAAAAAGTAATTACAGTTTTTGAAGAGGCAAAGTCTTGCTATGTTAACCAGGCTGGAGTGCAGTGGCTATTCACAGGTATGATCCCACTAATGGTCAGTTTTGACCTGCCCTGGTTCCCTCCTCCTTAGGCAACCTGGTGGTCCCTCACTCCTGGGAGGTCACCATATTGATGCCAAACTTAATGCAGACACCTGATCGATTTAGTGCACCACAGCCCAGAACTGCTGGACTCAAGCAATCCTCCTACCTCAACCTCCCTAGTAGCTGGGACTACAGGTATACACCACCATGCCTGGACTCTGAATGCTTTTTTTTTTTTTTGAGACGGAGTTTCGCTCTTGTTACCCAGGCTGGAGTGCAATGGCGCGATCTCGGCTCACCGCAACCTCCACCTCCTGGGTTCAGGCAATTCTCCTGCCTCAGCCTCCTGAGTAGCTGGGATTACAGGCACACGCCACCATGCCCAGCTAATTTCTGAATGCTTTTATGAGAATCAAAGAGAACACAAGAGGTAGAATCTGATCACTGTCTAGCACATTTAGTTACAGTCAATGCTGATTTGTTCCAGTCTTTTATGAAATCAAGGGCATTTCTGAAAAAGTAAGGACCAATGTTAACTTGTCTACCCCAACCCTTGTCTTTCCTCCTTTTATCTACGGTAAGATACCAGTAGCTCAATGGCAGAGAAAGAGTTTCAAGTATCTTTCAAACATCCAAGTATTTCCAGTGGTGATTCAATAGGCCCAATAAACATCTTCAAAATCTTCCAGTGTTACTTTAGTTCCTATCTGTTAGTGCTCTAGAGGTCTCTCAAACTCAACAGTTCTCATCTCTAGTGGAAGCTGTGATACCACTCCTCTCTAGAAACAAGGAGGGCATCTTCTGATTGTTGTGCTACCCATACTTGCATTCTGGGTGCTAGAGATGCTAAGGATCCTGCAATGCATGAATGATCCCACCTACAATACCATTAATTCTCCAGATCAGAAGCCTTGATTCATGTAATAAAATAACCTCCAGTGTGTTTCAAAGGTTCCTGACAAATAACCTTTATCCGAAAGTATTGGTAAACCACTGCATCTTTTAGTGTATTTAGTTCCTATACGGCAGAGCTGTGCCATCCAATATGGTAACCACTAGCCACATGTGCCTATTTGAAATGCAGCTAGTTTGAATGGAGATGCAATATAAAGTGTAAAATATATCCCAGATTTTCAAGTGTTAGCGCGCGTGTGCGCTCGCGCACACACACACATCTCATTAATAACTTTTGTATTAATGTTGAAATAGTATTTTCACAGCTGGGCACGGTGGCTCACACCTGTAATCTCAGCACTTTGGGAGGCCGAGAGGCAGGTGGCTCGCTTGAGCCTGGAAGTTCAAGACCAGCCTGGGCAACATGGTAACATCCTGCCTCTACTAAAAACAGTCACCCAGGCTGGAGTGCAGTGGTGCAATCTTGGCTCACTGGAACCTCCACCTCCTGGGTTCAAGCCATTCTCCTGCCTCAGCCTAGCTCATTTTTTGTATTTTTAGTTAGATGGGGTTTTGCTATGTTGGCCACGCTGTACTCGAACTCCTGACCTCAGGTGATCCCCCCGGCTCAACCTCCCAAAGTGCTGGGATTAAAGCATGAGCCACTGCATCTGGCCTTATAAACATTACTACTTGTCCTTTATTCACTGAGGAGATAAAATGATTAAGGAAATTAGCCAAGGCTATCCAGTTTGTATCATAAGTGGTGGAGTTAGAATCTCGACCCCGGCAATCTGGCTCCTGAATCTGTGCTCCTAACCAATTCATTATACTGCCTTTCAAAAGCAGTATCATTAGAACAGAAGCTCCACAAGAGGGGAGATTTTGTTTTGTTTATTGCTGTGTCTTCTAGCTCAGGAAGAGGGCAGGAGGGGGAATAAAAAAACAAAGATGGTTGTGACTCCTAAGGAAGTAGACCAAAAGGTGTCTGTCTCTTTTTTCCCCAAAGCCTGGGAAAAAAAAAGGAACTTACTCAGAAAAGCCTTTCCACTTCAGTAGATATTCCACTTGTCCCTTAACCACACGTCTGTCTAGCACCTTCTCCACAACATACTCCTCCTCATCCTCTGAAGAAGAACTGTCAGCTGTCCGCTTGGTTTTCTTTCCCATGTCGCACACCGTTCCCCCTGAAAGACTAAGGCCACCGGGCTCCTGCAAAGGCAAAGGACAAAATGGTTAGAGTCCATGTGAGGAGTTAAAAACTTTGTCTCTTCTTGATGGGATGAAAGGGGATAACACCAAGTTGCCATGTGCCCTGCTCTTGAGTCTCAAATCATTCTACAGATAAGACCTAAGAATTTAATTCAGAAATCAATCAGTCTTCACTTCCTCAACGACTAAAGAGACCAAAATTATTAGAAGGCATACTGTCTAACTCTTTTATTTCAGATTCCGAAAGACAAGTAGTGTGGTATGCTATTCCTAAACAGAAATATGGAAAATATTCACTTAAATGAACCAAGATAGAACTAAACCTTCCCCTCCAAGATGCATAAGGGTCTTTATAAAAGTGAAAAAAAAATGAAAGCCACTAAAATATAAGTTTTCTGTGCTCTGAACATCTTGCCCAGTCTCTTAGAAGCACAAAAAAAAGGCTTGCTCAGGCATCTTTCACCACATTTTCAGTGACTCGGTACATTTCCCTTATACAAATTGAGCTTGTCCCTTCAGAGAATCCATCAGCTCATAAAAGCAAGGCTGACATCTCAAACACACTAAGCTTCCTTTTCAGCAAGCTAGTTTGGGGATGGGAGGGAGGCAGGGAGGAGAGAAAAATTTTTAGTCCTAAAATTCAAAATTACTCACTAGATTGTTCAGTAATTCCCAAGATGCAACTAGCCCAAATAGTTAAGAAGGTACTTCTCCTCCTAACTGAAGTTGACTCAGGGCCAAAGAAGAGGAGGAGGAAAAAGAAGTCTGGCCCCAGACTCAGCATCAACATGAAGCCTCCTCAAAATACAGAGGAACCATTCATAGGCCCAAGGAAAGCTGAAGCAAGAAAACACAAATGGAAATTGAGTTAAGCTTAGAAATATGCACACCAGGGGGTACTCAACAGAGAATCTAGTTTTAAAAATTCTCATGTTGTTGTTCCATAATCATTTTTAAGAATTTTTCTTTAACCATGTTAAATGGTGCCTACAGTCTGGATTATAGAGTAGCAGAAACTGTTTTCTTAGCTGAACTCCATTATTATTTTGCTGTAATCTTCAAAGATGTTTTTCAGCACCCTCTAAATATTTCCACCCTGACCAGAAAACCACTTCTAGAAATAGAGAGGGCCCACTACTCATCTCAGAATTATGTTCAAGTCACATAAAAAGTGGCAATTATCAATTCACATCAAATTATTAAAAATTATTACAAGAATATATAGTTGGAAACCCTATTTCTAGAACTTATTAGCAATAGGTCTGCCCACCTAAAAACTGCCTACATCCATTACTGCCCTATCATTGAACTAAGTTTTTATTAAAATATTCTATTTGAAAGAGGAAGTAGTAAGAAAATGTAAGTGGGGGGAGAAAATAATTTTTCCATGAATTTAGAAGAATCCTAAGCTTCAAGAAAATATCTGATTTGGTTTATTTAAAATAAAACAGCCTCCGACCTCACCAGAGACAGGAAATGTCATATTCCAGGGAGAGTACCCCACCCCCACCCCCACTCACCTTGGAATTTCCGGGAGCTGAGCAGTTTAGGTCAGAGCGCTGGGGTTAAAACCAGCCCCATGTTAGATGCATGCAGTTAAGCATTGTGGCTATGGCCTCCCCTGTCTCACCAGGAAAAACAAGGATTTACATGTGTTCTTCATTTTGAGGGAGAAAAAAGGAAAATCTCCCTTTATACTTTCATGCAGAAGAGGAGCCCCAAAGGTAGAAGATGAATGGGGGGTTCCCTCCTTTACCTACCGGATCGCCCCAGTTCTTTCTTTCCCTCTGGGCTAACAGGAGGGGCCTCCCCTCCCAGGTCTGGGTCTTGGCGGGCTGGCAGCTCCCCCGCCCCCACCCAGCTGCCTGGGCGCCACTGCGCAGCTGTCCCAGACCGTTGCCATAGCAACTGGCAGCAGTACTACACTAAGGGGGAGAGGCAAATGGAAAAGTTAAAAGGCTTAACTTTCCTTTTCAGTGAAGACTGGGTGGAGAAGTTGGAAGGTACCTCCTTGGCCTCAAGGCTAAGGAATTCAAAACTCAAGGGAATTACTTTTTAGGTTTTAAATCCAGAATTTATGCTTACTTCTCTAAAAGCACTGTAAATTAATCAATAGCATTTTAAGATCATCTAACAAGATTACAGCTCAACTGAAGGGGGGAGGGGAAAGGCTGGATCCTTCTACAACGGGATCAGTACAAACCACCCATCCCCTAATCCAGCCCACCAGAAGCACTTCGGGCAATACCATTTTACCATCTGTCACTGAACAGTTAATTAAAATTGCTTGAGGGGAAAAAATAACAGGAAACGGGGGAGGGGAAGTATTTTAAAGACACTATAACAAGTTTCCTTCTTTGGGAGGATTACTAGAGACACAATCCAAAGACCTGAAACTGAAAAAAAAAAAAAAAAAAAAAAACCTTAACTAAAATTACAGGCGGAGGGCTGGGCACAGTGGCTCCTGCCTGTAAATCCCGGAATTTTGGGAGGCTGAGGCAGGCAGGTCATTTGAGGTCAGGAGTCTGAAACCAGCCTGATGAATATGGTGAAATCCCGTCTCTACTAAAAATACAAAAAAATTAGCCAGGTGTGGTGGCAAGCGCACACAGTCCCACCTACTCTGGACACAGAGGCAGAAGAATCGTTTGAAACGGGGAGGCAGAAGTTGCAGTGAGCTGAAGTCGTGCCACTGTACTCCAGCCTGGATGACAGAATGAGACTCTGTCTCAAAAAAATAAAATAAATAACAGGTGAGAAAAAAATTCCTAAGAAGTTAAAAAAAAAAAAAAGAGGAGAGCAGTTCTACCAACCTAATGGTTGTTAAATTAAAACCACTTCTAGGTTGTTCTATAATGTTATGAAACAGATTTGTTAATAACTATTCATCACCTGATACATTATTAACGTACAACTCTATACCAGTATGTCACAATACTTGAGGAGTACTGGGATAAATAAAAAAGATATTTAGAGAGTTGAAATTCCGTTAAGTTTTCCATTCTTCAGGCTCTAAAGAACATTTTGGAGAGCTCCAAACTACTCTGCTTTATAGATACAGGAACTTCAAAGTTGGAAGTGGCTGCTATAAGAGAGTAAGAAAAAGGGACAATCAAAAGCAAAGAACTCAGTTGAAGCAGAGAATGGTGACTATTTGGGCTGTCAAACAGAAGAAACCATAGGGTGTAAGAGCAAAGTAGAAAATTTTTAATTACAAAAGATTTTCTCAAATTTGAAAGGCTCACCAGCAAACCTCCAATTAAAAACTGCGTTTTTCAGCTGGGCATGGTGGCGCGTGCCTGTAATCCCAGCTACTCAGGAGGCTGAGGCAGGAGAATTGCCTGAACCCAGGAAGCGGAGGTTGCAGTGAGCCGAGATCGCGCCATTGCACTCCAGCCTGGGTAACAAGAGCGAAACTCCGTCTCACAAAAAAAAAAAAAAGACTAATAGTAATTCTGTAAAGGAACAATGAACAGGAAAGAATGACAGCAATACTAACATTTTGGTGAAACCATTCAGAGAAAGAAAAGTAAATTTAATGAAGAAAGAGACAAAAATATTCTGGTATCCACCCCTCCCCACAAAACATCAGGAAATAAAGATTGAGATCAATTCCCTCCTTTCCACCCTTTAGAAGTACTTAAAGGGCACATGGGCTGAGGTCCCTTTCTTTTAGGGAAATGGGTTTTGTAACCGCTGACAAATCGAATTGGGCCTAATGCCAGGAGTCAGAGTCCAACCATAATATTCTTTAAAGAATGGCATGCAATTGTCTTGTAAATCTCCTGGACAGTCACAGATCAGAAGCTGGCAAGGATGACGACATAGTTCTGATGGAATGTGTCTTATCTTAACCTTGAAGTTACAGATCTGCTCAGGAGCAGCAGTAAGAAATGAGAAATGCACTCGGACATCGGAGGGGACATAATTCTCTTTTAGACAGTGCGACCCAGAGTATTAGGGTCAAATGAAACACAAAGCCACTTGAACAATTTAAGGGCTAGAGCCTGGACCAGATAAAGCATCAAGACCGGTGGTTCACAGTGAGCTTAGGAAGAGGGAGCTTTCCAGCATGAGAAATGAGACATGGCAGGCAGGATGATGGAGTGATTAAGGTAGAATCCCAATACCATGACAGAGGAAAAGAGGATGAGCCTCTGAACACAACCTTATCCTTGTGAGAATCTCCAAGGGAAAGGGTGAGCAGTTTCTCAAATTTCCAGAGTCTTTCAGATGTAACAGCTCTCAGCACTCTCTCTTAAATATAGAGGAACTCTCTGGTAAAGCTATCAATAACTATAGATAGATTAAAGCAACTAAGGTCCATAAAGAGATGAGAAAAGAGCAGACTCTAACAACCCTCCATATCAACAATGCAAGGCAAATTTATCATATAGGCCTCTGATTGCTGGGGGAAGGCACCCAAACCAGGGATCTGGTGAGAAGTCAGGCTTGGAAAACCATCAAAGAACTTTATAGTCGCTCTTGTTGCCCAGGCAAGAGTGCAATGATGGTACAATCTCGGCTCACCGCAACCTCCACCTTCCGGGTTCAAATGATTCTACTGCCTCAGCCTCAGTACCTGGGATTATAAGCATGCACCACCACGCCCAGCTAATTTTGTATTTTAGCCACTGTGCCTAGACAGGAGACTCTTCTTTTTTTGGAAGATCCGTATCTTCCAAAAAGTGGATACAGGGGAAGAGATGAGGAGGTAAAGCAGAAAGATGGGGATGGGATTTTTTAAAAAAAGGAAAAAAAAAATCCTTACATTAAAAGTTAGTATCAGTCCCTAGCAATTACAGAGAGAGCATCACAAGCAAGCTAAGGCTACCCAGAGAGACCCCACCTCTACTAAAAATACCAAAAAAAAAAAAAAAAAATTAGTCTGGTGTGGTGACGCACGCCTGTAATCCCACCTACACAGGAGGCTGAGGCAGGAGAATCACCTGAACCCAGGAAGCAGAGACTTCAGTCAGCCCAGATGGCACCATTGCAGTCCAGCCTGGGAGACAGGGTGAGACTCCATCTCAAAAACAAAAACAAGCCGGGCGCGGTGGCTCAAGCCTGTAATCCCAGCACTTTGGGAGGCCGAGGCGGGTGGATCACAAGGTCGAAAGTTCGAGACCATCCTGGTCAACATAGTGAAACCCCGTCTCTACTAAAAATACAAAAAACTAGCTGGGCGTGGTGGCGCGTGCCTGTAATCCCAGCTACTCAGGAGGCTGAGGCAGGAGAATTGCCTGAACCCAGGAGGCGGAGGTTGCAGTGAGCCGAGATCGCGCCATTGCACTCCAGCCTGGGTAACGAGAACGAAACTCCGTCTCAAAAAAAATAAAATAAAATAAATAAGAGGTAATGGTTAACCCTTGGCATTGACCATTTAATCCTGGAACAACCCACATAGGGTCCCTGTTATCTGTCTGCTTTGTCCAGTTCAGGCTCTACTCTCGTCCCTCCAGTCGTTACTTTTCTTTTGAGACAGAGTCTTGTTCTCTTGCTCAGGCTATGGTGCAGTGGTGCAATGACAGTTCACTGTAGCCTCAAACTCCTGGGCTCAAGCAATCCTCCCACCTCAGCTTCCTGAGTAGCTGGGACCACAGGGGCACGACACCATGCCTAGCTACATTTTTTTATTTTTTGGTGAGATGCAGTCCCACTGTGTTGCCCAAGCTGGTCTCAAACTCCTGGCCTGAAGGAATCCTCCTGCATCAACCCCACAAAGCAGTCACTACTTCTCAATGCCAACCATTCTGGTGGCTTTTCTTAGATCTTGGTATAGCCATTTTATTTTCATCACCACTTATGAGCAAAAGTACACATAATTCTAGATCTTTCTCTAAGCTTTCTTTTTATTAAGAATGAAAGCCAACTGGTAAGCTGCCTCACTGAACTACCTACTGAATTATTTAAAGGTGGTAATCAGACGAAATGTCAAGATGCATAATCAATAAGCTCTCTATTTTAGAGTTTCAGAATAAATTCTATAAGCCCCCTAACTAGGCAAAATCCTTTAGGAAGTAAGCCAGGGTTAAAGAGCAGAGGAGAGTGCATATGCAAAGCTCCCTATCACATGGATTAATTAAATATGCCATTGATGAGTGGTTGCAGTTGGCCCAGACTCGCAAAACCCCCATTTTTCCTTACGGCCCTTAGGGAGAGACAGTGGCTTACATGAAGATTAAATTATCAGCTACAGCACTGTCTTCAGGCATCCTCTATATAGCCTTATTGCAGCAAATAAAACAGAGGAAAACACACCGAACTTACAGAAACATTTTAATCTGTTCTATGTTCCTTGCTCTTTATGGAGCTCGAAGTACTGATAGTCTTAGGCATGTAACACAAACAGCATAAAACTAAAATATCCTCTATAAAGATGTTTTCTTGCACTGGATTTATGATTTCTAAAGTATTAGCCATGTGGCATTTTAACAAAAACACAGCATAGAGATGCACATTACAGCTGTCCTGGCTGTCTCAGGTTTTGTTTAATGGGCTGATAACTATCACTCCACCTCCACCAAAAGCCCATGAGCAGGGAATTCAAGAGGAGTTAAAAGGTTTTTAAATGTCTGTTTAAGAGACTAGATTAGGAAAGAGTTGAAGAGGAAGATTAACTGTGGTCGTTAACACCCCTATCATTAACAAGCCACATACAGACAACACAAACTTTATTAATAGAAGAGAGTGTGGAAGAAAGAAATGTTCTCCCATTGGCTAGCACAGCTCTAGTTCACGATCCTTTAAAAATCAGGCCAAGAGGCTGGGCACGACGGCTCACAGCTGTAATCCCAGTACTTTGGGAGGCTGAGGCAGGCAGATCACATGAGGTCAGGAGTTCAAGACCAACGTGGCCAACATTGTGAAACCCCATCTCTACTAAAAATACAAAAATTACCCAGATAAGGCAATGCAAACTAGTAATCCCAGCTACTAGGGAGGCTTAGGCAGGAGAATCGCTTGAACCTGGGAGGTGGAGGTTGCAATAAGCCAAGATGGTGCCACTGCACTCCAGCCTGGGCAACACAGACAGACTCTGTCTTGAAACACACACACACACACACACACACACACACACACACAATCAGGCCAAGCCTCCTGCTACAGTGAGCATGGGAGTAAATGGCCTTTTGTTCTTTCAGATAAACACGGCCGGCCCAGTGGCTCACACCTGTAATGCCAACACTTTGGGGAGGCAGAGGCAGGTGGATCACCTGAGGTCAGGAGTTCAAGACCAGCCTGGCCAACATGACAAAATCACGTCTCTACTAAAAATACAAAAATTAGCCAGGCATGGTAGCGGGCACCTGTAACCCCAGCTTCTCAGGAGGCTGAGGCAAGAGAATGACTTCGACCTGGGAGGCAGAGGCTGCAGTGAGCCAGTATTGCACCACTACACACCGGCCTGAGCAACAGAGCGAGACTCTCTCTCAAAAATAAAAAAAGATAAAGATATGCTTGGCTGGGTGCCACGGTTCATGCCTATAATCCCAATAATTTGGGCAGGAATATGGCTAAAGCCCAGAGTTCAAGACCAGCACGAACAAACATAGTGAGACCTCATCTATATTTAAAATAATAATTACATTCCATTTGGTATATGTCCCCCAAGCTCTGACGACCATTATATTGTAAATGAATGTGGGCTACCAGACTCAATTTTCTTGAAGGTATCAGTCTGGTAAACTGGTGTATTTAGCAGTAACACAAAAATTCTTGCTTTATATCACATTGTTTTATATTGGATTTTCTTTTTTTTCACCCTCATTAAAATCTACTGACTTTCTTCTCTCAACTATCAGTTTTGGGAAACACTCATTCTATGTTGCCCAGTTTAAAAAAAGGAGGGCCGGGCGCGGTGGCTCAAGCCTGTAATCCCAGCACTTTGGGAGGCCGAGGCAGGTGGATCACGAGGTCGAGATCGAGACCATCCTGGTCAATCAACATGGTGAAACCCCGTCTCTACCAAAAATATAAAAAATTAACTGGGCATGGTGGCACATGCCTGTAATCCCAGCTACTCAGGAGGCTGAGGCAGGAGAATTGCCTGAACCCAGGAGGCGGAGGTTGCGGTGAGCCGAGATAGCGCCATTGCACTCCAGCCTGGGTAACAAGAGCGAAACTCCGTCTCAAAAAAAAAAAAAAAAAAAAAAAAAAAAGTATGTTTTCTTTAAATTTACTTAGGGTACACCTAAACCCACCACTGGGTAAGAGATTAAATATCCAATCGTTTCAAGATTTATGAGAAAGCAGAACTTGGCACCACCATGGGAAAATGCCTTCCAGATGGTGTTTTCCAACAACTCTATCCTTGGAAATGTACTGAACTCATCTCAAGGCACTACACTCTCAGGTGGGTGTTAATCTCACATCCACTCCTCTCGAGTGTAATGAAACATGAATTTGTAGACCTTGTCACCTTTCACAAAGAACCTGGAAATCCCATCATGAATAAATCTTAAGAAAAATGGATAACAGCAACATTTGAGTAGATTACCATGAATCTTAGATTTATACATACCACTTTGGCAGATCATGTTCACAAAATATGGACAGATTAAGGGAACTGAAAATGCTCATTCCCTCCTCCCAAATAAAATTATGGTCATAAAGCATTTTCCAAACATCAGACATAAAATTAAGATTCAGTCCTTATCATCGCATCATCTAGCTTGCAGATTTTAGACACCAGTAGCTTAAGGATTACGAAGTCTCCTTCAGGTCATTTCAACAAATCATCCATTTTAACAAAGCTCCTGTGCTAAGTCAGACAATTTAGGTTTTCTTAGTGTCAGTTTAAAGAAGACATCTGGTCGGGCATGATGGCTCACATCTGTAATCCCAGCACTTCCGGAGACCAAGGTGGGCGGATCACCCGAGGTGTCAGGACTTTGGAGTACAATAGTGTGATCTGCAACTTCTGCCTCCCAGGTTCAAGCAATTCTCCTGCCTCAGTCTCCCGAGTAACTGGGATCACAGGCATGTGCACCACACTTAGTAATTTTTGTATTTTTAGTAGAGATGGGGTTTCACCATGTTGGCAGGTTGATTTCAAACTCCTGACTTCAAGCGATCAGCCTGCCTCAGCCTCCCAAAGTACTGGGATCACACTTGTGAGCCATCGTCCTCAGCCAAAAATACAAATCAGTATACTAAAATCTGATTAATACATGCTGACAAAAAAGAATTTTTATATAATTGTAATAAGAAATACCTCTGACTGAAAACTTCACGGAACAAAAGAAATTCCTTCAACATACGGTATAATTTTGTGCTCTACTTCTGCCTAATATATATGCAACATGAATTATATGGAAGTCATAGTCTATAATTTAGATAAATTTTTTAAAAATAAACTTTTATATAATTGTAATAATATCTTAGACTGAAAACCTTATGGAGCAAAAGAAGAAATTCCTTCAACATATGGTATAATTTTGTGCTCTGACTCTGCCTGATATATATGCAACATGAATTATATGTAAGTCACAGTCTGTAAGTTAGATAAATAAAATCAAGTCAGTATTGAACTTTTCCCATCCCATACAAGGGTACTGCCAGGTACAGTAGCTCACACCTGTAATCCCAACACTCTGGGAGGGCAAGGTGGGCAGATGGCCTAAGGCCAGGAGTTTGAGACCAGCTGGCCAACATGGCAAAACCCTGTCTCTACTAAAAATACAAAAATTAGGCCGGGCGCGGTGGCTCAAGCATGTAATCCCAGCACTTTGGGAGGCCGAGGCGGGTGGATCACGAGGTCGAGAGATCGAGACCAACCTGGTCAACATGGTGAAACCCCGTCTCTACTAAAAATACAAAAAATTAGCTGGGCATGGTGGTGCGTGCCTATAATCCCAGCTACTCAGGAGGCTGAGGCAGGAGAATTGCCTGAACCCAGGAGGCGGAGGTTGCGGTGAGCCGAGATCGCGCCATTGCACTCCAGCCTGGGTAACAAGAGCGAAACTCCGTCTCAAAAAAAAAAAAAAAAAAAAAATACAAAAAAAAATACAAAAATTAGCCAGCCTTGGTGGTGGGAACTTATAATTCCAGCTATTCAGCAGGCTGAGGCACAAGAATGGCTTGAACCAGGGAGGTGGAGGTTGCAGAGAGCGAAGATGGTGCTATTGCACTCCAGCCTGGGCAACAGAGTAAGACTTTGTCTCAAAAAAAAAAATACAAGGGTATCCTTGGCAGCTCCTGGGCCACATATTATGATCTTGACCAATTTCTCTCTGTGGCAATTTAAAAGCTGTAAAAAAAAAATACATAATAGGTGATGACAGGAGAAACAAACCCACACCAGAAGTTATTGAACCTTGCAGGTCTTTTCAAGTGTCTTTATTGACATTTAAGTTGAGTTACTATGCCACAGTATCATAAAAGTGTGCTCTACACTTCAGCTATATTGATAGTTAAATGCAAAGAAAGGCATCGATAAATGGCTAAAGGGATGAGCAATCTCAGACCACCCAGCTCTTAAAGTGTTTTGATGTGTTACGTAAAATTTTTCTGACTCTCTTTTTGTCCAGTTTCGTACATTCCCAATTCAAATCCTATGCCAAATACATGATTAATAATAGTAATTCTGATCCTTATTCTAAAATTGGTTGATTATGTGATATTTATTGAGGGCCTAAAAAGTGTCAAGCATTACTTGGGCACAGTCTATTCCAGTTTTCAATTTTAAGGCTGAGGATATTTGAAGCTTCTCCTCGGTCAAGTTAGCACCTTCTCCAAAGGTTGTTATAAAAAAGCTAAAATTTGGCCGGGCGCGGTGGCTCAAGCCTGTAATCCCAGCACTTTGGGAGGCCGAGGCGGGTGGATCACAAGGTCAAGAGATCGAGACCATCCTGGTCAACATGGTGAAACCCCGTCTCTACTAAAAATACAAAAAAAATAGCTGGGCATGGTGGTGCGTGCCTGTAATCCCAGCTACTTAGGAGGCTGAGGCAGGAGAATTGCCTGAACCCAGGAGGCGGAGGTTGCGGTGAGCCGAGATCGCGCCATTGCACTCCAGCCTGGGTAACAAGAGCGAAACTCCGTCTCAAAAAAAAAAAAAAAAAACAAAAAAACAAAAGCTAAAATTTGTCAATAGTGGAAAGATCAAGACAGGAATAAGTACATGTGGGTCTTAACCCAACTAGATCATTAAAAGGTCAAATTGGGCCGGGCGCGGTGGCTCAAGCCTGTACTCCCAGCACTTTGGGAGGCCGAGGCAGGTGGATCACAAGGTCGAGAGATCGAGACCATCCTGGTCAACATGGTGAAACCCCGTCTCTACTAAAAATACAAAAAACTAGCTGGGCGTGGTGGCGTGTGCCTGTAATCCCAGCTACTCAGGAGGCTGAGGCAGGAGAATTGCCTGAGCCCAGGAGGCGGAGGTTGCGGTGAGCCGAGATCGCGCCATTGCACTCCAGCCTGGGTAACAAGAGCAAAACTCCGTCTCAAAAAAAAAAAAAAAAAAAAAGGTCAAATTGGAAAAGTTCATTGACTCTCATGGGTGTTGGTTATTAGCCCTACTTAAACATCTCCTGTGGGAAAAACAAGAAAATACTCTGAAAAATATAAAGCAAACAGAAGTTAAATGTGACAGTAGACGAAGTTAAAATAACTTTTGATAAGTGTTACTGCTTCTGTTTTCTGGAAGAGTTTGTATAAAATTGGTATCTCTTCCTAAAAGGTTTGGTAAAATTCTTCAATGAAGCCATTTGGGCTTGGTTTTTTTTCTTTTGAGACAGTCTCACTCTGTTGCCCAGGCTGGAGTGCAGTGGCGCAATCTCAGCTCACTGCACCCTCTGCCTCCCAGTTCGAGCGCTTCTCCTGCCTCAGCCTCCTGAGTAGCTAGGAGTACAGAAGCCCGCCACCACGAGGGCCAGCCTGGTCTCAAGCTCCTGACCTCATGATCTGCCCGCCTCAGCCTCCCAAAGAGCTGAGATTACAGGCATGAGCCACTGCACCATGCCTAGGCCTGGAGTTTTCTTTGTGGGATGATTTCTAACTACAAATTCCTTTTCCTTAATAGAGATGGGGTAAGTAAGGTTCTGAGGTTTTGTTCCTGTTTTTGTCTGTAGAGAAGTCTCATGTTTCCTAGGCTAATTTGGAAATGTTGTGGCCTCCCAAAATGTTGACATTACAGGTGTAAGCCTCCATGCCCACCCAAGGTTCTGTATTTAAGCAAGTTTTGGTATTTTTTTTTCCCCACCTAGATTTCATAGATAGTCTGTCTTTCAAAGAAGTTACTAACTTCAACTAAGACATAGAATGTATTCATGTTTTTCGTAATATCCCCTTATTACTTTTCTTGTATATGTAGGATCAGTAGTGATATCCCTTATTTCCTAATACAGGTAATTGGTGTATTTTTTCCTGTTTTATCAATTTTATTGATCTTTTCAAAGAACTGTTGGCCGGACGCGGTGGCTCAAGACTGTAATCACAGCACTTTGGGAGGCCGAGGCGGGTGGATCACGAGGTCAAGAGATCGAGACCATCCTGGTCAACATGGTGAAACCCCGTCTCTACTAAAAATACAAAATATTAGCTGGGCACGTTGGCGCGTGCCTGTAATCCCAGCTACTCAGGAGGCTGAGGCAGGAGAATTGCTTGAACCCGGGAGGCGGAGGTTGCGGTGAGCTGAGATCGCGCCATTGCACTCCAGCCTGGGTAACAAAAAGCGAAACTCCGTCTCAAAAAAAAAAAAAAAAAAAAAAAAAAAAAAAAAAAAAACTGTTTTGATTTTCTCTATTATTCTATATCCCATTAATTGCTGCTGTTATCATTACTATTTTCTTGTTTATTTTGGATTTAATTTGTCCTTTTTCTAGGTTCACAGGGGCAAACCTGTCACTGACCTGCTTTTGTTTAAGTATTTACTGCTATAAATTTTCCTTTAAGCATTGTCTTAACTGCATCCCACAAGTTTGTTTTGTTTTGTTGAGATAGGATCTCTGTCACTCAGGGTCAAGTGCAATGGCAGGATCACAGCTCACTGCAGCCTTGATCTCCCAGGCTCCAGTGAGCTTCCCACCTCAGCCTCCCAAGTAGCTGGGACTACTCTGGCAAGCCACCACTCCTGTATATTTTTTTTCTAGAGACTAGGTCTCACTATGTTGCCCATGCTGGTCTTGAACTCCTGGGCTCAAGTGATCCTCTCACCTCAGTTTCCCAAAGTGCTGGGTTTACAGGAATCAGTCACAGCACCCAGCCTCATCCTAGAAGTTTTGATACATCATGTTTTCACTTTCATTCAGTTCCAAGTATTTTTTAATTTTCTTTGCAATTTCCTCTTTGTAGGTGGCTTACTTTGAAGTGTGTTGTGTAGTTTAAGAATATTTAGGGATTTTTCTTGATGTCTTTGTTACTGATTTTTTATTAACTGCACTATGGTCAGGAAATAAACATACCTTGGCCAAGCACAGTGTCTCATGTCTGTAATCCCAGTACTTTGGGAAGCTGAGATGAGAAGATCACTTGAGCCCAGGAGTTTGAGACCAACCTGGGCAATATAATGAGACCCTGTCTCTCCAAAAAAAAAATAAAAAGGAAGGAGGTCTGAGCATGGTGACACAGGAGGATCACTTGAGCCTAGGAGTTGGAGGCTGCATTGAGTTATGATTGTGCTACTGTACTCTGGATTAGATGACAGAGCAAGACCGTTTAAATCTAAAAAAAAAAAAACTTTATGATTGAATCCTTTTGAATTTGAGACTTATCGACCCCAAAGATAAACTGTCTGTGCAAATGTTCCATATGCACTTGAAAAGCATGTGTATTCTGTTGTTGCCTGCACTATTCTATAAATGTCAATCATATTTGGTAGTGTTGTTCAAGTCTTTTCCTTACTGATTTCATCTACCTGCTTTATCATTTACTGAGGGGCACTGAAACTTAAATATAATTGCGGATTTATATATTTAAACATAATACAAATATAATTGCTGATGTCTGTTATTTCATTTTTCTTTTTTTTTGGAGACAGTCTTGCTCTGTCACCCAGGCTGGAGTGTAGTGGCGCAATCTCGGCTCACTACAACCTCCGCCTCCTGGGTTCAAGTGATTCTCCTGCCTCAGTTTCCAAAGTAGCTGGGATTACAGGCGCACGCCACCATGCCCAGCTAACTTTTGTATTTTCAGTAGAGACAGGGTTTTGCCATGTTGACAAGGCTGGTCTGGAACTCCTGACCTCAGGTGATCCATCCACCTCAGCTTCCCAAAGTGTTGGGATTACAGGTGTGAGCCACCACACCAAGCCTGGTATTTCTGTTTTCCTTTGTATATATTGAAGCTTTATTACCTTTTAGGACATTTAGGATTGTTATATCGATTTCATGGATTTATTCATTACATAACCTGGTGTTATTTGCCCTACCTATCTCATAAGTCTATTATGGAAAAATAACAGCAAAATACTTTGAAAAATATGTAGGAAACAGAAGGTAAAATGATTAATTAAGGAAGTAAAAAAAAAAAACTTTAATGAATTTTCTTTATTATCTGAAGTCTCATCTAAGCTTGTCTCTAACTACTCATATAAATGAGGTTTGCTATGTTTTTATCAGATCTTAAGCATAATTTATTGTTGTGAAATACTGAACAAATTAGCAGTATATTACCCTCCACAACTCCCTGTGAGGTAAGTGAGTTGTACAAATTTAGGGATGAGAAACAAGGCACACAGAGTTCAAGGATTTGCCTTCGAAACAAAACTTAAGATTTCCCAGCCTGTTAGTTGACCTCTTGAGTACAGGGCATTTTATTCCGACATAATTATATTTTATTCTGACATAATTATGCCCTCTGGCTCAGATATGAACTTGCTTTATTCTAAGAAACATAGATTACAATCAGAAAAATACTTGAATTCAATTTGGTTCCTCCTCTCCACAGAAGAAATAAATAATGAGTGCGTTATAAAACTTGATCTTGAAACAGTCCTTTCAAGTACACCATCTTAAGCTCATGGCTTTATCTAGTGTCCCTCCTAGCAACAAAGCAGGCTAGAATAGGCATTCAGTGAGTCTGAAGAATAAGACTGCATGTGAAAATTTTCACTCTGTCCATGACCTAGTTTCAGGTAAAAAAAAAAATCTGTCAGTGTTTAATTTTGATGAACTGCTACTACTGGCAAGAAAATCCAGGCTACACAGTTTATAGCCTCACTAGAAATACAGTGAAAATGTCCCAACTAGTCTATTACATCCCTTGTAGAAAATATTTTCTTCTTGGACTAAATCAAGGTTCTGTAGCTAGTGAAAAAAAAGAGAAAAGAAAATCTTTTCTTCAAAAAGGTTTAAGCACACAGCTAACAAATGCAGGTCAGTTATCCTGTGTTAATACCTCAAGGAGTTGACAGCCAAGAGCTCAGTCTTCCATCCTTCAAGTCCTAGGCAAGAACAGGACTACACTCAATGTTAGAATCTGTAATGTTTGATTCACATTTAAAATTATTGACTTAAAAAACAAACTCCAAGATGACTTCAGAGTCAGTTCATAAAGTCTTACGTCTAGAAGGCTTGTTAACTATGACTTATCCAACTCCTTCCCTATAAGGGCAAATGGTTCACCCATGGCTACACCACTAGATAAGAGCAGACGCAGGACAAGAACCCAGGTTTCTGAGCCTTTTATTTTTCACTTGCCTCTCTTTCTTTAAAAATAACCTTTTCTTTTCTGAATTAGGTCACATCTATTTGGGTAGAGGTTAGGAAACCAATGTGTAATGGTCTGAATGGTGGCCTTCCCCCAAAGAGATTCACATCTTAATCCCTCGAACCTGTAAATGTTACCTTATATAACAAAAGATGTGATTAAAAGATGTGATTAAAAGATGTGATTAAAAGATGAAATCTGGGCTAGGTGTGGTGGCTCACAACTGTAATCCCAGCACTTTGGGAGCCCGAGGCAGGTAGATCACGAGGTCAAGAGAGCGAGACCATCCTGGTCAACATGGTGAAACCCCGTCTCTACTAAAAATACAAAAGAGTAGCTGGGCATAGTGGTGTGTGCCTGTAATCCCAACTACTCAGGAGGCTGAGGCAGGAGAATTGCCTGAACCCAGGAGGTGGAGGTTGCTGTGAGCTGAGATAGCACCATTGCACTCCAGCCTGGGTAACCAGAGTAAAACGCCGTCTCAAAAAAAAGATGAATCTGGCCTGGCACTGGGACTCATGCCTATAATCCCAGGGTTTTGGGGTTTTGGGAAGCTGAGGCGGGTGGATCACCTGAGGTCAGGAGTTCGAGACCAGCCTGGCCAAAATGGTGAAATTCCATCTCTACTAAAAATATAAAACTTAGCTGGGCATGGTGGCAAGCGCCTGTAATCCCAGCTACTCAGGAGGCTGAGGCAGGAGAATAAGCTTGAACCTAAGAGGCAGAGGTTGCAGTGAGCCAAGACCTCACCAATACACTCCAGCCTGGGCAAGAAGTAAGATTCTGCCCCCCACCCACCCAAAAAAAGGGAGATGAATCTACATATTTTTTCCAGGGTCCTGCCACTTTAGGAATATATTTTAAATCTGCTGTCAGGTTGAATTAAAAGATATGAGACAAATGTATCCTGGTTCATCCAAGTGGATCTTAATTGCAATAATATGTATCCTTATAATACAGAGGCAGAGGGAGAGTTCTGAGACAAATACTCAAAAGAGAAGACAATGTGAAAACAGAGCAGACAGATATGCCAAGGACTGCTGACCACCATCAGAAGCTAGAAGAGGCAAAGAACGGTCTCTCTCTCTCCTAGAGCCCCCAGAGGGGGCTCAATATCTTGATTGCAGACTTCCGGGCTCCAGAATTGTGAGAAGAATAAATTCCTCTTGTTTTAAACCACCAAGTCTGTGGTAATTTGTTATAGCAGCCACAGGAAACTAATACACAGGGGAAATAAAAGTTTAAAAATCATAAAGTGGACATATATAAACATTACTGACCCAAAAGAATTGTGCTTCAAGTAACCCAAAGGATGTCTAAAACCTTTAATCCCTCATTTCAAAGGGTAAATTGAGGCAACTGCAGGATACAATTTACCCAAAAGAAACTGGCAGATCTGAGAAGACAAACTCAGAAAGATCTAATATTTACATAGCTGCTAACAAGAACAGTGTAGGTTTTTTTGCAAACATGCTAGTTGGTAGAGCTCCTGGACAGACTAAACATAGGCAGCAGTTGTCACTGTGGGTGTTCTTCCAGCACAAGTGTAAAGCTGTCATCAGAAATGAATATGTGGCTTCAAGTGGCTTACAGAAATCCAACAAATCTGCATCTTGGACTCTGGACAAGCGAACTCTTCTCAGGATGACCTGGACTCCTTCCTATTAGTACAATGATCAGTTAAAATCATTCTCTATAAGCAAGGAAGAAAAATAAAAGTTTATGTCAGGAGAAAAAGAGGATTGCCCAGAGTCCAAGTTCACAAACAACAGATATGTTAACAGCCATACTGAGTCAAGTGGTATCTCGCATTGTAATGTATAACTTTTACAATCAATATCCATAACACAGCTTTAGGCCCAGTTTCATGTAATGTGAATGGAAATAAAAATAATCTAAGTAAAAGGACAAAATAAAGGCTAGAAAGGCTTAACCAGGAGAGATATTAATTAAATAGGCTATACCAGTAAGATAGAAATCATGCCATGTGGTTACATAAAAGACCTCAACAGAAGCAAAAAAAGACTTGGTCTTCCTCGAAAATCGTTGTACCCTGGTACCAAACCTTTCTCTTTTCCAGACTATAGTTAAGGTCTCTGACAATCTCCAGAATTTCCTTAGCCATATACAAATCCATCTGCTTCAAATGTATGCTTGCTCTTTCACTCTTTCTTTCCCCAACTATCATCCTCCTTAGCTACTACCCAAATAGAAGCTTTCCACTTACTAGTTTTGAGAGAGACTAGTGAATATATATTTCCCCTTTAGTAAACACCCCTTTTAGATTTGGTTACAATAATACGTATGTCTCTAAGTTCTGAGCACAAGCGCTATCACTTTTATAATTGAAGGCCCAACATGTATCACATTGGAAGTTAGGATTTCCAGTGTGATAGTCCTAGAATTTCAACGAAAAATTCCACACCAAAATTTCCCCACCAGAGAAAATTCCATCGTATCTATTAACTATCACATTGGAGGCTGGGCACAGTGGCTCACGCCCAGCACTCTGGGAGGCCGAGGCAGGCAGATCACTTGAGGTCAGGAGTTTGAGACCAGCCTTACCAACATGGGGAAACCCCATCACTACCAAAAATATAAAATTAGCCAGGCATGGTGGTGCCTGCCTGTAATCCCAGCTACTTGGTAGGCTGAGGCAGGAGAATTGCTTGAACTCAGGAAGTGGAGGTTGTGGTGAGCTGAGATCATGCACACCATTGCACTCCAGGCTGGGCAACAAGAGGGAAAGAAACTCCATCTCAAAACAAACAAAACAAAACAAAACAAAACACTATCATGTTGGGAGGGACTTCTTCACAATATTTTTATTGTTTTCCCTCTTTAAGCATTGAGAGACTTCACAATAAAACAAGCAATTTTTACTTGCATACCACAGTAAACTTAGAAAGTCTCAGTTTAGCTCCTATAATCTTTCAAAGTAAAACACAGGAGTAAAAACACCAAATAAATGGTTACTGCTTAATCTGTTTACATAGATACTCCTTGATTTATGATGGGGTTATGTCCAAAACCATTGTAGGCTGAAAATATTAAAAATAGAAAATCCATTTCCTACACCTAATCTACTAAACATCATAGTTTAGCCTAGCCTACCTTAAATGTGTTCAGAATACTTACATTAACCTACAGTTGAACAGAATCACCTAACACAAAGCCTATTTTACAATAAAGTGTTGAATATCTCATGTAATTGGTTTATTACTGTACCAAAAGTGAAAAACAGAATAGTGATGTGGATACTTGAAGTACAGTTTCTACTGAATGGAAATTGCTTTCTACGTCATTGTAAAGGTGAACAATCTTAAGTTGAAATATCACAAGTCAAGGCCGGGCGCGGTGGCTCAAGCCTGTAATCCCAGCACTTTGGGAGGCCGAGGCGGGTGGATCACGAGGTCAAGAGATCGAGACCATCCTGGTCAACATGGCGAAACCCGTCTCTACTAAAAATACAAAAAATTAGCTGGGCGTGGTGGCGCGTGCCTGTAATCCCAGCTACTCAGGAGGCTGAGGCAGGAGAACTGCCTGAACCCAGGAGGCGGAGGTTGCGGTGAGCCGAGATCGCGCCATTGCACTCCAGCCTGGGTAACAAGAGCGAAACTCCGTCTCAAAAAAAAAAAAAAAAAAAAAAAAAAAAAAAAAAAAAAAAGAAATATCACAAGTCAAAGACCATCTACAAGAGGCTGGGGCTGGAGATGGAAGGAACTGACTCAGAGAGTAATCAAAGGTGGCATGATTTGGTGACCTATTGTTCAGATCAGAAGTATTTTTATCCCCCCAAAACCTCGGGTCTATAAACAGCTGTGAAATCAGTTCAGTGTAAATTGATCTCCTTTCTTGAGACAATGAAATAGCACAATGCAGACAAGAAAATATCAGAGTACTCTGCATGTTCGTTTAGTGAAATCTGGTTCAATATGTATATAGGGTTAGTGTAAAATATATTTCTTATTGAGGTCAAAAAGTCTTGGGACATGGATCCAACAGAATACCAGGAAAGAGGCTAGAATCAAGGGAAAAAGCAGCACGTGAGGCAAAGTCTACCTTCTTAAAAAACACATTTGCCATTATTTTAGGAAGCCAAAGCAGCACAAGATACAATCAATCGTATGTTTAAGTTGCAAGAAGTGGTAAAAACTTTTATTTTTTTTAAGACAAGGTCTCACTCTGTCACCCAGGCTGGAATGCAGTGGCACCATCTCGGCTCACTGCAACCTCTGCCTCCCAGGTTCAAGCCATTCTCCTGCCTCAGCCTCCCGAGTAGCTGGGATCACAGGCACTCACCACCAAGCCTAATTTGTACATTTTTAGTAGAGATAGGTTTCAGCATTTGGCCAGGCTGGTCTCAAACTCCTGGCCTCAAATGATCCACCCACCTCAGCCTCCCAAAGTGGCAGGATTACAGACGTGAGCCACTGGAGATATGCCAAGAAGTGGTAAAAATTTTAAAGAAATTTTCCTTTTATCAATTCTATGTACTAAGGAGATTTAGTACATCAGGATTTAGTCATCCATTTACCAAAGGCCACTCCCTAAACACTTCAACCATCCACAGGGCGTGGTGGTTCATATCTATAATCCCAGAACTTTGGGAGGCTGAGTTGAGGGGACCACCTGAGGTCAGGAGTTTGAAACCAGCCTGACCAACATGGAGAAACCCCATCTCTATTAAAAATACAAAATTAGCCAGGTGTGGTAGTGCATGCCTGTAATCCCAGCTACTCGGGAGGCTGAGGCAGGAGAATCACTTGAACCTGTGAGGTGGAGTTTGCAGTGAGCTGAGATCATGACATTGCACTGCAGCCTGGGCAACAAGAGCAAAACTTGGTCTTAAAAAAAAAGCAAAAAAAAAAAACTTCAAGGCCGGGCGCGGTGGCTCAAGCCTGTAATCCCAGCACTTTGGGAGGCCGAGGTGGGTGGATCACGAGGTCAAGAGCTCGAGACCATCCTGGTCAACATGGTGAAACCCTGTCTCTACTAAAATTGCAAAAAATTAGCTGCGCATGGTGGCGCGTGCCTGTAATCCCAGCTACCCAGGAAGCTGAGGAAGGAGAATTGCCTGAACCCAGGAGGCGGAGGTTGCGGTGAGCCGAGATCGCGCCATTGCACTCCAGCCTGGGTAACAAGAGCGAAACTCCGTCTCAAAAAAAAAAAAAAAACAAAAAACACTTCAACCATCTTCTCCCCCTTTACCTACTTTCCAATTGCTAAAATAATGGATTTTGAAAAGATAATAAACTTTAGCATTTTATTTTTATGTTTTAGCAATAGGATGTTGCTGTACTGCCCAGACTGGAGTGTAGCGGCTATTCACAGGCATAATCGTCTCACACTGCAGCCTTGACTTCCTGAGCTCAGGCCTCCTGCCTCAGCGTCAGCTTCCAGAGTAGCTGGAAGTACAGGAACACGAAACTATGCCCAGCATACTCCAGTATGTTAGATCAATGGTTTTCAACTGAGGGAGATTTTACCCTCACCCCTACCTCCCCGGACATTTGGCAATGTCTGGAGACATTCTGATCGTCACAAATGGGGATGTGGCGAGAGGGGCGATGCTACTAGAATACAGTGGGTAGAGGCCAGGGATGCTGCTAAATATTTCACTATGCACAGGACACCCTGAACCTCCTCAACAAATAACTGTCTGCCTCAAAATATCAACTGTGCTAAGACTGAGAAACCTTGCTGTAAGTCAAGGTTGTATTACTTTCAAACCTAAATAATCCAGGACAGATACCCTTAACCTGTATCACTTTAGTTAGTTCTCAGCTCAGTAACTCCATTACTAGCATACCTACAAATAGGTTTAAAGCCAGATATAAATTATAAATATGTCATTTTGCTAGTGCCAGAGAACATGGAAATCTCTCCAGTGTTCATAAACTTCACTAAAATTGTTTGTCTTTGGTAAAGTCAGAAAGGTCTCTAATCATAAGTGTACTTCATAGGTAGCTGATTTTCAGCATTTAAGTATTTTCCCTTGATCCTGAATAAATCAGTGAATAAAACAGTAAGACTCTGATACAGCCAATGTTATGAAAATTTATTTATTTCTCCAAAAGATCCTGGAATAAGCAAGGTGGGTATTACCAAAAGGAGATAGACTGCATGCAAAATACACTTGGAAGGAAATCTAATAAAAAGGCAAGGAATAATCCAGGTGATGGATGAGTCTTCTTTTCCCTAGAACCCTAAATATTACCTTCTTTAGGCAGTTTCCTTTTTATTTCGAAGCCAGATATTCTCAAAGGAACAGCAAAAAGAGGGGCTTTAGGATATCTTTAATGGTGTAAAGAAAGGGGAAACATATGAGCGGGAAAGTTCCCGGGAGAAAGAGACTAAAATAAAAGCACTGGGCACATGGATTGCATAAAACGGAAAAGGGGTGGTTAAGTATGTGATTATGACTAGAAACACAAAACAACTGACTTCATTTTTTATTTAATTTTAATCACAAATCATTAACTCTGCAAAGTTTTAAACGTTAAAGATCCAACTTGCCTCGATCCTACTGTGTCCCTAGCATTGGCACTTTAGTGTGTAGCTTTCCGAAACTTTTTTATGGACCTACAACATATTTGTTCAGAAATCTGCACTATTAGGAAGGAAATATTTCTCGAACGCCTTTCCATGACAGTATATTGAGATTTTTCCTATTCGTTCTAACATTTTAACAGTCTTCCTAAAGAAGCGACTTCTCAAAGTATTATTTAACAACAACAACAAAACCCTCCCCTGTTCTCCAAACCTCAAGTGGTTAGGAGGTGGGGGGAAAAAATGCCAAATCGAGGCAGACAGGAGCAAACTTACGCTTTCAAGGAGGTTTATGGGACTGAGGCCTAAAGGCTTCGTTAGAGAAGTCATTGTGGATAAGACATTCACCCTCACACGCCATTACAAGCACCGACTCCCCTTTCTCACAGCCCCAAATTGAAGACCTCCCTCTTTTGGAGAGCCGATTGGACGACTGGTCCGAGCACTTTCCTTAGGCTGTCCGTCTACTGGCTCCAGATTCGGTCCATCAGTTTAACCGCCCGACTCCCGCATTCCCCATTGGAGTCAAACCGCTGCCTCCTGCAGAAGCCCAACCTACCGCGCGCCTCGCGCTCACTGGCTCAGTGAGACGCAGCTCAGGAGGGGAAACCCGTCTCCCACATTCCGATGGCCCAAGGGCCCATCAGTCGGCAGCTCAAGGCAGACCCAATTGGCCTATACGCAAGCCAGTCAAAGTCTTGCCTGCACCGCTCCAAAGAACCTACAGGGATTAAAAATCCCGCCCCCTGTTCTTCTATTGGTTGGCCCGACCCACCGCTGCCCCTTCACTATCCCCCACCCCGCGGTCCATTCATTTCACACAATAACGGGCCCAAATGGAGTCAGTTCAAGACCTATTATGGGTAGAGAAGACTGTCTGCCACTTACCCGGGACTGAGAGTGATCACTCACGCTAACGTCTGCCCTGTTCCTGTATGGTGAGGCCGCAACGCAAGCCACCACCGCCGCCACCTTCTGCGCAACGCCAACCGCCCGCCAAAACGGATCCTTCTCTGCGCCTGCGCAACCAATCCGCGGACGGACCCTTTCTCCGCCCACCACGCAAGCGCAAAGCTGGAACCAACTCCCGCCAATACGCAGGCGCTGTAGGGTCACTGCCTAGCCCTGCCCGCCATTTCACGTGTTCCCAGAGGCAGCTGGAAGTTCTTAACGCGCCTGCGCAAAACTCGCCATTTTACTACACGTGCGCTCAACAAGCAGTCAAAATTTTGACCTGCTGGCTAACTGCTTTTCTAACACATGTGTTAATCATGCTTTGCCAAGCGTAATATTTGCGCGAGGAAGATTAAAAAAGCGTAAAACACCCAAGGTAGATTCAAATATGAATGATTGATCGGCTGGCCAATCAGACTGGTTAAGAATAATATTACTCGGGAACCAATCAACTCCAAGGGGTGGAGACGGCGTAGAACGCCCAAAAGGATGACGTTACACAGCAGTGTGGCACCACAGGCCAATAGTAGGGGGAAGCGATTTCACATATCCAATCAGAACTATCCAAGGGCGGAGTGTACCAATGCCGAAAGGGTGGAGGCGGGGTTAAAAAGAAAGGCCGAAGGTAGCTGGCAGATACGTTCGTCAGCTTGCTCCTTTCTGCCCGTGGACGCCGCCGAAGAAGCATCGTTAAAGTCTCTCTTCTCCCTGCGATCATGTCTAAGTCAGAGGTGAGTTAGGCGCTCTTTCCAACTTGAATTTCTTCCTCTTCCTTTCGTGAATTGGTAAGATGGGGCTTGGTTTCGTTCCTTGCACCAGCCCATTCTACAGTTCTTTCGGTCGCTACCACGGCCTACCCCTCCCAAAGTTCAAGTCGCCATTTTGTCCTGTTGATCGCCATGAGGCCGCTCGCGCCAATCATGAGTTATTATGCAGGACTCGGTAGTCTTAGCAAAATTCTTAGGCACATAAATCTTTATCTTTCCTAAACCTTGCTTTGGTGAGCTAGTTTTTAAAAGAGCGATTAGTCCAATTTTGGCGATGCACCCCTCCCGCCTAAGCCTTTGTTGCGCGTGCGTCGGAAGGCGACTAGGGACGCATGCGCTTTGGATTTCCCAGCACTCCCAACCCCCAACATCCCTTCTCCCCTGTTAGGGAGAAGCACATGGCTTGTTGCAATCTGAACTAACGATAAGTGCTACGTACACAGTTGTCCTGTTTTTCTTTTCTTCGATGGAAATTGTTTGGTGTTGCAGCTCATTTAACATTTCCCGCTTCCCCCCACTCTAGTCTCCTAAAGAGCCGGAGCAGCTGAGGAAGCTCTTCATTGGAGGGTTGAGCTTTGAAACAACCGATGAGAGCCTGAGGAGCCATTTTGAGCAATGGGGAACGCTCACAGACTGTGTGGTAAGAATTGGAAGGGAACAAACAGTAAAATAGTGGATTTCCTTGGTTTATCTTGGTGCAGTTCTCTCTAAATGCTTATGAAGGTTGTTAGTAGCATCATAGTTAAAGCTTTGTTGACAAAGGAAAGTTCTGTTTGATTTTTAAGGGTTATTTCTTAAACCTAGGATAGTGGGAAACTGGAGGGGTTTTTTATAAAGGACTGGTATAGTCTCCTCTTCCCCTATTCAGAGTTAAAATGACAAAAACTTTTGGGGTCAGACTTTGTTACATGAATTAACACTGTTGTCAGGTAATGAGAGATCCAAACACCAAGCGCTCCAGGGGCTTTGGGTTCGTCACGTATGCAACTGTGGAGGAGGTGGATGCAGCCATGAATGCAAGGCCACACAAAGTGGATGGAAGAGTTGTGGAACCAAAGAGAGCTGTCTCAAGAGAAGTGAGTGGTTTTTTTACCCTTCCCTTCAACTCATTTGGCGATGTCCTGCTAGTGGATTTGGATTCAGGAGTTTTCTACCTAAATTTTTATTTGGGTGTAGGTTTTGCGAATCCAAACGTGTGGTTTCCCTCCTATTAGGATTCTCAAAGACCAGGTGCCCACTTAACTGTGAAAAAAATATTCGTTGGTGGCATTAAAGAAGACACTGAAGAACATCACCTAAGAGATTATTTTGAACAGTATGGAAAAATTGAAGTGATTGAAATCATGACTGACAGAGGCAGTGGCAAGAAAAGGGGCTTTGCCTTTGTAACCTTTGATGACCATGACTCCGTGGATAAGATTGTCAGTAAGTATCAAATAGTGGTATTTAGTAAGGGTTCCACAATCTATGTGGCATTCTAGACCCTGAGACCATGTTGTATCTATTTTCATTTTTTTTCTTTTTTCTTTTTTAGTTCAGAAATACCATACTGTGAATGGACACAACTGTGAAGTTAGGAAAGCTCTGTCAAAGCAAGAGATGGCTAGTGCTTCATCCAGCCAAAGAGGTATGCTTATGCTTCATTAAACCTTAAAGGCAGCTTTTGTTTACCTTCAGTGTGACTAATTTAGCGCTTATTATCTTTTTAGGTCGAAGTGGTTCTGGAAACTTTGGTGGTGGTCGTGGAGGTGGTTTCGGTGGGAATGACAACTTTGGTCGTGGAGGAAACTTCAGTGGTCGTGGTATGTATGGTTTATTTACATGTAGTTCTTACTTCTTACCATCTTTGCTATGCAGATTTTACAGTACGGGAAGTGCATCCAGAAATGTCACTTGATGTGCAGATCATGCTTAAAACTTGAACCTTTGTTTTCTTCCAGGTGGCTTTGGTGGCAGCCGTGGTGGTGGTGGATATGGTGGCAGTGGGGATGGCTATAACGGATTTGGTAATGATGGTAAGTTTTTTAGGAATAAGTAGATAAAAATTCCTGGCAACGTGTATCTTTAGAATAGGTTAGTAGAGACTAAAATTCTAGTGCATGACAAAGCGCAACTTTTCCCATAACACGCATGCTGTGAGCAGGCCTTCAGCCATTACACTTGCACACGTTTTCATTGTCAAATACTTTTGTCTTATTGAGAAGAATTGTATTCTTGTAGGTGGTTATGGAGGAGGCGGCCCTGGTTACTCTGGAGGAAGCAGAGGCTATGGAAGTGGTGGACAGGGTTATGGAAACCAGGGCAGTGGCTATGGCGGGAGTGGCAGCTATGACAGCTATAACAACGGAGGCGGAGGCGGCTTTGGCGGTGGTAGTGGTAGGTATCCAGTGATCCAAGTACTTGGTGTGACAGCTAGATTAGCCTTTTAGAGCTTGGGTTCTGGTGCTGTTGAAGCATTGTGTAATAACACTGCATGGTATATTAAAAACGGGCTTGCTATGCTACCTCCTCCTAGCTTTAAGCTGGGGCCGCCTCACTCCCAATTAGTAGAGTTAAGTGGATAATGGTGTCTTTGAGTTAGATTAGTGTCATAGAAGGATTTAGTATCTTAACTGCTTTGGGACCTTAGGCGCTTAGTTGATGTATCCAAGAAACTTCTGATTGCCTGTGGCCCTAGATCTCCATGAGGGCCTTCAAGGCTGGAGGGTGTGCTTGTGCCACTGTGGAAATGTCTTTTTATGTCATGGAGAGTTGGGCTAGTTTTCTTATTACTGGATTATTCAACTGAATGCCTTTCCCAGAGAATGAAATGTAAAGATGGAGTCACCATAGTTTGGGAGGAAGAAAGGCAGATAACCCAAATTTATTTTTATTCCGACCGCTAAACAGAATTGGAAACTAGCATCATCCTCAAGTAACAGACAAAGGCCCTCTTTCCCATTCCTAGGAGGCAATTTTGGAGGTGGTGGAAGCTACAATGATTTTGGCAGTTACAACAATCAGTCTTCAAATTTTGGACCCATGAAGGGAGGAAACTTTGGAGGCAGAAGCTCTGGCCCCTATGGTGGTGGCGGCCAATACTTTGCCAAACCACGAAACCAAGGTATGGTATCTATGTAATTTGGGATAATATCAAACGAATTGTCTATCTGTAGCTACTGCTGGGAAGGAAGCCCTTTAACTGGTGTCTGTGCAGTAATAGATTTGACAGTTTCCAACCTTCAGAAAGTGATAATTTGATGACATTAGAAAAATCACGGCACCTTTACTGCCTCTCTTGTAGCAGGGGCCATTTTTAAATTGTCAAAACACTCGAATTTATTTACAGTGAATGAAAACATTACTGTTAGCACTTTGAAACTTAAAAGAAAAATTGCACTCCTTAGGTGGCTATGGCGGTTCCAGTAGCAGCAGTAGCTATGGCAGTGGCAGAAGATTTTAATTAGGTAAGTAAGCACCTTTTTGTGTGTTAACATAATTTTTTAAATTGCTGATGAACCCAATAACCCTAATGTAGCTGAGCAGTGCAACATAGTTAACATTATAATTGCAGTAAATTGTGGATATAAAGTTAATATTCAGATCAGCAAAATTTGTGGGAAACAAACTTGATATTGGATTGTAGCCTTGAGTCTTAATATGTTTAGATTAACAACTTTATTCCATATTGTTCAACAGGAAACAAAGCTTAGCAGGAGAGGAGAGCCAGAGAAGTGACAGGGAAGCTACAGGTTACAACAGATTTGTGAACTCAGCCAAGCACAGTGGTGGCAGGGCCTAGCTGCTACAAAGAAGACATGATTTAGACAAATACTCATGTGTATGGGCAAAAAACTCGAGGACTGTATTTGTGACTAATTGTATAACAGGTTATTTTAGTTTCTGTTCTGTGGAAAGTGTAAAGCATTCCAACAAAGGGTTTTAATGTAGATTTTTTTCTTTTTCTTTATCTTTTTTTCTTTTTTTTTTTTGCATCCATGCTGTTGATTGCTAAATGTAATAGTCTGATCGTGACGCTGAATAAATGTCTTTTTTTTTAATGTGCTGTGTAAAGTTAGTCTACTCTGAAGCCATCTTGGTAAATTTCCCCAACAGTGTGAAGTTAGAATTCCTTCAGGGTGATGCCAGCTTCTATTTGGAATTTATATACAACCTGCTTGGGTGGAGAAGCCATTGTCTTCAGAAACCTTGGTGTAGTTGAACTAATAGTTACTGTTGTGACCTGAAGTTCACGATTAAAAGGGATTACCCAAGCAAAATCATGGAATTAT